>NC_044246.1:8603634-8911281 GCF_003957555.1 Calypte anna | reverse complement strand
TAAACAATTCATTCCAATTTTCAGCAGACATTTTTCATACTAAATTGGTGTAAATGTGTAAGGAATCAAACAATGTGAACTCTAGCTCTCAGTGGGTATTTTCAGCTACCAAAATGACTATTTTAGGGTTTTCTTTTTCCTCTTAGTCCTTCCTAGAATGTTTCAGAAGTCATTCATAATCAACTGGCTGCATAACAAAATTAGTGTAACTGGGATAGATAGAGCTGGTAAAATACTCACTTTTGTAAGTCACTGATATGTATTCACAGATGAGAATTTTGGTGAAAAGGGTAATTCAAATGCACTGCTGTTACTGATCAGCTTTGAAATTGTTCCATTGTTTGACTCATAGCAAGCTGAATGCATCACTAGGAGCTGTACAAAATTTGCAGATCCAAGTACTAAAAGCTGTTGGAGTCTAAACAGAAAAACAATTTAAAATCTTTCCTTTCTTAGTTTCCTTTTTTATTATGTATGTGTTGGGTTGATGGGGTTTTTCTGTTTGTTTCACTGTGCTGAATATTCTTTTGCTTTGCTTGTAGGGAATAAGCATGATGATGGTACACAGAGTGATTCAGAAAACGCCGGTGCACACCGGCATTACAGTAAGAGGGCAGCACTTGAAGAACACCTAAGGCATCATCATACAGAGCAGAAAAAGTCACACCAGAAAGTCCATTCCACAGAAAAGCAGCAAGAGCAAGCTGGTTTGAGTCAGACTGCCTTTATGATTGAGTTTTTTGATGAAGACCATCCTCGAAAGAGACGTTCGTACTCTTTTTCTCAGAATGTAGGAGCTCTGTGCTCAGAATCTCCATCTCCAACACCTCATGCCCGAGCTGAAAGAGTGAAACCTACATCAGGAGAGAAAGCACTCCCTTCATCTGTGCAAGCTGGCTCATTGCATCACAGAGCAGTACATGGTGTTCATGCAAAACTTCTAAAACAAAAATCAGAAGAACCTTCTGCTGCATTACCTGCCTTACAAGCTGCATTGTTAAGGAGTTCGGGAAGTCTTGGCCATAGGCCTGGTCAGAACCAGGAGATGGACAAAAAGTTGAAAAGCCAACATACTTCTGCTGCTACTGAAAAGGACAATGAGGATGACCAGAGTGACAAAGGTACTTACACGATTGAGTTGGAAAATCCCAATTCTGAAGAAATGGAAGCCCGTAAAATGATTGACAAGGTGAGAAACCTAAACTGTATACTGAGAGGTATGTGGTGTGTGGGCAATAGTCTACCACTTCAGTTCTTCTTGTTAAAGCTGCTGCAATAGTACAATTTTTAAAGCCAGTCTCTAATGATGGAATACAAAATAGTGTAAAAGCAGGAGCTGGCACTTGGCTAAAAATTATTCCTGATTGATCCTGCTGATCGTTTAGTTTGGTAGTTTTAATGTGCTTTCACAAGATTTACATGCTGTGGGAGTACTTGGCAACAGAACTCAACTTGCAAGCATTTTTGTGAGAGTTACTAGGTTTGCAATCCTTATGTGCCTATAGAAATGCTCACCTGTTCCCAAAATCCTATGGTCTCTGTAGTTCTCAGTATATAAATTGGTCCCATTCAAATTACCATAGAGAAATAGATCGCAAATGTTTTCTATACTTAGAAAAAAGGTACATTCAATAACAATAACTTAATTTGCAGCATCCATTATAAAAAGTAAGTATAAAAATGATTTAGTTTTCAAAAAATGTTAGTATGACAGCAATTACATCTTCATAGTTGGAATATAGGTGTATTCTTCATTAGACTTAGGAATCTAATGATGAGTGAATAACTTTTGCTTCTTGGTAACAATGTAACAACAATACAAACTGTATTTGCAGTTAAATAATTGCAAATAACTCTTTCTTTGCATTCAACAGGAAGATAGTAGCACCTATGTTTAATTATTTGACTTAACTGACTCTCGAAGAGGATTTTTTTTTTCTGTTACTCTTCTGTTTCCCTAGACTGCTGTAGAATGCTGGCATCCAAATCTAGGCAATGTTTTGGCCAATTTAACAGGAAATTCACTGCTTACTCATTCTGCTGCACAATTCTTATTGATTGGTTAATGTGGAAAAAGTATGTTATTTTTACAGAGTGCAGACAACATCCAATGAAGAAAACCAAAGCCAGATGGAAGACAAAAGCTCAGCTTTGTTTCTCTTCTTTTTTAAATTACTAATGTGATAGCTTTCTGAAGTTGGATTAGTGAGGAATAAGACAAGGACTTGTGTTAACCTGGTGACTGCTGTACTGCTTTATAGAGGATTTAAAAGAATTAAGGGACAACCTCTTCTCACTTGTGCCCTATGATAGGATGAGGGTCAATGGATTCAAGATAGAGCACAGGAAGTTCTACCTCAACATGAGGAAGAATTTTTTTTTTTGTAAGGGTTACAGAGCCCTGGAACAGGCTTCTCAGAGAGATTGTGGAGTCTCCTTCTCTGGAGACTTTCAAGACCCATCTGGATGCATTTCTGAGTGACTTGCCCTCGTTTTGGTCAGTGGGGCTTAGACTTGGTGACCTTCAGAGGTCCAGTCCAACCCCTGACATTCTGTGATTCTGTGACTTGTTTATATTTTTGTCACTAAATCCAATATAACCTCTCTTTCTTTGTTGGCAAGTCTGTCCTTTTTCTGAGCAGTTACATTTTGCTAAACTGAGTCTTATTTCAGATTGTCTGTTGGGTGTAAAGATTAACTGGAATTCAAGAGTTACATTTGATAGGGTTGGAGTGACAATACAGTATAAATAGCAAGGATAGCTGTCCAAAAGGTTCACAAAAATACTGCAGGCCCATCAGTAGCAATTTATGTTACAGTGGAGCCAAGATCTGTGTCAAATTTCATATGGAATAAAATATTTTGGGGTATTTTTTCCCTTTTACTGGAAGGAAGGATAAAAATGACCAATATATCCACAGATTACTAACAGTGTGACTCATTCACTTGAAAAAATTTAGCCTTAGCCTTATTCCTGTGGTCTGTCTTCCCTTTTCCCTGGAAGGGAACATAAGAGCAAACCACAAATACAAGGGTGGCATTAACTTGTCAAAAATCAAGGTGAGGTTAATGTTGCTTCTCTGAGTTAAGAATCCAAGAGAGATATGGAGGGAATCAAAGTTAAGATTTCAGAAAAATGGAAAAAAAAGCTATCTACCTATGTAATTTTTAAAAAGGGGGGAACGACCTTAATGCTGTTAATTTTTTCCTGCAGAAGTTCTCTTTGTGCTTAATGTAGCCTTTTACAAAAGATTATAGGAAAATGACGTAAGGAAATAGATTTTTGTGAATTATTTAAAAATCCAAGAAAGATGCTGTCCTGCTTAATCAACATCTTGATTTCATTTGGATTGCTTAGGATCCATTTCTTCCTCTGCTAGTCTTTCAGTCACTAAGAATGAAGTATTGTCTCTGGAGAAGGAAAGGAGTAGAATAACATACAATGTATTCTTTTTTTTCTTCTCGGTTTTAAAGCCTGTGTTTTAAAAAGACAATGTGAAAAGGACATAAAAATAGCCAGAGGGCAAGAGGAAGACCTTTTCTAAGTAACAGAGAAAAGGTTTTTAGTGAGATATTCCCTGAGAGAGAGGTGTTATCATTTATCTGCAGTGTTGACTGTCTTGGAGGGAATGTCTGTCTCTTACCTAAAACTAAAGCTTCCAAAGAAAAATAATCAGTCCAACATATCAAGATTTGACGGGCAAAAGTATGAACTGGTTACTAGGCAAACAGGTTTAGAAAATAAAATAATGTGAAAGAAAGTTACGATTGAATAATAGGTGCTGGCTTTTTTTTTATACTTGCAGAGTTCTTTTTAAAGTTACCATTTTCATCAATGTATTAAAGAAGAAAAGCTGCTCTTATATACTGCAGCAACTCCCTTAAACATACAAGGCATACAATATTCTCTGCTCAAATATTTTCCGAAAGTCACAACTCTCTCAAGAAGAATGGTGTGCTTACTGTTGCAGCTAACAATTACATACAAAGTAAAACAATTTCAGGATCTTGATTTGATTTAGGACATGTTTTAATTGTTACTTTTAGCACATAAAAGACACAAGAAAATAGGGCAGCGTCATAGGATCTGTTTCTCCTTCACATCCAGCTGTTCTGCCCTTTAGGTAGGTTCAGTGCTTTCTTCAGTTATCTAGAGAAATTCCTCTCTATTTTGCACTGAGTTATACATTTTCTATCTGATTTACATTTTTTAAATAATCAAATTTGTTCTCTTAGAAGGAAGTTGTTCTCATGAGTCTTACCAGGTTAAAACCTCTTCCTAGGCCTTAGAAAAGGTAAGTCTGTCAGTGGATGAAAGAATTCATGATGCTTTTTGTTGAAATAAAGAGTGCAAATTATCAAGCCAAGGAGTTCCCTTTTTTTCAGTAAAGCAAAGTACTGCCAGTAATAGCTTTTAATGAATGAATGTGCAGATAATTCTGGATGTGTCTGAAATATTAAACACTGAGGCTATTGCAAAAAGATGAAAAGCAACACAGTTTTTTCCGAGCTCTTTTTGGGGAGGCTCATGAGAGTTCCTTTTTTGTTTGTTATGTGTAGGTTTTTGTTCTTCTTCTTCATCCAATTTCATTTCAGGATATTTCTGAATGGAAATACTTCATGGAAGTATGGCAGAGTTAAAATCCTTTATGCATGTGAGGGAGAACAGAGGCCACACATATGCTTTGTTTCGATTCTGATCAGCTTAGCTACCCAGGGAGTCTAGCATGTTACAGTAGCTCGTATGAATGTGGAGACATTGGTCTTAGGTGAAGTTCTCTCTCATCCCAAAATTATATTCTGTAGTTACATTAGACTAATTTAAGTTTTGTGATAAATAATAGGGTTTTTTTTAATCAGCAAAGTAAATTTAGGTCTCAGATTCAGCATACTCATTCCCATCCAGAAGTAAAACTTCAATAAAATGAGTAGCAAAAATCAAGCCTCTGTCCATCCTTCTTCCATCTTCAAAAAGAACTATTGTGACCATTCAGTTATTTTGTTTTCTGTTCAAAGTTCTTATTTTAGATTAAATTCCAGCTTATTTTAATTTGGAAAAGGTTTAAAGTCTTTGTTTATGTAGACAGGCTATAGTAATGGCCTGGTTTTTAATGTATGTGCTGTCATCTCTAATTTTACTTGATTACATACCATGCAAAGAGTATACATAAAGTTTTATGGACACAATCTTGACGGATATTCTTTTTCCCTCTTTAAAAATTTGGAATAACAAACAATTTAGGAGTGAGAGCTGTGTTGGTGACACCAGGGTTTCTTTGAGTGTGTGTATGAATGGCATCCGGTTCTAAAAGGCAATTACAATAAAATTGAGTCTTCTTACTCTTTTTGATCCCAGGTTATGTCTGTTGATACCACATTGTATTACTGGCTAATGTGTTCTTCAAGGACTGTGTTCTTCTGAATGATTTTTATTGTTGTTGCTTTAAGTGTTCATAAAGCTTGTTTACCAGACCTTTTATACACTCTTGCAAGCCTTAAACTGTTACCAATCTCACAGATGTATTAAGCAGATAACAGCTAAATGAAGAACTGTGGACTGAGAAGTTTAAGATTGATATAATACTTAGTATTTTGAAAGGAAGAGTGACAAAATCTTAAATAGGTATTTTATTAATTGTTACACATATGTGTCAGCTTAGTTCTGTGAGAAGTATAGAGTAATTTAGATGCATAATACACAACATAAATAACACGCAATGACTTTAGAACATGCAGCCACATACCAAATTCAAACTTTTTTAAAGATCTGTAAGGTATATTAGAAAATGTGTATTCCTTTACTAAAACTGTATTCCTCCAAAACCTTCTATTTACAGTGCAAGTGAAGCAGGGAGGATGAAATGTTTTTCATTACAGTACTTAACATACATGTTATAATAAGTCCTCTTATTATGGAGTTAAAATACACAATAAGAAACTCCTCTGGGCAAATTTTTGCAATATTGTAAACTACAAACTGCCTGAAAAGAATGAACAGGCAGGAAATAAGTTAAAAGAAAAAAAAAAAAAGAAATCTCAGCATTTTCATTACCTGTTTAAAGAATCAATCTCTCTTTTCAGAAAATTACTTCCAGGTCTTAGGTCTTTTTAGACCCTCTGGTTTTAATTGCTTTTATCATTGCTTGAGGCATTTCCTTTTAGCAATGCCTTTTAGCCCCCCAGAGTGCCCTGGTTACAAAATGACTGTATTTTATGAATACAATACTGAAAAAGTAGTAGATCAGTTGAAGCCTAATCAAATCACCTGAGCATGCAGACTTTGTCAATAGGATGTTTGTAATCTTTTTTCTTCTGAGGGAAGGAGTCTTACAGTGTTTAAGCTTATTGTTTCCTTTTGAATATAGAATTCTGAACGAAATTAATTACTCACTGTAGCTAATAGGTACAAACCATGTATGCATGTAAATATGTAACAGGCACCTAGTATGAGGAAGTTATTAGGCTTGGGCCATTGATCCTTTTCATTTGCTTATGTAGTTTTTTTTACATCAGAGCATCTTGCATCTGACTCTATATCTCAAATATACAATAAAATTTACATAAACAACTTCTGTGAAATTTCATGGCTATTAATGAGATGCCCTACGTGGAACAGGATCTATTCACCTGGAATGGCTGGGATAACTGCCAAGAGCAAGCAAAAACTATTAAAGTCAGACTTACTCAGAAGCAACTTGATTAAACACAACTCATGCAATAGCCTAACACTAAGTGTGTTTGGGCATTCCACTCTGACTTATCAGTTTTGCAAAGGTGGGAGGAAGATGTTTGCCTTTTGTTTCTTCTATCTGATTAGTAACTGGTTTTTTAAACAACCAATTTACTGTATATTATGAAAGTCTGGACTGCCTTCTGTGTAAGAATTATGAGGAGCTCAGTCTTAGCAGTAAGCACAGTGTTGCCAAGATGCTCTGCAGTATGGATTGAAGCCTCTTCCATTACCCTGCTCTCTGGAGTCTTCTCTTCAATCAAGTATCCTCTGCGTGTGGCTTTTACATACTTCCTTTTCTTGGTTACTACACTGAATCTGTGTCCAAATCTTGCTTGCTTGCTGTGTTTCCAAATTCCTGTCTCTTTTCTCTTTCTCTTTTTTCTTTTTTCTTTTTTTATTTTTTTCTTTTTCCCCCATTTTTTCTTTTTATTGCTGGTCTGATTGGATTAGTTCACAGCTCAGTTTCTGAAATTTACTTCTATTTTACTTCTGTGAGAAATCAAATATACTCATCATCTTCCTTTCCCCTGAAAAGCTATGAAACATAATAGCTGTTATAACTTCCATACCCATCACTTTACAATGGCAAATACAATATTTCAAATTTAATCACTTGTTCCTTGTTTTATTTTGCCATGCTCCCATCTTTAATGCACTGTACAGTACAGCTGCTTGTCCCTTACCTGTGGTCCACATTCATTTAGTTTGCTTTTTTAATGGTTTATCTTGGAATTCTCTTTTACATACTTTGTTATCCCTGAATTTTGTTCTGGTCACTTTTGTTCTGGTCAGATTGCTGACATTGAAATAAATAGCATTTAAATCCTCATTCTTTTCAAATACTGTTCCAGATTGTGGTTGTAGCTGTTGTTGGGAAATGATAGAATAGAAGGATGATGATGATGATGATGATGATGATAATAATAGTTATTAAAATATCATTATGTAGTTATATATTTATAATATAATGTATTATATTATTATATACTTTTAGTTTACAAATGCCACAATTAATGGATAGGTTCCTATTTATAGCTTTCTTTATTGCAACTAGAGTGCTTATTATTTATTTGTTGGTTTTCTATTAATGTCCTCAAGATTATCAGAAATTACTGCATATACTTTAAATTAAGACTACATCAATAAGGTTATTGGGGAAACTTCAGAAGCTCAGAAATTTAAAACTATTCTTGAGATTTATATTTTCAATAAAATTTATGCTTTTGTGTTTAGTACTTTAAAAAATGCTTTCTAATGCTTTTTATACTTAGTATTTATGCAGAACAATAGGGTCCATGTTCTAATATATATAATGTGCTATGAAACTGAGTAAACATACCTGAGTTTCAAATAAGACTTTTTTTTCCATTGATGTCAATATCTTTATTAATTTTTTGTATGAGGAACTGGATCTTTGGACATATTGTATCGAGTAATTACAGCATCGAAGAACTGCAGTGTGATCTTCATGAACTTTGAATTAGTTTATAATTAGTGCCCTGCAGTTAAAATAAGTGTAAATTCCCAGCATTAGGAACTGTGAAAAGAATTTAGGTGAGATACAACAAGAAAAATTTTTTTCTTACTCAATAACTTTAAAGTTTATAAAAAGCACATAAGGAAAATACCAAGTGGGATTTTGGTGCTTATTTGGGGTTTGGGTTGGTTGGTTGGTTGTTTTTTAGCTAATCCATTTTCTTCCTTTTTCTTCATAAAAATGTTTCCTGTTTCAATAAATTTGTCTGACCTTTTTTTTTTATTTAATTTCTAGAAGGTGAATAATGAAAAACAGCTTCTCTGGTTTTAAAGAATCATCACTTTTGATAAGTAATTCTAAAGACATTATACTAACCTCTAGTATAGTTCATCTGTGAGATAAAATACACTAATAAGGCAGCAGGGGAGAGGGGGGAGGAGAGTGAACAAGACCAATTCCCAGTCGTTAAAGCAAGTTTGTGCTAAAGCTGTGTTTCAGATATTGTGACAAGCAGGTGTGCTCTGAGTCATGAGCTGTTTTCTCAGGGAAATACATATGGCTTGCCAAAGCAGATTATTCTGCTTCCTATAAAATTAGCCCTTGCAGAACAGGGCAAGGCATGTGTTCGATCTTGGTCATGTAACTCATGCTGTCTCCCAAAATATACCACTACTTGTTGCAATGATTGCATCTTGCTTGTATTGTGTTATATAAATTTTATTAATTCTTGTTTGTTATTGGATAAAAAAATTTTTAATCACTGCTTTGTATAGATAAAGTTACATTCTCAGTTACAGTGTCCAAAAAACTGTTGCTGAGATGAAGTGATGAAACTTACTAATACCTACATCAAGCTGCTATTATTTTGCCATCAGTTGAGAAGTTATTGAATTTCCCTTTGGGTGTTCTCAAGACTGACTGAGTTAGAAGGCTGTGTTGAGATACTAAGCTGTCATCTAGGGTCACTGTTATTAAGGTTCATAGGATCACATATGCTAGAAAGGACCTTAAAAGGTTTCTGGTCCCACCCTATCCTCAGAGCAGGGTCAGCTTTGAGGTCAGACATCTTGGTCAGGAATTTATTCATTTTGGTCTTCACACCCTACAAATGCAGAGACTGGGCAACTTTGGTTTGCTTTCCCTAGGCTGAAAAAGCTTTCCTTTATGTCCTGCCTGAACCTCTCTTGTTTCAGTTTATGTAAATTATCCCTTGTCCTCCTATCATGCACTGCTGTGAAGGTCCTGGCCCTCATCTTAATATGCTTCACATGGGTACTGGGGGCTGTATCTTGGAACCTGGCTTCATCTTTTTGTTCCCCAAAACTCAGTTAATCAAAATACCAGGTGGTAGTTGCATCTCTTTAAAGCTGTAGCTGCTGCTCTGACAAACACAAACTTTACAAAAAGAAACTTCCATCTTTTCATACAAACAAGAGATGCAGTGATAGTTGTCATTAACATTTCTTCAGGAATTTTTTGGTCTGGTTGTCTCCTAGATTTCCTTAAATTACTTTGAAATTATGAAGATGTTCAGAGAACAGAAACTTCTGAAGAATTGGAAGCCTTGAAGAATGTCATTCAGTCTTTGTAGGAAGACAGAGATCTCTGTCTGTTCCAGGCTTCAACCACAACAACCCACTCTTTACACACAGACCTTATTATATTAATCCATAAAATACAAATTACAGTTCACTAAATGGTGGAGAATAGATTTTTAACAGAAGCCTTCAGGTTATTCCACGGCTGCTTCTCACTGTTTGGTGAACACTGTAAGGGCATCAGTTAATCCTGAAATTCTGATAGTACTCATTTGCTGCAGATGTGTGATGGGCATGTGAGTCGTGTTCTAAATTTTGTCAAATACTAGACATGAATTGCTTTCTCTTTTACATAGTTTCCAAATTTGAAGTCTTTATATACTAATGGTGTTGTTTTTAAAGGGTTTTCGTATATCACTGTTCTGAAGTTTAGTGTTTGGACTGGATGGCACATGAATCTCTTCTTTCTTTCTAAGAAAAGGAGCTGTACAGTTGTATAGCAGTGGAACCTCGACAGGGCCCTTACTTGCACATACCAGTGCTCCTAAATGTGGAATAAATGAGTAGTGTTAAAATATGCAATTATCATGAAGATGCTTTCCCTTTCTAATACTACTGTACATAAATATTTTGTTCTGGCCTATGATATCCCTGCAATATATAGAGAGGTAGTATTAGGATTAGTATTAGGAGGTAAATCTGTTGCTTGGATCTTGTTGCCTATATTGCTTACCTATATTTTCTTTCATAAAAAAAAAAAAAGGCAGTGTTCAAATTAGGGTTTGTAGTAGTTTCAGTAATAGAAAATGAATAACAAGCTTTGCTTAAGTAGAACTTCTGTACTAGAAAAAGTAAGACTGACAGGAAGAAGTCTTAGGTCCTGTTTTGTGATACAAGTAAGGAAATTTGACATGGTAGATGAATGTGCCACAAGATTGAAACAAGTTAAAGGCAGCAATTTACTCCTGTAGTCTTGATTAGATATTGAATTGTTGAATTTTTATTTTCCTTCAGGTGCTTATGCACTAGAATTGGAATTTATAAGAACATTGCATTTTTAAGGACATGTAAAACTCTTTCATTTCCTAGAATCATAGAATCATAGAATTGGCTGGGTTGGAAGGGACCTCAGAGATCATCAAGTCCAACCCTTGATCCACTACCACTGCAGTTACCAGACCTAACTGAGTTAGGTCTGAGTGGCACTCAGTGCCACATCCAGTCTCTTTTTAAATATCTCCAGACACGGAGAATCCACTACTTCCCTGGGCAGCCCATTCCAATATCTGATCACCCTCTCCGTGAAGAAATTCTTTCTAATATCCAACCTAAACCTCCTCTGGCACAACTTAAGACCGTGCCCTCTTGTCTTGCTGAGAGTTGCCTGGGAAAAGAGACCAACCCCCACATTTAATATTGAACAATATTAAAGAAGGAAAAATGTGGCTGCAGAATAGTGATTTATTCAAAGAAGGGAGGCAGTTGACCCTAATTGGTTTGTATCTTCTAAAATCAATACATTTTGTACAAAATCTTGATTATACAAATCAAAAATGTATCATTAAGGAGCAAGAAAGCTATGTCAAACTTTTTTAAAGAAAAGATATATTTATGAAATACTCTTAAGGAACTGGTGCCTAAACATATCTAGAGTTGATTTATGTATTAATTGAAAACATTGTGTAATTTTAGAATTGTAGAAAGCAGGCTTTTTGTACAAGAGCAAAATAAAAATCCGGTGCATTTGAAAAAGCTTCCTCAGTTATAATTGTATAAACACTGTAGCAATATCTGGACATTACAAGAGCATAAGCAGGTATTGAATGACAGGGTGACTGTTTTCCTCACATGTTCTCAGACAGCAGGACCCGTTATGGTTTGTGGCCATCTAGTGGTGAATCCATTTTAAATCCACTCACCTTGTTCAAAATTTTCATCAAGCAGTTCCTCTGGCTTTGCTGTGCAAAACTGAATTAAGGAACAGTTTTAGGGAAAGCTTCTTGCACTAGTGGTATTTTTTACAGGTGGATAATATTTTTGAAGGTGATTTCCTTTTCTTTATCTTTCTGTAAGACTTGCTTTATGTTGACAGGTTTTTTTATATGTGAGGAAATTTTCAATTCAAATTTTTAAAGTCCCAAGTAGTAAAGTAGTGAATTTATTTCTTAGGCAGAAATTTGTAAATTTTATAAGTTTTGTGTTCCTGAGATACTAAATATTCTCTTAAGGATTTTTGAAGTATACATCAATTCTGAAAGCAATTAATATTCTCTAGTATCTGTGGCTTATGAGAAATTTGACAGACAGTATGCTGGCTCTCCTGCTTATGTCCTTATTACTAAATTGCCTTGGTAATACAGTTTTTCTAGTACTTTTCTCTGAGTAATGGCATTAAAATGTCATGTGGAAATTATTCTCTTACAAGCAGATTAATATAAGCATCAGTAGGGAACAGTGGAGTAGAACAACCATGGCAAATCACATGTTAAATGAGATGAGTTTCCAAGACGTGGTGGACTTGTAACATCTGCTAAGTCCCCAGCAATGAAAAACTGTAAATTAGTGTTAGAGAAAGAATTCAATAAGTGCATTATTAGCAGATATAAGTATTTTTGTTTCTTGTTTTCAGTGGATACTAGCAAAAAGAAAAAAAAAAGCAAAAAAAAAAAAAGTTGTTCTAGTTGTTTTCTTCTTATTTGGGAAATGTATTGTAAAATGGTTTTTGTATTGATTTTGCCTCTGCCGTTTGTTTCTTTCATCAAAGTGTCATTTTGTCATATCTGACCATTCCAACTAGCAGCTCCTAGAATTTTCAGTGTTGACATAGACTTCTGCTCTTATTTTTTTCTTTTTAAATTGCTGTAGATATTTCTTCTGTTTAATTTGTAGATTTCACCAAGATGACAGATATACATAATAGAATAAAACCTATTTAAACTCACTATCCAGCATGCCACCATCCATCCATTAACACTGAACACTGTATCAGGATGGTATTGGGTTAATGTATGTAATGGTTTGTTTCATTTTCAGGTATTTGGAGTGGATGACAGCCAGGATTATGATAGGCCTGTTATCAACGAGAACCAGAAAGATTTAGTAAAAGATTGGGCTATAAATTCTGCTGCAGTAGTGCTGGAAGAAAAAAGACCACTGAGTACAACTGGATTTCTTGACACTGAGGTAGAATTTAATTTTTGATGGTCTTCTTTTTTCTTCCAATAAGAGAGAGCACTAATAACTGATCAGAAAGCATTAAACAGCAAACAAAACCTTGCTAAGAAAATGTTAGCTCAGATCTATAGACATTTTCTTTTTTTCTTAGGCCTTCATTGCATTCTCAAAACTTCTCTGTCAAAGAGAGACACTTTAATATTGTGAAAGTGTTTTAAACTTTGCTACCTTTCTGTGTGCATTAACAAAAGTGTAGTGGAAATGTAGCAAGAGCTTCCTTTCAATATTATATTGTACACATTTCCACAGTATACGCTTCTTGTAAGATGTGCAGCAGAACCGAGGAAAAGCTGATTATGTTTTATAGCCCAAAGCAAGTAACTATATTAAAATTCAGAAATAAGGTGTATGCATCTAATGTGTGACACAAAATCAGCTAGGGAAAAAAATGGTGGATAATGAATTTCAAATTTTTTCCAAAGCCAGAGGACTTCAGGTTTTTACATTCATAAGTTCACAAGTGAGATGTCACTCATGAGAAATCACTTAGGCTAGTTGCTTCAGAATCAGTATAATTTAATCAGTTGGTGAAAGATTCAGGAAAGGAAAATTCCTGTTCTTTACATGTGACTCAGAATACGCCTGCAAACGAGATGTTAACTGTTTCATATTGAAATCATGGGAGGCGTTCTGGGATCGTCGTGCTGGATAAACTATAACTTGAAATGTGTTGGGAACAGAATGGGCTCGCACTGGAGCAGAATTAATCTGGTATCAGTAACCAATCACATCACACTTACTTCCACTTGCCATGGCAAATTTTTTCTGATGCATGATTCTGTAAATTAGCAAACTTTATATATAAGCAGATTTTCTGCAATGCCTCGGGAGCTTTAAGTGTGATTCTGTGTGCCTGCTTTGCAAATCACTGTTTTTAGGAGTCTGTTTCTCCTAGATGTGCCTTATCATGGTTGTATTTCAGCTTCTGTGCCGTCCTAATGTTATTGTATCTAGATTGGTATCTTTGAATAATTTCTGTGAGGTAACTGATTCGAGTAAATTATTGCCATGCAGCCTGGACATATTGTGGGGAAGAATTTGAGGAAACTAGCTTTTGACTTTGCTGCTTTGCATGGATTTATAACCACAATCTGTCTCATCTTTTCCATGCCTTTTGCATCTCTCAAGTCTTTTGTGTCAGACCAGTTTTTAAAATTTTTAGAAGTATTGGGTTTTTTGCCTTTCTGTAATTTGTAAGCAGAAGAATACATCAATTATTGTATGAACATAAATGAGCTTTTCATATTTGTCATATTTTGCAAATAACAGGGTTTTATTTTAGAAGGTTGATTCTTAAAGATTCTTAAGATTTAAGAAGATTCTTAAAGGCCAGCTTTAAGAATCCTTCTGGCAATGGCATATTTGAGTATTAATGAGTATTTGATTAATAGTGAAGTTACAAGAATGATGCCTTTTTATTACTGTGGATGTTTTGCTGAATAAAAAGGTCTTCATAAAAAGGGGATGGGTTATTTGGCATAGCACTAATTTACAAGATTATTACAAGGCATGATAGTTTCATGGGCATGAAAATTGTTCAGTTGTTAAAGAAGCAAAACAGACATAGGCAATGAGGATATGGCAAGGATTGTGTTGGAAGAGATGAGAACAGATGAAGATGGAAGAAAGCTTATTGGAGAATGTAAAAAATAGAAGTTGGTTGATATATATGCAGAAGTAAAAGAGTAGCTCAGAAAAAATACAGGCGTGTTTTGTAGTATCTTAATGGGACAATAATCACGAGGATATCTATTGAGAGAAGAGTTAGTAATTATTAATTGAGAGTAGTAGTTAGTAATTCAGAGAAGTAATATTTGAAGTCTTACCACCAAAACTTACAACCAGTTTGTTTGATCATTAGGAAAAGGTAAATATGTTTGATTTGTAAAGTATGTGGTTATCATGTTCTTTGCTTGTGGTTTTTAGAAGACTTATGGCATTACTGAGCTGCAGATCATATATTAATAAACCTTGATTTGAACACCTTCACTCAACAGTCAGGTAACCTCCAGGTAGCTCAGTGTTCCAAGCTTGCACCCACTCATTTCTTCCAGCTGCCCATCACAGTTGTACCTATAGATGATTTAAAGAATGAGGTGAATTCATAATTGACATAGAAAATGCCACTCAAGAGAATAAAAATGTAAGGTATTTCAATTCAGGGAAATGGAAAAGATGACTTGGGAAATGATGGTTTTATAAAAAACAACTTGGGATTGGAAGATTATTCTGAATTTAAGTATCTTAACTTATAGGGCCTGTGATGTATCAGGAATGTGCTTTGAAAGAATCTGAAAAATTGCTTTTCTTATAAAGAAATTCTTAGCTTTTGCTTTGATATGATAAGCATTGGTACCTTGAAGTATCGTATGTCATGAAATTAAGTGAAATGTAGAGTGAATATCTGGCCCAGTTGGATTCAGCCTGCATGCACTGGTTCTTGCCTTTTCAGTGGTTACAGGCAGACAGTAATAATGCTAAATCCAACTGATTAAAAACATTGAAATTTTAAAATTTTCTATATTATAAGCTGCCACTTGCCAACCAGGGTGAGTATGATTTAGGAACAAAATTAGATAAGTTAGTGAACAAAGAGAATGTTATTGTTCTTATTGTTCTTATTTTTCTTACTATGTAAGATTGCTTAATAAAGGTACAGCAGATATTTGGTCTGTGATTTACACATTTAATTTTCAGTGACCAATTATCTGTGCTAACCACAGTTAAGTAATGTACATGATTTGTCAGCATTGAATTTGTACTTCTTAAGGACAGATCTGATTTTTGTTTGGTTTTGGGTTTGGTTTTTTTTAACCTTTTTGTTAAGACTGCAGCACAATTAGAAACCTGATTCTGCATTAGGGTCTTCAGTGCCATTGACTGTAATGTTCCTTTATTCTTTTAAATGCCCAGTTCATGTCTTTTCTACTGAAGATATAATAAATAATAACACTGACATTCTGAATAACTATTCCTCTAAATATTTGTTGGATTGCTTCTCAGAAGTGGAGAACTGCAGTGTATATCCAGAAGCTATATTTCCTTTTGTTATTACTCTCTAATGACACTAATTTCCTACCCTCCTGTAGAGCAAACCATTCATTCCAAAGTTCAAGGCTTGCTTTCTTGCTTTAACTTAGATGCTATACTGAAACATAGGCTGATTGTTTCACTGATGTCACATGGCTGTGAAAAGGCAAATATGACCTTTGGATACCCTGGAAAATGTATTGTCAGTAGAAAATAAATATCAGTTGTACCATGTTGTCACCATGGTAGAAAGTGTTGATGGAACTTCTTCTGAAATACTGCCACTAGAATCGTTAACCTCCTTCATTAAGAGTGAACACAAGGCTTGAGAAAGTGCACCTTGGGTTATTAAGGAAATTGAGATTTACCTTACAAGAATAGATTGATACAGTTCATTAAGCCTAGGAAAGTAGTAGCTAAGATGGGTACAATTGTTGGGTTTTGCTGTATACATCAAGTAAGTGCAACAGAAAGAAAAACGATATTTGAGGTAGAACTCAAGTGTTGTTCCAAGAATAGGTGTGAATACACTGGCTGTAAATAAAGTCAGTATGGAAATTTGAACAAAAAAAAAAGTCATCACCCCCCCAGAATATGGTTCTGAAGCAGGTAGAGTGGGGAGAGGAGGAAAGAACTATTTTCAAGACAGCACTTCAGTTTATGAAAGGATGGCATGATATATGACTGGCATATGTGTCTGAAAAAACATTTTTTGTTATTCAGCTTGTTGAAATTTATTTCTTAAAAATATGATTCTGCCCTGAAATGCCTAGTGTTGGAGATGCTTCCAGGTGTTATGTGTGTGTGCTGTGGGTTGTTGTTTTTCAGATGTAAAGCCTGAAAGCCCTAACTCTTCAGGCTGAATCTCAAGTCCACAGAACCTACTTGCACATTTTCTGAAGATATTTTACTCCAGTTAATTTGAATTCTTGATAAGAATAAAGCAAAGCAGATTTAACACAAAGTTAACAGGCTGGTATCTTTTATGGAAAACCAGCTTTTCTGAAAGACTAGGAAATTCCTTTTGGTATTCAAGAGAAGATTTGGAAGGTTGCTTACTTGGCAGCCTATAAGATGCAAATTGGAATGGATTACAGGAGGAACATTAAAATAGGTGAATGTAACCTTTTTTATGTGTTTATAATATAAACTTTTCACCTCTTGGATGTGCTTTAGCTGCTACCAAAAGAAACTGCTTTTTCATAGCTTTTGTGTTTGTGCTTTTATACACAGAGTGCACATTTACATACCCTGCTATATAGCAAACATTTTTAGGTAGTGTAATTACTTTCAGAGAAAAGCAACTTATCGTGTTGCTTTATTACAGTTAGTTTGCAGAGTCTTAGTATATTTCTCTGTTGTGAAGTGGATTTCAGATTTCTGATAAGTAGATCTGTATTTCTGGAATTGCTTAAGTAGCACACAAGGAAGTAGTTGGCATTTTCTGTAGCAAACAATTGAGATGTCTCATTTGGCTTTGGATGCAATTCTTTTATTAAAGATAGAAGCTCACTGGTGGAGACAGGAAATGAAAATAGCAGAGTTTATAGATATAAAAGAAAAGCTTCAGCAGTAGTTGCAGTGCCCAAATGCTGCACATTTTTATATGGGGTTTTTGTAGTATTCTTTCTGGCAACCTGTTTCTTGCATTGTGTTAGAAATGCCTGTGAATAACAGAAACAATTGCCTTCCTTTGCTGTAATTAAGCTTGAATTTTGTAACATTTTTAAGAAATGAATTCACAATGCTGAAATTTTTCTAATTGTTGATACAAATCATTTGGTGCATCTCTGACTTAATAGTCATATTCTGAAAAAGATTTGTGACTCGTTTTCATTAATTAGGGTCATTCAATCAGGAGAAATTTAAAATCATAAATGGAAGTCTTTTGAAGTGTCTGGGTAACTTTTACTGGAGTCATCATACACTAGGTGACAATGTTCACCATTCCATTTCTCCTAAATAAATTTTATAGAGTTGCTTCCTGGACAAAGATGAGTCCCGGAGTGGCCAAGGCATTAGGCAAAAATCAGTTTTGAACAGAAATGCCAAGAGTTGAACAGGGAGGACATCTTCAGCTAGGCTTTGAAATAGCTCTTACAGATCTCCTTACTAAGCAAGTTACTGGTATTTCCATGTCCTTCACATCTCTTTTGTTGATCTTTAATTTTGATTTGTTGTTTGACTTGCCTCTGGTTATACAGCTTCTTGGGAACTGTAATCAATGACTTCTGTCGTGTGCAGTGCTTTGACTTTTGAGTCCAATAAATCAGACTCTGCTAAACTTCTAGAAGGCTTTTGATAGTGTGCAGCCCATATGTGTGTGTGCGTATGCAAATGCATATGGATCAACAGTTGCCTGTTGTCTAATTTTGGAGATGTGAGCAAGAGATGATTATAATATGTTGAATAAAACAGTAATATTGGGTTATATTTATAAATCAGCTTTTGGAAAAAATACTTCAGTACTATAACAACACAACTTCAGAAGATGTGTTAATTTTATATTTACTTCTCTTACATTTAAATGGTTTCAAAAGGCTTACCAGCAAGAAAGTAAATCAGTTTGTTTTCTAGGTCAGCTGCAAAAAATTATCAGATACTGATTACATTAACTTTTTTCTTTGCTTCTTGTTTTGTTTAGACCAAAGACCTGATTTTCCTCTTTTGCATCATAAATTATCTTACTCTCTCCTTCCTTAGCATAGTCTTTCCGTGATGAAGTAAATACACTGTTTCATTGACAAGGGCTTTTTCTAAACTGATAAAATGTCATTTTGTTCCTGAAGTACATTTTGAATTTTTGAACATACCCACACTCATGTGTATTTCCCTGTCCTTCTGGGCTAAGTACTGAAATAAGCATGGTTATAAGTCTAGGGCATGTTCTTGTATATTTTATACAGGTTCTGATGTTTAAAGGTTTTCTGCATTAGGAAATGCTGTTTATTCTGTACCGATTCTGCAACTATATAGATTTTGTTTGCTTATTTGCCATTTTGGAGCTGGTAACTCTCAAATTTACTAAGGTAAACTTCTTTTTCATCTTCTTCCAGGAAAACACTCTCTGACATGTCTGTTCTGCAAAAAATCTGGAAAGAGCACAAACATTTCATCAAACAGTTGTAATTTTTCTTCTGCTTTTTTTCTTCTTCAGGAAGGTTCTCCTGCCCCTGGAAGCAAACGTTGGGTATCACAGTGGGCCAGTTTGGCTGCTAATCACACACGTCATGACCAAGATGACCTCAGATTGGAGTCATCTGTGCCTGCTCCATTAGAAAATGGTATTAAAAGCTGTATTTGTCATAATTTATGCTGAAAAAACCTATGAAAGGGAAAAAAGGGTGATTATCACAAGAAGCTTCCTTACACTTAGAGCTTCATCTTCACCTGAAATTCTTTTGTATCCTTTAGAAGAAACAGCATAAAAATGAGCTCAGCAGTAGTGCTGCTTGGCATGGCAGAAGAATGCAAATATTAAAATTGAACATTACTAAACCAAAAAAAATACGTGTTTAATATTAAAGAAACCATCAGTTCAGTGCAGCTTGGGTTGGTCTGCATAGTGTGTTTATTTCCTTCTTTCTCAGTACTGACTCCAAAATGACCTTTAATAGATTGATTGTTAAGCAGTTGAACCTGAGACTTCATTATTCAGTCATTATTCAGGTGAGGCACAGCAGACTTCCTTAGCTTGGAAACCTTTCATGGTTGTTGAAAACAGCAGAAACCTTCTCACCAGGGAACACCTTTATCACCCTCTCTTGTGAGTGCCAGGTACTCAGGCTATGTCCTTGGTAATCTATTCCCATTTCTATGGTTTAAATGGTTTATTCTTTCAGATCTACACTCTTGACTATAAAGGAGTTGTTTGCCTTACTTTACTTTTTCTT
Source organism: Calypte anna (assembly GCF_003957555.1). Lineage (NCBI taxonomy): Eukaryota > Metazoa > Chordata > Aves > Apodiformes > Trochilidae > Calypte > Calypte anna. The sequence continues at coordinate 8,891,376 of NC_044246.1, read as the reverse complement.
GTTTTCTTCTCCTTATCTTAAAGATGATTATGAGATGGAGTTAATGTAGCTTTTCATTATTTTACTATCTATCCATAGATTTCACTGCCCTCAATTTTTGGTGATGCAAATTTATTTCTATACTTTCTATGTTCCTTACAGAGATCTTACCTGTACAGTTTGTTCTTGACTGGGAAAAAACCAGTTAGCTTTTAATTCTATGAATTATTCTGGCACAATGAAAGGAAGGGAAAGAGCATGATTTGTAGTTCTGAAGTTGAATAAATAATAACTATTAAAAAGATGAAATTGGAAATATTGGGAATTTCTTCCCAAATGAAGCTACTGTGTTGTATCGATTAGGAACTGAATTTCTGTTCAGGTTTGTGTTCAGCAGATGAAAGTCTATGTAAGCATGTTATAAGTTGTTAATGAAATGCAGTTATTTTTCTGATAAATTAATTTTTGAAGAAAGTTGGCATGGTTTTAAAAGCATTGGAAAAGAAAATCATTTTAAAGAAAGCTAGAAATAAAATGTGCCCTAACTTCACAGCCTTTTTTTCGCTTTTTGGGAAAATTAGGAAAGATATTTTGTGTTTGATGTTGTCTAATGCAAAATTCTGTATCAATGAGTGGAAGAATTCTTGCCAGTAACTGATGCTTTATAGTAGCTTTTTTTACCCCTCATGGTAGTTTTGTTGGGTTTTTCTTCCTTTGCATAGTATATTAAAAGTCAAAGGAGATGGAAGGAGTAAAAATTAAATTATCTGTTATACCTAATACTTAGGTACTAATAATGGAAATTAAGAGCAAATTTTGCACTGCTTGGGAGGATCAACCCTGTTACCTCGAAGGGTTAGACCAGATGATCCTCGAGTCTCTTCCAACCTGACATTCTATGATTAGGGTACATACAAGGTTCTTAAAATCCTAGCTCTTGGTCCTGATCCTTAGGGTGCTTAGTCAGGGGCTTGGTGGGTTTTGTTTTTTGTATCGTTTGAAATTGTCACTTTCACATGGGACAGTAACTAGAGGTAAATGCTGCTTTTACCATTAGAAGAACTTCATGATTTTAAGTGAAGCAGCTGCTGTGGAGTGCATACCCATACTGCAAGTATTCTAAAATACTTGAGAAATGCAGAAAGCATTCAAGCACCAAAGATGTAATGAAAATACAATTTGGTGTGTGTGTGTATATATGTATAAATATATATATATATCTAACAACCAATCCACAAAATCTGTCTTGTTGGCTTAGATACCTATAATTTCTTTAGGAATCTTAATAATTGAACTTCACATAACATCTATGTAGCCAAAGATGGTGCTGAACAACTCCACACCTTTCTGCTACTAAAGACCATTTGAAATTCACCAAGAAGCAAGATGACTGCCTGAATACGTATATAAAAGATGTGATCTCGTAGGACTCTGGGAGGACTCAATCTTCACAGGAAGCAATCACTGCTTTTCACTGAACCACCAAATTTTTTAATAATTACAAAGAAGAACACTCAAGGAATTGGAAAACCATCGTTAGATTTCAGAGATATTACCCACTCAACTGTGTGTCCTGACATGAATTATTTGAAAATAGATGTGAGTCACTTTGCATTCTTCATCAAAGATGAGACACCGTGTAGAGAGGAAGAAAAAGATAGAAGACCTCAGATAGAAAGTAGCAGATATGTGCAATTCTACAGTATGTCCAGAATGATTGCTGATATTCCATTAAGTACTTAGAGAATTCTTGCAGAGGGGGAAGCCCTATGGCCTAGTTTATATTTCTGGAACAGCAAATGTTGGTGACAAGTTTTCAGAGAAAGATCCCAAAAGGGTGTGCAGAGCAGTTTCCTGGTGACAAGTGGATTGACAATACCACATTATATTGCAAGAACTCACAAATAAATTTAAAAAATATTTACGATCCAAAAGAAAACAGTCTTGCTGCTAAAGCACATTCATTGAATTCTTAGTGGATATAAAATGCTCTTTAGGCAGAAAAATATGGTCATCCCATGAACTGCTGCAAGGACTGTTTTCTTTTGATTATTTTTTATACATTTTCTTTATATTTCTATACTAGAGCCTCTTGTTTGGGTTAGAAGCATTCTTTTCATTCTCTCAGCCATAGTAAGTTCGTTCTTCATGAGCAGGGCTTTTCAATACTGCAGAAAGAGTGTCTGCTAGCACTGCAGCTTCTTCCTTGACAGGAGGTCTCACGGGGGAAGTCTGTAACCCCTTGTTGACACAAGACCTAGAGCTGTGGAACAGACAAGGAGGAAATCTTACACTATTCATTAGTTTTAAAATCTGGGGCCGAGTGTGTTTAGGAATGTAAGAATTGCTTTCCACTCCCTTTTAATGGTGTTCTGATTTAACACTGCTCTGTTGTGTACCTATTTGAACCTACTGTGAGAACATAAATACTTCACATTCATACATACTCTCCCAGTGTACACGGATGGCTTTTTTAGAGTTTGATTTCAAGGATAGTATATTGCACGTAGCTCAAATTCTTGTATCTGAAAACTTTCCTTTTTATTTTGAGCAACCCTAACCTATATTGTGGAATATTTATACTGAAGTTTACCACAAAGCAGGAAGAAATGCCATAGTCCCCCTGAAAGAATGACACAGATGCTCATTAAGTGTTCCCTTTCCCATTATACAGTCACAGAGTGCCAGAGGTAGTAATTAGCCTGGGATACAACACAGATGGGCAATTGTTCAAGAACAACCAGAATTATCCTTGTTTGGGAAGAAATTCTGCCTGTTTGTAGCAGAGCTAGAAGAAAGGATGTTTTCTTGTCTTTGCACTCATACCCTGCTTCTGAAGTTACTCCTTCCATTTTCCTGATATATGTTAGTTTTAGGAAGTACACTTTTGGAATGTAGCTTTTTCTATCCTGGTCATGACTCTGATAAACCGGAATGGTTCATAGCAGTAATGGTATTACAGACTTATAGACATTACTTTTATAGACATATGCTTTGTATCAGCACTTTGGATTGTATAGAATTAACTGTTCTTTTCTATGATACTCTTAACATTCTACAGCAATATATGTAATCTCTTTATTCAGGAGATAACCATGCCAAATTATGGTAGCACATGGTGTCACATCCCACAAGGTGGGTGTGGCACTGTCACTTCTCACAAAATGAGCACAACTCCCCAGATGCGGGGGCCAAACTAAATACCGTGCCACACTGGGTGGGTATGGTGTTACATCCCACAGAGTGGGCACAGGTAGAGTTCCCCAGCGTGGGGTAGACCCAGGGAGATTTGGACTGGACCCCTTTGCTTTCTAAACTCCTTCAGAGAGGAGTCCAGGTGCAGCTGGGCCCAATCCTCCTCTAATTAATCTCTTTTAACTACCCATTCAGCGAGATTAAATTGAGGAATTCTCTGTGTGGTACTCAGGAGTAAGGTTATTACCCAGGAGGTTTGTATAAAAACACAACTTAAAAGTAAGATTATAAAGCATGTCATGTTACAACTGCAGAATTAGAAATTATGGTACTTTCAAAGCAATGGCTTGCAATTTAGCAAAACTCAAGGAAGTTGTCAAAAGAACAGGTTACAAATAACAAAATAAAGCAACAGGTAGTAAAACATAGTAATGTTAGAAACTATGTTGCCCTCATGTGCTGAGATGAGGTTAGAAAGAGAGAGAAAAAAGAGGTAGGAAAGACATCACCACCCTTGGATCCAGCAATGATCTTGGTAGGAAGTTGTGTTCCTTGGATGGTGGGCACACATCCAGCATTTCAAATGTGCCTCTTTTGCTTCCTTGTTGGGGAGGGGGGGAAGCTTTGGCATGTCTTGCACCAGCAGGTGTTCTCTTGGGCCCCTCCAGATGGGGTGACTGAGTAAGAACCCAATAACCCTTATTTCTGCACATGCACCTCTCCAGTGGCTTTACCTGGGACACAAGATGTCACTCTGCCTCCACAGGATGCCGCTCACCTGCTTCTGTCCCTTATCAAACAGGACAGTTTGATAAACAGTCCTACCTGTCAGGGTGGCCATCAGACAGAGCTCCACTTGCAAGGACAGTGCTCTGCTTAGTGGGATAGCCACTGAAGGAGGGGCTGCTCTTGTGAGAGTAGGGCCCCATTTACCAGGGTTGTTACCCAAATGAGGGTCTCTCCTTGAGAGCAGAGTCCACATGGCTAATAAATGAGGCCTCCACCCGAGTGCAATGTCCATTTTGTCAGGGGGGCTGTTTGGAAATTAATATTCTTTTCAGGATTCTGCACATGGTTTTGTTTGGGTTTTATGAAAATGTATTGCAACACTGAAATGAAATAATATATCTAGTTGTGTACAACTTACTATAGTTTGGAGGTAGTTAATGTAATTCATAAACAGAATTTCCTCTCTGTAATAAGAAGTGTTTTCACTCTTTCCTGTAAAGAGGAAATTATGCCTAATGAGAATACACCAAGCAGCATTGGGCTATATAGGAGAAAGCGTAGCTCATGCTGAAGAATTAAGAAAATCAGTTTAAGAGTTATGTACCCAGATAGCTTATAGGGACAATCAAATCACCATAACTGAGATTTTTAAGAATTTTTCAATTAAGTATTTTTCAATGTTTGTCTAATCTATCATGCAGTAGAACAAAGGGATGACCCAATGACTTTTTTCAGTTCTCTTTTGTCTTGAAAGTTTAGTGTTTCTGTTTACCTTCCTATTGAATAACTTCTCAGGTATTTTTCCCTTTTTTATTTTTAGACACAGACATCAGTGAGTCTGGTATTTCCATGAGAAGTGCTGGTTCAGCTGCTTCTGTGAGCAGCCAAGGTGAGCGGAAGAGGAGGACACTTCCACAGCTTCCCAAAGAGGAGAAAGTGAATGAAAGCTCAAAAGCAAAAACGACATCTCATCAGAGATCAGAAATAGGTGAAAAGCAAGACACTGAACTTCAGGAGAAAGAAACCCCAGGTCATGCCTCAGATGCTGACAGCAGAAGTATAGTAAAGTCAAGCAGAACAATGAATGGTCTTTCACCCAAAGCTCCTGGAGACAAAGTTTTTTCTTTCCCCAGTTCTTCCAGTAAAGAGAGAGTTGAAACTGGCAGAGAAACCTCTGTGGTGAAACAGGCTTTAGCAAAAATTCAACAACAAGAACGAAAGGAGCAAGGAAACTGGACACCCACAAAATTATCCTCTACAAAATCTGCTGCAAACCAGGTTGAAAAAGGTAGGGAGGAGATTGCTACGTCACCCAAAACTTTGGATAATCAAGACAAGGTTCCTGGACACGTTACGGATAAAGCAGAAATAAAGTTGGCACAGAGTGAAGGAAAAAGAAGAAAAAATGAGGAAACTGTTAAAGGACAAAGTCCTAAAGCATCTGGAGGAGAAAAAAGGGAATCTTCAAAACCATTAGTGAGGCAAGGTAGCTTTACTATAGATAAGCCTAGCACAAATATACCTATAGAACTTATTCCTCACATTAATAAGCAAAGTGGATCTGCTGCCCCCTTAGCATCTGCAAACAGGATACGTGACAGAAGCGATTCAATGGACACTGATTCCAGTCTGGATACAACACTCATTTTAAAAGACACAGAAGCTGTAATGGCTTTCCTTGAAGCTAAATTGCGTGAAGAGAATAAGACTGATGAAGGTCCTGAGACTCCTAGCTATAACAGAGATAATTCCATATCACCAGAATCAGATGTAGATACTGCCAGCACAATCAGTCTTGTTACTGGTGACACTGAAAGAAAATCCACGCAGAAGCGGAAGAGTTTTACAACCTTATATAAAGATAGATGTTCCTCTGCTTCCCCTTCAAAGGATGTTTTAAAAACTTCTGCAACAAGTGCCAGAGAAAAGATGGAAAAGAAAACTAAAAGTCGCTCTTCAGACGGTGGATCTAGAGCTGATGCTCGCAAAGCTGTGCAGTCCAGTGGCAGAATGAGACAACCATCAGTAGACCTGACAGATGATGACCAAACATCTAGCGTCCCTCATTCTGCCATTTCTGATATCTTGTCATCTGACCAGGAAACCTACTCTGGCAAATCGCATGGAAGAGTTCCTTTTGCTTCAGCAGATGAACTTTTGCATTCCAAAATGGAAGGAAAGTCAGCTAAATCAAAAACCTCTCCTGTTGCACTCGGGCAGTCCAGTAAATCTACCACTCTTCCCAGACCTCGTCCTACAAGGACTTCTCTCTTGCGCAGAGCACGGCTTGGTGAGGCCTCAGATAGTGAGCTTGCTGATGCTGATAAAGCTTCAGTGGCTTCTGAAGTGTCCACTACAAGTTCTACATCAAAACCCCCATCAGGGAGGAGAAATATTTCCAGAATAGACTTGCTTGCTCAACCTCGCAGAACTCGACTTGGCTCTTTATCAGCCCGAAGTGATTCTGAAGCAACAATAACCAGGAGCACTGCCTCATCTCGAACCCCAGAAGCTATTATCAGAAGTGGTGTAAGATTAACATCAGTGGGAGATAGTAGTAAAGTTTCTGCTAGAACTCGAGCCAATAGCATTTCTCGACTTTCAGATTCAAAATCTAAATCTTTGGCTTCAGCTCATAATTCTCCCTCAGGTATGTGAGATTTGAACTTGTCTTTATGCAATACTAGATGTATTTATATGTGGGAATTTTGCATGGTAGTTCCCTAACTAATATTATCTTACAGATAGAAGGAAAAAGCCTGTACACTTGAATAATTTTATTTATGCTATTCTTTTTAAAGTTAACATAACGCTTTAAGTGCAAATAGTGTGAAACCCTGCTAGTTTTCTCCCAACAGCAATATTAAATAAACCAACACTAAAATGTGGTGATTCTAAGTAAGTCACCTTTCATATGTAAATTCTTGCTTTTTGAGTTGTCGTACTACCAGCTTGTCCTTGAGGCCAAGCCACAATCTAAGGAAAAAAAATTAATAAGTGTACTGTGTTGCTACTGAGATTATATGTTCTCTTTTACTGCTTTGCATTCAGAGTTGATGTAAACATCTATGATACTGAAATTCCCACAGTCCTACTGCAACTTATGTTGCTTATATCTCATAAATGCACCTTCCCAGATTCTGCAGTGTCGATTCCCTAGACAGGTATCTTTTGGCTGTGTCACTTATTAACTGAATAGAAAGAAATTCCTGCAGAGGTACAAATGAGGTGTTCACTGAACTATAAAGTTAAAACTGCTTAATGTTATGATGGGTGTCTACAAAGATACAAGAAAAGGGTGAAACCTCAGAGAAAAACAACCTTTCTTTGTGATATCACTGAGAAAGTAGCATATTTTCAATTTTAATAGAAATTTCAAATTGATGCATGCATCCTGAAAAGTGGCAACATTAGGTAAGGGAAGAGTGTCAGTTAGGACTGCTGCTAAGTTTTTACTTCAGTTATTAACACTCGTCCACATTGTGATGATGCCAGTTTTTGAAAAGGAAAACTCGAGTTGTTACTTGTCACTTTGCTGCTTCTTGTGTTTTTCACAAAACTCTATATGGATATTGAATTTGGTATCCATGTGAACTCTGGCATACCTCCTGGGCTCTTGCCTGGTTGCTTCATTGAAGTGGTTTGCTGCTTCTCTTTGGGGGACTGGGTGTATATTCCTCTTCCCAGTCTAATAGCCATCTTTGTTTAACATTTATTTCATCTACCTGCAATACATGGTCCAAGTTTAAATACTTCTACGAGAAAAGATCCCATCTTCTCATGAGCTACCCCAGTGTAATAAGCTAGGTATTTTAAAGAGACCACTGTTAGAAAAATATGGTAGAAATAGCTTCTGTCATAAAAAGCTTTATCAGTTTATATATAAAAATCAGGGAGAAGTCTCTGTCAATGTAACAGTGAAAATTTGAAAGCAATTAATATTCAGACAGACATGCCTGTATTTAAAGGAGAAAAAAAAGCTTCAATCACTGGATTTTTTTAATTGTCATGTATTTCACATGGATGAATTGCTGCATAATAGTGTTAAAATTGTCAGCTTTCAGAAAATATGTAATTTGAAAAATCTTGTTTTAGGTGTTGATACAGTTACATATTGCCTACTTTTAAATGAAATGAGTCCACGACATGTAAAGCAGAATTGTTAATTTTATAGCACAAGCAATGAAAGGCATGGAATCATCAAAAAGGAGTGTGATCAGTAAAAACAAAGACCAAAGATCTTTTTTTCCCACTATCACAGAGGAATATTGAAGATGATGGTTAAAAAAGGAGCTGTGTATTGAGAAAATGACAGTGGCATCAGACCTCGTACAAAAATGCTAAGCTGCAGCTGTGAAATTCAGCAGAGAGCAGGAACAGAAAGACCTTGAGCAGCTTGGCAGCTCTGCTGGCTTGTTGACCCAGCTGTTATTGCAAATAACTCATGCATGAGTTGATCAAAGCTTTTGAGGTATCTCAAAAAAAAAAAAAAAAAAGCGGCTTAAACTTAGAATGAAAACAACCTTTATTAACTCTATGCCAGCATTTTTGCACTACAAGATCTTTGAAATGGACAGGCCTTGGGAAGGCAATGCATCAGTGAGAGTATTTTGTAAGGGATACACTTAAATAAGCGTATATAAGGTCTTAAATAAGGTCTGTCTTCAGATCTTGAAAATGAGATTATGGTGTGCAAGTGATTAAACTCACCAGTTTAAGATATTGTCAACATGTTGTACTTCTCACAGAGTAGTCAACAAATTATACTTGTCTGATGATTATTTTAGCCAGGATTTGGGAGGATTTTCTAGTTAATTGGTGCTGATATTCAAAGTCTTTGGTGTCTGAGAAAACTAATTGCACAATAGCTATCACAAATCTACATAAGCTACCATGACATTTTGGAGATAAATAATCTGTTAAAAGCATAAATGTGCAAATGTATAGCTAGATTAATGGGAAATGTATTTGGATATAGCTCATTACAAATCATACAACTTCCATATTTTTACAGTTAAGCCTACAGTAACTTTTCCCCCATATTACTGAGAAACTTGTTGGTAATATATAAATAATTTTAAGACCTTAACATTTGATGGTCTTAAAAAATGTAGAGAGGCTTTATGGTACCATGCAGACAACTGATGTCATTGCAGTTAGTATCTCTAATGTATCTGGAAATGTTTGAGCTTTTACAAAATTCATTGTTTTTCATTGAATGTCTAATTTAAGAATCATTTCCTAAAAACTGTAGGTGGAAAAGAGGACCTAAAACTCATCACTATAATTTTTTTAAGCTAATGCTTCTAATTTGAATGTTTTAATACAAATTAACGTGATAAAACACTATTTTGTACACAGAAAAATCCAAGCTTCTACCAGACCCAGATCCTGATGTTGAAACTTACAGTGGTAGAGTACTAGAAATGAAATCTATTTCTGATATTTCACTTCTCGTTCAGTTTTTAGATTTTAAATATATGATTACTTATGCTCATTGTACAGTGCTGAGTTGCTGGACTCGCTCTCCTGAGAGACTTTGATAACTTTTATATTTATTTTGATGCATGCAGTTTCAACTGGGATAAAGAATTTTTAAAGAATTCTTGATAAAATGTGGGCCCAACTCAGAAAACTCTTTGGACTTCAGTCACACGTTTCTTGCATGCCGTTGGTGGGGAAATGTACTTTTTCTGCTTATATTTTACTTTCCTAGGATCAAAACAAGTTTGAAATCTATAAAAAAACAGTATGTGACTGGGGAGAAATTTTTATTTCTTGAGTAAAGTTAGAATATTTTTTAAAAGTAAGTAAAACAGGAGATGATTTAAAGTCCATATTTAAACCTCAAAAAATTATGCAATCATCTGTTTGTTTTCAGCAATTAATAATGCATTATTTATGAGGGAAGGGATGTATGCTTATTACACCAGTGTTGTATTCTACATGTTGTAATCATTGAGAGCAGTACACAAATTTTCCTCAACTAAAAATTACTTTCATTCTTCATTACTTAAATTCATATTGATGTACATGTCATTTTTGATGTTTTTGAAATGTGTCAGGAGAAATCATTATTGTTTTGTGAAGTTTTTTTTTATTAAAAACCCACTCCATTACTTGAATCACTATTTTTAAATTACCAAGAGGTGATCACACACTTAAAAAACATTTTTACAGTAATTATAGGACCTCTTGAATCTCTGTGAGTTAGGGGGACTAAATCCTCTGACAGAATTTAGTGGGTTCATGATGAGCATTCCTGAACACTTAGTGGTACCTCTTCCTGCTGGGGATGTTTGAGGGCAGAATGTCTGAAATGCATTTCCTAGACTTGAGTAATTCATAGGGGGACCAGAGTCCTCTTACTTAATTTCAGTTCACTTACATTTCAGGCTCTCTTCAGCAACATGGTTGTATATGCTTTATGTGTTACATGTGAGAATATATGCTTTTTGCTCTGAGGCTGCTGTTTTTGTAGATGTGCTGCTAATTTTTATAACACAGCATTAATTTTCACATATTTTTTCTGAACTAAATACATAATGCATCATTTAGGATTTCAACGCTTTTCTTATGTAAGCATGCATTCCTGGCTTCCTGCCAGCTCCATCCTTCCTTGTCTCCATTTTTTTGTGTGTCATACAAACCTTGAATGAAACTTGTGGAAAAATTCTGCAGAAAAAGTTCAATCTGACAACATATAGTTAATGAATTGGGCCCTAGTTTTGTGATACAGTTTGCCTGAGCTCATATACGCTTACAGGCTTTTACATCTGAATTTACTCATCACTATACAAAGAGCATCCTTTTTATGTTTTTATTAATCAGTATTTATTATTTAACACAAATTTTCTAGCTTACTTTTTAAGATGTAAAAATAAACCTTTTGTGATGTATCGGGATTGATAACGAATAGTTGTGTATCTATTTTTATGTTATTGAAATAATATTGTTTTTTCTTATTAAAGATGCAATAATAATTCTTTTAAACTAATTTAGTAAGTGCAAGATGGAGGCGCTTTCCTACAGATTATGCTTCCACCTCAGAAGATGAATTTGGATCAAACCGTAATTCCCCTAAACATACCCGTCTACGTACTTCTCCAGCCCTGAAAACCACACGACTGCAGAGCACTGGGACAGCAGCTCAAAGCAGCAACACATTCAAGCACAGAATAAAGGAACAGGAAGAATACATTCGGGACTGGACTGCCCATCGAGAAGAAATAGCAAGGTTGGTTTTAAAGAAGTGCCTCTAAAGTAACAGAGGCTTGTACCCAGCAAGTTATATAGGTACACATATAGGAGAAATAATGCTGGTGGATTTTCTGTATCACTCTGTGTACCCTTTTCATTCACTGACTGGATGGGTCATTTTGAATTCTTCTGATGAGAGACTGAGGAACAAAACACCCACGTTACGAGCACCTCTCTTTCTAATGGAAAATGATAGTGATTTCTGACTTAGGATAGCCAGATCTCAGAATAGGAACTTCTGGTTGCGTTAGTGGCACTCGCAGAGGTACTGTGTGTAGAACTCTTAGGTGCTAATGGTGAGGCTGAAGTGTATCTGATTTGGTAGTAACTTCACATTCATACTGAGGTACAATTTCAAGTCAATGCATAGGTGACAGAGAAACAAAGTGATCTTGGCAGTGTGAGAGACCATGTTCTCGTTTTAATTTTTGGTTATCTAGATGCTATATCATGTTAGCTATTTTCTGATTTAAATCATATGTATCTGTCAAAAACTAATTTATTTTGTTGTGAGACCCTGAGTTTAGTGTAGCAGTTTCTGCGTGTTTGCTAATAGCATGCTGCTTCAAGTCAGTTCTGTGTTCTGCTAACCAGTTATTCCCATATCATGCAATACCCTGGCTGTGAAAACCTCAAATAGCTTGCACTAAATAAATAAAATTATGTAAGCACATAAATGTTATTTATAACTTAGATGCCACTGTTCAGGTTCTGAACCTTTTCACAGAACTTAATATGGAAGCCTAAACAAGAAAACTGTTTTTTGCTGGCCTTTTTGGGCTTCACCCTTTAAAATTATTCTTAAGGTGAAACATTGTGTGATTCATGTGATTAATTTTTTTTTTGTTTCCTTTATTGGGGAATATTTTTCAACCTTTGTTTTTCTAGTGGGTCTGTGCAAAGGGAAAAATTCTTAAAGGACTCTCTAATAACATCTTAACAAATCATGTAATAAACATCTTCAAAGCATCTTCCTAAAACATCTCTTTTAAAGTTAGTTATATAGGGAGGAATGTGTGCATATAGGAGAAAAAAACTGAGGATAGCTGTAGCATATCATTTCCTACTTACAAGTACTGCTGAACCTCTGCTTCACTAAAACTTCTTGGTACATTTTGCTCACTTAGGAGAGATTGATACTGGCAGTAATTGACAATTCAGTCTAAACTTATTTGATAGTTAGATTTGTGGGTATTTTTCTTCTCTAGAGCTTCTTACCATTTCTTTCATTTAGATTTGATTTAAAAATTTTTTTGAAGGCTACATACTTACCATACTTCTTTCAGCTTCTTCATTTCTAGTGGAAATGATGTGAGGCTCAAGTCAGTATTGCCAAATTCATGATTTTTGCATTAAGTGAGCACATTTAAGATTTAAGCAAGGTAGCACTCAGCAGTTGAGAAATGCCAGACTGCTGTCCTCTGTTGTCAGTGCTTCCAACACAGGTTTCCTTGGTTGGCCTCAGCTGAGCCCCCTGCTCTAGGTCACAGTTGAACTTTTCTTTGCCCTCATATCTCTTTGTACTGATTCACAGTATTGCTCACTTGGCTTTAAGTTTAACTTCTGTCCTTTGTAAGATAATTTTTGTCTCTGCTCCCCTTGCCTTTTTAACCATAGCCTTCTCTGTCATTGTCTGCCCTGGTTTTTTTCCTTCCCAGCTCTCAGTCCAGCCTTTAAGATTAGAGCCCCTTCAACAATTTTTACATTTTTTTTATTAAAAAAAAAAAAGTTAGTTATATGATCTAATTAATATTGTGTTTTGTTGTTGTTGAATAACTTACTCAATAAGGTAGGTATAGTTTCATGAAGTAAATGTGCAAGTGAAATTAGTGGAGAGACTGTATGACAAACATTGAATTACATCAATGTTACCATCAATACAATAGTATTTTAGCTGCTCTTCCAGGGATGACCCAGTTTGCACTTTTCACAGATATTAATAAAATTGAAAATCGGAAAGAGGTATTAAAAAAATGTATGGAAAAATTGCATTTAAGCCCACTTTGAGCTGGAGGGAATATACACCCTCAGATAACAGGAGCATCACACATATTTTATTCAAGGATTTCAAAGTATCATTATAACGAAAACTGACTCTGTAGGAAGTGTGACAAAGTAGACTAAGCATAAAAATTATTTTAATGATCCAGCAATTCAGAAATATTACAGATATTTTAGAAATATTCCAATTTCATTCTGTTTTTTCTAATATTATGGGTATTCTTTCACTACAGGTAAATAAGAACTAGAGATCCAGGCTGTTGAAAAAGATGGTCATGCTCTCCTCATCCCAGGCCCTGTGTTCTCACCTTTTCCCTTGTGTTGGAAACTGTGTCTGTCCCTTATGTAATTGTGCAGCTGTGGGAGTCTGCTCACTGAACAAATCTTAATAGCAATGCTTCCTGGAGCAAGTTGGGTGGGTTAGGGAATCTGAGGTTTATTCTAGTTTTGCCTGAATTGATTTTCCTTGTATGATTGCTGAGTATAATCCCAGAAGCAATAGAAACCTGCAAGGCAACCTGCAGTTGCAAGAGAGTAAATAGTGTGTACCTAAAGCCTAAGTCTCTTGTCCTTGATTATCCAAAACATACTCATTTTATTTCAGCAATACTTCTTGTATTTAAAAGTTAATGTAGAATAACTTGAACACAATATTAAGAGTCAGGCTAAGTTCTCAGCTGGTTTCTGATTTTCTTTTTGATAATGCTTTTTCTTAAGTGCCCCAGCTATGTTGTTTCTATACAGCAGTGCAATTGAGTGCTGACTGTAGATTACTATCACATAGAAATAAATCCCAGATACTGATCACCCAACTAGGATTTGACTATTATGATTGTGTAACAAGTTGTTTGCCACCCCATGTTAAGAGTTGTTTAGTATGCTATTTTGGGGATTCATATGAATTCATTTTTATGTAGACATCTGCTCTTTCATGTCATTTCAGTTGCTTGGTAAGAACTCAGTTGAAGTGTCTGTAGCATGTTGAAGCTTTGCTGATTTCTGTGGGATTGATATTGATCGTGGTGTTTAATCATGTTTTTCTTCTGGAGGATTTGCTGATAATCAAAATTTCCTGGTCATTATTTTCTTCACAACAATTCATTAAATACCAACATTTGATTCAGAAATTCAAATGTGATTATTAGCAACTTTTCTACTTAGCAAAAGTCTTATGATTGTGTGAAACAGGCAGTATGTGTCTCTGCCACTTAGCATAGGGGTTCATACCTTCTTTTAATGTTATCTATATGTAAGAACACAAAATATAACTTGAAATGGATGCAAAAGTAATAATTAGGTTAATTTAAATAATGTCGTAGTAGGCACCATAATTTATTACAATGAGCAATTGGCTTTGTTTCTGCTTCTGTTTCAGTCTTTGATAGTTTGAGTTCAGAAATGCTGTCTTGAGTAGTCATGAGTAATTGCTGCATATTTGTCTACAGCTCTGCCCCAGTTAGATCTGTATCTGCTGCACAAGGTTGTACTTCATTGCAGGTTGCTGGTGGTTAGCCTCAAAAATCCAGTGTTGTACACTGACTGGAAATTTCTTCGGCGTTTGCTTTTCTAGGTGCAATTCTGATCACTCATTCTTAAACTAGGTCAATGTTGTCCATTCTTTTTGACTTGAAGACAAAGTGAAAATAAAGAGCAGAAAGCAGCTCAGCTCTAACAGGCACTGCAAATGAAAAGCAGAAAGCAGCTCACCTCTAACAAGCACTGGCCAGCATGGTGTGCATCACTCTCACATGGCTGTGAAATCCCTTCCACTTCAGTGGTTTGTGCTGCTGTTCACAGAGTCCTTGGTGGTGCAGATTTGCAAATGTTGACTTCTGTGCCTTACTCCTCTCAGGCAGAAGTAAAAAAGGGAATCTCTTGGTGGCCTGCTCTGAATCCTAGGTCTTCTGAACTGCTTGATCCAAGCAGGAGATACAGCCATAGTGAACTTTTCAGCTCTTGCATTGTTTTTTTTTCCCCTCTCCTTTTTGTGTGTCCAGGGAAGAGGTAGCACAAGCAGAGCTAGGCAAGCTTCTTCTGTTTGCTGAGCAAAACACAGAGCAGAGGTATTTTGTGATGTGGCAGATCAGAAGAAAGGAAAAGGAATCTTCACCTGATAAGACCGCTGTATTTGCATAGTGCTGTCACCTACAGGTGTTTCCAAGCGTGTTCTGTTTTTCCAACTAGAAAGCTTGTCTTGATTAAATTTGAGGAATTGGTGTACTGGAATTTCAGACACAAAAGCAGCTGGATCTGAGCAAGCTGCAGGACTTCTGGATAATCACAGGTCCTGAAGAAGTTCTTTGCTGTTAGGTAAACTTAGGTATAAATTAAATGTGTTCTGGACATTTCAGAATTACTGCATGTACACAGGCAGTCTGTGCAGTATTTTCAGATTCTTTCCAGAGCATCCCATGTGTGCATGTTCTGCACATCTCTGCCTGGGAATCCTAGAAAGAAAACAAGGGTGCTCTGTCTTCCAAGATTGCCTTGTACCTTCTTCCTCCAGGCAGGCATGTTGTTACAAGCTGCAGTTACAAATTTGCTTTTATAGTTCCACAAATACACCTTCAGTTCAGAAGGGCATGAACACTTCCATGGCACAATTATCAGGAACTAGAATTTAGAAGCTCAAAGGCTGCAAGTTGGGCTCTACTGGCTCAGAGGTGTTTGCAGGGGAGAATGTAACACTGTCTTTATTAATAGGATCAGTCAAGATCTGGCTCTCATCGCACGGGAAATCAACGATGTAGCAGGAGAGATAGATTCAGTGACTTCATCAGGCACTGCCCCCAGTACCACAGTAAGCACTGCTGCCACCACCCCTGGCTCTGCCATAGACACTAGAGAAGAGGTAGGAGATCTTCATGGAGAAATGCATAAGGTTCTTCTTTTTCTTTATTTCTTTTGCTTTTAGCATTTTGCATAGCCTTTTTTGGTTACTTCCACTCAACCTGTGTGCATGATCTTTACATTTTCTTTTTTTTTATTTCAAGTTTCTTTACATTTCAACAAACAACCCAGAAACTGCTTGATGAACACAGCTTGTCAAAAACATGCATATTATCTGTCTGTCTCTTTTTTTCCCACGAAACATAGAACAAGATAGTTACTTGTTTCTTGCTTGGATATAGCCTTAGATACCATTGGGTAGTATCTAAGTGCATTTAAAGATACCAGTGTGTATGCACAACTCTATGTAAATGTATACATTTAACACTTTGCATAGCTATTAAAAGCAAAAACGTCCCTCTTTTCACAGGTGACATATGTTTCGTCTTTTGAACACTAAAATACTTAGAGAACATCAGTTAACAGTAACTTTAGATTTGCTTTCATAATAACATTGGTAAAAACTGCCTCAAAATATATTTGCCTTGTTCTTCTAATAATTCTTTTCTTTGACTGTATCTGGTGTGTTGTTCTATGAAAGTATTGACTGACTTGTAGTAACCATCACAGCTCTAATGCTAATAAACATGTTAATCTGAATTGAAATCATCACTTATTTACCATAAATAAAATTCACCCTAATATGCTGTAAATGTTTACCACATTTTTGTTTCTTCATGGTATTGCTTTTGAAATGTGTTGATTCGTTTTTGTGTGCATAAAGTTTGGTTAATACATTACTGTGTTAGAATAATATTGTCTTTTTCTATGGAAAAAAAGATATGAACAGTGATAAGAAATCTGTGTGTTGGGTACTCAGAAATATTATAAGTGCACTCACAGATTTTGGTTTTAATTCTCAAGGATTTGTGGCTAAACTTAAGGAAGTGAGGTGCTTATTCTCTCAGATCTAGCTAGATAACTGATTTTGATACTAAGTGATTTCATTCTTTAAAAACTGTTGTACAGCATGTGCATGCTGCAGATGGCAGCATCTCCTTTTAGTAGGTCTAGGTGTTTCTGTAACATTGTCACAGTTTAACTATCTGGAAACAGAAACCAATTTAAATTTTATAGTAATGTACTTAATTCCACATATATATTGCATTAATCAAAACAATAAATTGTTCAGTACCAGTTTACAGGTAATTATTATGTTACCTGCCTGTGAGCAAAATTACTGTAGGATAATCTGATTTTATCATATATGTTTGGTAACTGAATAATAAACTGTTCACTTTTACAAGATATTGCTACATAAGAGGTGCATCATTTTATACTATATGAGACAACAGAATCAATTTTTCTTCATAAACTTCTTGTAAATTGTTTCAGAAGAAAAAAAAAAAATCCATCTGATTTTTGCATGTATCCATTAGGTTTCATAAAATGTATGTTTTCTTTTACCCCCTAGTTGGTTGACCGAGTATTTGATGAAAGTCTCAATTTTAGAAAAATCCCTCCACTGGTGCATGCCAAACCACCAGAGGGCAATGGTCGGCCTAATGATGCTAGACCTCAGCTAACAGATGCCCTCGATCCCCCAACAATTACCCGGAGAAGGACTTGGAGCAGAGATGAAGTGAGTACACAACAGTGTACTCTCTAGCAATGTGATTTATTGAGCTTTTACAATTGTCTCCCCATTTAATATTCTAGACATTATCCTTTCTTATTTATCTCTAGCAGGTGGCATTGCTACTAGAAAAAAAAAATTATTTTTGTAATATTTAATTTGCATACTACTTATTGAAACACAAGTATGGCTTTTTAAGTTATAAGAAGCTTTGAAAATATATGGAATAATTTTTAATCCAATTCCCATTAAACTAGTAATACCTATTTTTCTCAAAATCTTATTGCAGGTTATGGGGGACAGTTTGCTCTTGTCCTCAGTCTTCCAGTTTTCTCGCAAGATAAGACAATCCATAGACAAAACAGCTGGAAAGATCAGGTGGGCTTTTGAAAATCATTCTCATTACTGAAAATGTTCTGCTCATGTCAACATTCCTACTAGGAAAAGAGAAATGTGTAATACAAATAGAGAAAATGTGTTTAGTAGCAAGTTTTTTTTTTTAAGAATGCATTCTTAAGAAGCCTATCACTTATTTTATTTTTTTTTTTATCTTAATTTTAAGAAACCTATCACTTTCTTAGCACCCAGAAGGGTTTAGGATGAATAATTTTTCCACTCTTGCTTTTATGAACTTAACATTATGTGAAGATAAATATCAGCAAGGTTTACATGAACAGAAAAATATCCACCATACTGCCATCAGGGGAGCTGTTCCAACACATGCAAATGCTCTGCAGAATCTACCAGACCTATGTGCAAGTCTTGTAAATCTCCCTTGCTTAAAAGATAAGGTTAAAATGTTGCTGAACTGTAAAAGTTTCCCATGTTTTTGTAGGGATCCCCTGCTTTAGGAAGAAAAACAAATGGTGCAGCAGTATAGACAGTAGAGCAGTTTCAGCCAGCATTTCTGAAAAAGAACTTGCTGTGAAGACAGTGTGGTCACTATTGAATTCTAAATCTGAAATAACAAATCATGCAACCATCTGTTATTTTTAATTGAAAAATCTTGTTCAGGTAGTTCAATTTCTGCAGAAAATGTCATGGTAGCGAGCAGCAAGCATAGACTTGTAACAATGAGAACATTTAACTTGAATAAGTGCATGAAAAACCATTTGGTGACCACCTTGGTTGACAAGAAAATTCTAAAGACAAAGTTCAAGACTATATGAGTCACATGGGTTTATGCAGCTTATAATATATAATTAATAATTTAAAAATAGAGTACATTAAGTAATTCGGCTGAACTTCATGTATAATTTTCTGAATCTAAGAAAATCCTGTAATTTATCAGTTTGTCTAGGAAGTGGTAGGTATTGAAGCCTCAGATAGGGGGCAGATTAATCTCCAAATAACACTTTTTTTCAGTATGGGGTGATGTAACAAGTAAAACCAGCAAAGCACTAACATAACATATCTGAAGATTGTATTCTTCTGGGAGTACCAAAGAAATTGAGGAAAAAAAAACAACCCAAACCAAACAAACCTATATACATCAGTAAAACCTGTGGGTTATCTGCCATTTCTCATTGTCCTAATTCTAGTAGGGAGTTTGGCAATAGAAACAAAACACTGTGTTAAGTTTTGGTTTGTGTGTAGTTCTCTGGGAAAATAGTGACATCCATAAGGAACTCTGCTTACAAATATTCTTTTTTTCCTTTTAAAGCTGCATCATTGGAACAAGAATCTTGCTTATTGACTGACTTATTTGTGGTAGGCGTCTAGGATAATGCATATTTTAAAGCCCTCAGAAGCAGTAGATAGTAGATGCTCTGCTTTTTGCATCATGATGATTTTTCTTGGTGGTTGGCAGTTTCTTATCTGTAGATATGTAAAAATTTTACTTCAGTAGAGGGCTAAAGTCTTTTTGTATGCAAATTCATTCTGAGAAGAGCAGGTAACTATAAAATCAAGTCTTAAGGTTTTCTGGTTAATTTTCTGTCCTTCAAAGGTAAGTCAGCTACATTGTGCTGAATGTAATAATGATGTGATCATCTATACTACTATATATAAAAGCATATAAACATTTTATATACATTTAAAAAGCATGGCATTGCATATCTTCACAAAATCTAGGGGTGAAACTTTAATTAAAAGCATTTATTTCATACATTCCCCAGAACTGTGATCAAATTTTAATTTTTCCTGCTACCTGGAATGGATTTGAATACTATATTATTCTTAATGTCATTAATATTTTGAACCAGAAAAACAAAAATAGTTCTAGAATTTTTTTTAACTAGCATATTAAGTGGCTGTGACCTATTACAGATTTTACCTTAGCTGGTATGAACCAGCTGGTGTGCATCTCTTCCTTTTGCTGGAGTTTAGCCAGTTAAAATTTCTGCCCAGAGAAAATACAGTGAGAGTCAGTAGGATTTGTCAAACTAGCAGTTGTGTATTTTTCCAAAGTATTTGATTCTGAAAAAAGAGGAGAAATTTCTAAAGGCACCAAATAAGAACAAACCAGTGTTTAGGAGGAAGAAGAGCAAGGCAGACAGGGATGAAGAGCCCAGGAGGGTTAAAAATTACTAATTGAAGAACTGGAAAAAATGTAAAAAGGAAATGGACTTCCTAAAATCACAGCAAAACCAAATTGGCCTGTCTACATGATATTGTAAATAATAACAGTTTTTAATTGTTTTCAATTTTTTCCTCTTTTTTTTTTTTTCATAAAATTACCTATGAAATAGAAAGCTTTCAAATGGTAAAAGAGATGTAACACTATCTGAAAACTTCCTTATCCCAAAAAGAGGATAAGACTGAAAACAGCACATACAGAAGCAGAGGTAATAACTGCATACATAGAGACAAGTATATGAACAAGAAGTTAAATGAAACAATCAAGCAGTGCCACAATAAATTCTGTATTTCTTCTACTAGTGCTAAATAGTGTTTACTGCTAAATAATGGCTTATTTTCTGCTTCCCTGCTAATTTCAGGGTGATATAAATGCTATTAAAGTACAGAAAATACAACTGTGTAAGAGTCTGTGTGCTGAATCAATATTTCTTTTTTTTTAGTATAAGATCCTATGAAGGATTTAATTAGCTCTGCTTTTTATTTGTTTAAACTCACCTCTGTCAGGCGAGTCCTCAATTTTCCATTGTAATTGGACTTTCTGGTATCCAGTTTGGAGTTGTATGGCTTTGCAAGCTTTTGCACTCCCAGAACAAAAGAGCAATCACGACAGATCTCTGGTGATCAGCTTCATTACAAGATGATGGCAATGTGAGGGCACTGTATAAATCACAGCAAGGAAACAAGATGTAAAAAACAGGGAATCTCACTTTATGCTTTGAGGTTTTAAAAATATTAGAAGTAAATTTTTCAAACAAGTAGTTCAAATGATACTTTTTATTTTGTACATACAATTTGTGTGTTGAGACCTTTCAGGGAAGACTTCTATGGAATGCGTTTTTGTTGATTTGCTGAAGTGTTCTATTTTTCATAAGGTTAATATGAAATGTAAGAGTCATGTTTATTTGCAATTCTTAACTCTTCTGTTTTGTAATTGTTGTAAAATGCAGTGTTAATTGGCAAATCTCTACTAAAGATAGTTTGATTATTTTTTTTTTTAATGTCGCAGTGGTGGAGGAATCATCTGTGTCTTTTAAAGACCATAAGCAAGTACAGAACTGTCATTTTAATGCCAGTGATACTGCTGATATCCTGTGTGCTTCCCTGAAAATTTAAACTATGTGGTTGTATTTTGTCAGACTTCAGTATTTCAGATTTTAGTTCCATTCAGTGCATCTTATGTTGCTTTCTTGTATCATGTCTCTAATCTTTCCATTTTATTATGTTTATGTCTATTTTAAACATGTTGTTCTTCATTTTCTTTCTTCTAGAATATTGTTTAAGGACAAAGACAGAAATTGGGAAGAAATTGAAAATAAGTTGCGAGCTGAAAGTGAAGTTCCTATTGTGAAAACATCAAGCATGGTATGAATAGTTACCTCTTCTGGGATTAAATGAGCCTTTTACCTAATTCTAAATAATCAGTAGAGGAATGTGTTATTTTAAATTATATAAAGGCAAAAATCTTACAAAGATTTTATTTAGACATTCAGTATATTTCCAGAACAAAAACCAAATAAAACTTGTTACTGGCTTTTAAGACCAATCATTAGTAACTCCATATTACAATGTATTAGATACACTGAGTTTTGGGGCTGGTTTGGGTTTTTTTTTTTAAGTTTAAGCAAGTTAATCATTGAAGTTTCTAATTTTAGAAATATTACAATACAAGGAGTTTTTCTTATCCTATACATTTCTAGAAAAAGATTGGAGTTTAGTGTTTATTCTAAATGCCTTGAATATGGAATTTTAAGGCACTCATTATAAAAGCAGGTTGCTGAATTTAGGCATTATAAATGGCTGTTGCAATTTATTCTTTTTACAGTACTTTAAAGCCTCTTGCATGGTTTGAAAGTCCATGGTTTGTGTTGCTTTGGGTTTTTTTTTTTTGTCAGTGAATTGATTTTTACACTTCTGCAGTTTACAGAGTAATATGTTTTTCAAATGCATTGCTTATTTTTACTACAGAATGTTATTAAAAGTTAGCAGAGGGGAAAGTTGTATCTGATATTTGTTCTGTCCTTGGATCATTTCAGCAGATTCCACATATGAGCTAGACATAAAGCTAATGACCTTGTAAAAGCCAAGGTAATCAATCCCTTTGGCACCCACAAAACACATTGCTCAGTACAGAATTGGTTTCTGAAATGGGTTAAATGGCCTCTGAAATCAGTGCTGTTGAAAATTCTCAGCTTTTAAAGGCCACTGGCAACCCTGCTCAGCAGTTGGATTACAAGTGTTCTTCTGTGTAGGATCCTTCATTTGTAGGATTTACATATTTATTGTTGCAGATGTGGTCCATTTAATGATATTAGTATTTCTGAGTGCATAACTGTGGCTTCATCTATGTTAGCAAGTAGTGCAGCATGGAGGAGAAAAATCTGTAAGGCAAATGAGTACTGAGGACCCAGCCCTGTGCTGTACAGCATCTCGTGGGCTCAGGGCCCAATGGTTGCAGACAAAATCCCAGTTCTTCTGACTCACATCTGAACAAGTGTATAAATCACATCTGAACAAGAATATAAATCACATCTGAACAAGGGTATAAATCAGCCAATTCTGTTAGTGCTCACTTTATACTTTAGCTTTCATTTAAAGTTTGCTGCTGCTTTGCCCCATTTCTACAGCTTTCTGTAAGCCTCTACTTGAGAAGTAGTGCAGGCAGATGAGCAAGGGACATGAGGAGGTTTTGTTGACCCCAGCAATCAGCCAGTGGGGAGGAACTCTTGATTTCTGACAGGGGGCTCCTGCTACCCACCCTGCTGCCCAGGGCCACCTCCAGCAAGGGTGTTCTTGATGCCAGGAGGGACAACCCAAATAGCATATTGCAGTGTTTGGTGAGGAGCATTGTACTACTGATAGGTGGTTTAGTCTTTTTTTCATTAACAAAACACATTTGTTTCTTTCCTAGGAAATATCATCCATCTTACAGGAACTGAAACGAGTTGAGAAACAGCTGCAAGGTATAAATCTTTTTTCACTTTTCTGTTCTTGTTTGCTTAAATTTTTAAAATATATTTTTATATGTATATGTATGTCATGAAACAAAGTTATCATATTGCGTTAAAATACATTCACAGGATCAGTTACAGACTTTATTATACAATTGCTGGCACATTTGGAAAAGAAATATCACTGAATTATTTCAAAACAGAAGAGTGATGATATCTTTTTATATAAGTTAGAAAAGGCTCAGCTAAAAATTAAATCGTCTAAAGGAATTATTTGTGAAATATCCTAATAAAAATATTTTTATGGGTATATATTGCTGCATAGGTGACAGAGAGTCCTGAGATTAGGCGTTATAAAAGTCTTTGCACATCAGAAATGTCCTCATGGGGGATAATTCAGGGTCAGGAGTGCAATGGGACCATAATCTATAGGAAATGTAGAAAAACCCCACCTTTATCTGATAAAATAAAAATTTAGGATTAGCACTTTACATTTTCCCTTCACACTACTTGCAGTTGTAGAGCCCACAAAGTAGAAAAGTTAATTTGTTTTCATCTGCAAAGACTTACCTGAGTATAAACTGGAAATAAGTATGTTGTTCTTACTATACATCCATACAGTGGATATATATAGTCCATTTATCAGATTCAACTTAAAAACTGAGTATATTTTGAAAAGAAGTTGCAGTTTTATTTGTTTGTTTACTCTTAGTTTACTGTTTCTTTTGAAGTGGTCAAATGGATCAGTGATGCATGCTTGTATATAATCATTATTGTGATTTTTGTAAATTTCCTGTGTTTGTAGTACTCAGATTTAATCCTACAATAAAACATGGTTTAAAAAAAGTGTTTCAGGAGGAATCATTAGCCATCTTTATAAACAAAGTAGTATTTGTGCTATGCTCAGCTATAATTTAAAAATGTTAATTTATTACAAATAATATTGTGTTTAGTTAACAAAGAAATAAGGGCCAGAGAAAGAGACCAAGCCATTTATTTCTGTATGTGGTGATGTTCTACTACATGGTGTAAAAGAGGGATGTTCTGTTAAATATGACCAATATGTAACAGCACAGTAACAAGCAGTTGTTCTACATGCTTCAGTTTGCCCTTACTTTGTGGAGAGGGACAAGAAACAAGTCCATCATTATGCATTAAAAAGAATAAATTATTGCTGGTTTTATACAAATTTCATTCAGTCGTGGAACTGATGTTGGGTATTGGAGTGGGCAGGCTTAAATGAAGCATGATAGAATGGTAATAGAGAAAAAAGCTCCATAAATATGACTAAAAATCCCATCTTTCAGTGTGTATAAGGTAATGATAGGTGGTTAATCACCTCTTCTGTCCACACAGCAGGCAGTGTTGAGTTTATGAAGTTTCATTTCGGAAAGTTTTAATATATGGAAATGCTTTTACATATATGTACCTGCTTACATAGGTGTTGCACACACCACTCCTTTGTAGTGGGCAACACATATCTGTCATCATAAAAATAAGAGTTACAGTAGGATTTTCTTTTTATGGCAACTGAAAATAATAATTTTTATGATTTCTTCCCCGTCCCTTCCATCTCTTCTTGATTACATAGCAATTAATACTATGATCGACCCTGATGGTACCCTGGATGCTCTGAGCAATTTGGGATTCACCAGCCCCATCTTACCAGCTCAGCCAAAGCCCAAGTCCAGTCCTGTTTCCCAAAGCTCCCGACCTCCCGTGCAGCCCAATTGCCAGCCCGAAGCCCGAGCCCCCCGGCCCTCGGCTCTCCCTGCAGCAGCTGAGTTTGAGAACGCTGAGTCAGATTTCAGCATCCACTTCAATAGGTTCAACCCAGATGGGGAAGAGGAAGATGCCACTCTGCGTGAGTGACGTTTCAGTGTCGATACAAATACCTTTCAAGTGGAATGTTTAGGAATAAAGGAAAGATTATAATAACGGTTTTATAATTTTTAAAATAAAGGCTTGGTCAAACAGCAGTTGTTTTATTAAATCCGTTTTCTTTAACTGTGATGCTTTGATTGTCACACAAATCCGTTTCAAATTGTAAAGATATGCATAGATACCAGTGTAGGAAAGCAGATTGTGGCAGGTTTGCCCCTTGTGGTTGTGTGCTTTGCAAAATAATTATTATATCAGCAGTTTTCCCTTAATAGATTTATTTCTTTTTTAAAGCCATGCAAACGGTCTAA
Organism: Calypte anna; assembly: GCF_003957555.1. Lineage (NCBI taxonomy): Eukaryota > Metazoa > Chordata > Aves > Apodiformes > Trochilidae > Calypte > Calypte anna. Next base: position 8,866,027 of record NC_044246.1, on the reverse strand, counting down.
CATTTAATGTTACTGAAACCCCAGATTTCTTTGCCAAGCTGCTCTAATGAATGGATTTCCTCCTCAAAAGTTTTTACAGAACTGTTGAACAGTTACATTTGATTCTGAATTAGATGATTTATATAGGAAACATTATCCTTGACTACAATGACACATTACTGCAAAAGGTAAGACGGATCTCAGAAGGCATTCAATTCTTGTGTACTGAAAATCTCAAACAGTTCTGTGATTTATATAGCCTTGTTGCTGCATAAATTGTCTTGGGGTTTACAATGTTCACATATTATGTTTGCACTAAGATTTGCTGGGAGTGATAGTTGAACATATCAATATCATTAAACGCAGCAAGCAATGTTTTGGTGTACATAGAAAACTGACAATACTCCTATTATCATTGCAGTGTTTTAATCCACTTTCTGAAAGGACTATTTGGCACTTTTTGATCTTCCTCAAATGTCTTTGTTAATGAAAGTAGAAGTATTTCATATCTCATTTCTGTCCAAATGTTTGTTGAAACTAGGAAACAAATTTAAACATACAGCAACATGGGACATTTTAAAGCATATTGAGGCAAATGGGCTCTCACCAATTCAATTCAAATGCAATGTAAGCTTCTGGAAGAAATTAATGTTCCTTGGAATGATCATGAGATGTAAAATTTTCTTTAGGGGACTTGGAAATAAAGTTGTCATAATTTGCCTGATTGATAGATGCACTCCCGAGCAATTTATTTTATTTGCTTCTGTATATTTTCCTGTAGTCTTGCTAGTAAAGCTGTCTCTGTCTTACATATTTAAAAGGATTCTGAAAGATGACTGCTAACATAGATGTTTTGCTCATACCACTGCGAAGCAAGTCTGTTTAAAGTTTCCTATATAAGCCTATTTTCCTTATAAGTTGTCCCAGTAACTTAACATTTGGAAATGATGATAAAAATAAAAGTAAATTACATTGTATTTCCAGAACACTGTAATTTGGAGGAATGTTATTTCTGTTAAATGTAACTAATAGACTGGAATTTTCCTATGTTTGCATCCGTCTCTATATATTAAGGTTAAAGATACAGTTTTGCAGCTTTTATGAAATGGTCTTTAATATTTCAGCAATAATCCTATATGACATTTGTTTAAGAAAACTACTTTCTGTACACTTTTGAATTGTACAGGCTTTCAGAAGTCAGTAAAAGTCGGACCAGGTAATAAAGATGCAAAAACTTTTTTGTAGAGATGTAAAAACAAAACCACTAATCTGTTGTATAATGGATTTCATATTTTCTTTAGAAAAAAATTAAAAGCAAACAGCCTTCATGTATGACTCAATATGCTCTACTCCAGCTAACTGTGGAAGCCTGAAGTACACGAGTTTACAGAGGCTACAAGAAAAGTTTTAGAAGGTTCAGAAGGGAAAAAATAAATTGAACTAGAGCTAGGTGTTGAAAACCAAGTGTACCAAACCACCACCATAATTCCTTCTTTTGTTTAATGCTTGGGAACATATTTTTTCCACAGGTTGAGTGGAAAGTGTGGAATGGCTCAGAAGGATAAAAGGTGCAGGCTCTTCATGCGAGATTCAGTTTGTGTTCTTTCAGGCGTTTACACCTTTATGTTCTGTAATAAGCATTTTGCATTACTATGTTCTTATTTTGTATGAACATGTTCTCCTTATTTATTTTTGTTACATTTATTATGTATGTTATTTTGTTATATGCATTTACAACTCCATTTTTAAATAAAGTGTTTCTGGAACTTTATGAATGTGTGAATACGTAATTGAGAGCTGGGAAGTTCACAGAATCTTTCTGCTGAATAACTTAACATTATTGAAATAGGAAACTTTTCTTTAATAAGTGCCTTTTCTCTGGAAAAAGTTGTATTGTTGCTGCTGCTGCATCATTTATTCTTCACTGACAGCACTGGCTCACTTTCCTGTAGTCAGCTTCATCTCTGCAGTTGAACAGATTTTTGTGTGTAAAGCTGGAGGCAAAAATAAGCCAGAATGCCTGTCACCAAGTAATGAGTGACTGTTTCCCTGTGTAGAATGAAGGTAAATGTGCCAGGTGCAACAGTAAGTGGTTTTCAGATGGCTTTGCTGCTTCTTCACATATTGGAAAACTTTCTTGAACTTTCTGATTTGGCTTCAAACTTTATTTCTGTCCCAGCTTCAACTCCATACATACTTTGCTGTGAGACACTGAATTTCCTCTTCTCTAGCTCGATTCCCACAAGAACAAAACTGAGTTTAGTTTTCTAAAGAAGAATTTCATCCCAGCTTATGCATTGCTGTGACTTGGCAGCACTCAGCTGTGATTTTGTTTCTGTGCACCTATTTTTCCTTTTTATCCCTAGTCTGGCAGCATTAAGACTGGACCAGTGGCACACAGTAACAAGAGAAAACAGAGTTTGTCTTTTCTGATCAACATTGTTGGTTCCTCCCTTAGCACGTGTGCTGCTCTAATTATACACCCAAACTCTTGTGATGACACATCTGGTGGTAGCATACAGACACAAACCCGAGAGTGTGAGTTTTGTGCCTGACCTGATACCAGCAGGATGGTGTTTCCCTACAGCACGTGTATAATACCAAAAGCTACTGGTACTTCAATCTCAGAGGGGAATGCTGCTTCATGCTGAACACAACTTCAGTGATGCCTGTTGGAAAGACTTTGGAATTTTAATTGGAAAGATTTCAAGCAGAAGATGTACAATTACTGCTTTGGCCTGCAGCCATGAAAAGAAGGGTATGCAGGAGTGTGTGCTGCTTTCTGTGCAATGGTGTGCACAGTAAAAGGAGGCCACTCACTACATGCCAAGATTTTACACGACCAAGTCTTTTGCATCTGAAAAGGATTACAAGGAGGAAGCTTAGTCCCTGACTAACAAAGTTGCTTAGATTCATCCTGGTGAATAATCAGATTTTTAAAAGCACAAGAATGTCATGTTTGACTTCGAGTACCTTGGTAAATGCTGGGAGTTACAGTCCTGGTAGTTCAGCTGTGCTTGCCAAGACACCACATGGATCCAACAATATTGCCCAGGGACAGTTGCCCAGTGCTGAAGAAAAGCATTTCCAGTTGCACTAGCTCAGTACTCTTGTAAAAACAATTTATGTTTTTAACTTGGTAAGCCTTACCCAAACCTGTTCTTGCAAGTGACAGCCAAGAGTGAAGTGGCTGGGGACCAAGGCATTTCCTTTTCAGATTCTTTTCTCACCATTCATATATTTCCAGAGGAAAACACGGAGTTGGCAAGCAAGGGATTATACTTTAAAGCAGGGTAAAATGGCTGGAAGCCTGCTGTCCAGTACCTTGACCTCTACCTGTTCAGTAAGACCTGAGTTAACTATGAAAAAATAAGGCCAGATCTCGCTTGGGTTGCCTAACAACTTCACAAGCAGTTACTCTTCAGTGGGATGGATTCTTACCACAAGCTTTCTTACCTCACATCTGGTGAGAGCTCTTAAAATGTCAGGTTATTACAAAACACCCTTGGGGGTGCAGGGGGCTGTATCAAAATAGGAGTTTGTAATTATTTAATATCTTCAAGGAAATACAGGACAACATTTTCAAATTACATTTGCAAAAATTATTCAAGCCGTAGAGGTGTAGTGAGGGGATGGAGAATGGTTCATTTAGGGGGTAAACCTTACGCTTTCACTTACCAACTAGTGTGTGTCCTTGCTGTAGTCCATCAGTTCCTCAAGCCTAGCATTCTTAGACCTGTTTAAAAAATTAATACACATTTATAATTTATATGGCTTTCTACTCCTATGGAGTAGTTAAAAGCACTCTCAGGGCTCTAGAGGTCTTTACATTGTGTTAAAAAAAAAACAAAACAGTTTAGCATCATGACATCTTTCCTGCAAACTAATCTTCCTTAACAAAAAGAAAAGCTAAATTAATAATTTTTTTAAATGTGCAAGATGAAGTTTTTAAGTTCTGTACGTCCTACTCATGCAAACATGGACCTGTATGAAGCTGGGCACAAAGAACAAGGTTTATAATATTAAATTCTAAAAAGTTAGTGAGAGGCCATTTTTCATTCACAGCATCACTTCTGAGGTAATGTTATTTATAAGGTAAAGAAACTTCATTGACAAATTAACATAGATGTGGAAGTGAGCTGTGGTTCAGGTTATCTGTGACTGATTTTGTTTGAGAGAAGAGAGATGGCTGCAGATAATTGAGGAGGTTTTAAAAGTATTAAGAAAGAAAATGTCCTAATAGTTATTGGAGAAAATGACATAAATGGTATTTCCTAGTATGACAATTGTTTAATAAATGAACATGCAAAATACCTTGTTTTCAACAGGCATTATTGGATCAGGAGACTAACTACAGAGAAAAAAGCTAAGCAAACTTTTGTAAAAAACTCTAGAAAGAAATCAAGTTGTAGAACAGAAGTTAATGGGGATAGGGAAGGAGTAGACTTCTCCCAAGCCATGACAGTGGTGTTACTGATTGCTGCATTTAATGCAAGGCAATTTTTGTGCAAAGGAGAGCGGGAAGATGCAGATGGCACACAAGAATTTGGGCATGAGAAAGGTGCTTTCAGAGCTGGCCCAAAGCTGTGCAGGATGCACACTTCCTAGCCTGAGATGGGCCTCAGGTGCAAGAGAGACTGCAGCCTCCCTGCTCCTAGGAAATACTTAAAAGTTATGATGTGGGTTGGTAATCACATCATTTTTCATCCTGCAGAAGAGCTGGAGCCGAATCCTTTGGTGCAGTTTATCTTTTGCTGTTATCTTAAAATAATTTTTGCACCTCATAGATGAAATCTGCTTAGCTGACTAAAGCTGCAGGTGCACAGTACTGTGAGCTTATTACCTGCACACTTGGGAACTCAAGTCCTATGAAGAATTTGCCACATAAACCTGATCATTCTGTCTTTGTTTCCAAACATGCAAGGTTATATGCAAACCAAGCTCCTCATGTCTGCTGCTGTCACAGTTTTCTTTTTTTTAAAAACATGCAACTTATGCAATGTTTGTTACATCTTACTAGTGGCTTTCTTCCCACTACAAGTCTCAGGCAAAAACGTTGTTTTAGTAATTGCTTTGAGTCAACTTCCTAAATGCCCAGCCTTCTCAAAGATAGCTCCTGTCCAACCACTTTGCACATTTCAAAATGCTGAATTTTACTGAAAATCACATCCATGGCTTCACTGAAGTTATTATTCCTAAGGAAATATTATTTCTAAGTTTAAATACAAATCAAAACACAGATTAGTGGCTTATCTCAGCACTGATTTTAGCACCAGGCACACTGAACTTAGCAGACGTGCCAAATTTCAGTCTGCACAAGCAAGGTTTGCTCTTGGGTTTAAGCAGCTGTTGCCACTTGGAATTTTCAGTAATGTGTTTTTAGGCTTCTAGGATGTTTTGAGTATCTAGATTTTTAACATTGGCCAATTTAATTATTTTTCAAAGTTCAGAGTGACAATAACATAGAAAGCCATCATTCCTTTTTGAGTGATGAAGTGATTTTGTTTGGAAAATATGTGGATTTTCTCCAACTGGAAGTCTTCAGTTAAATCTTACATTTGTCCCCTAGTGCTCCAGGCATTACAAGCTAAGGAGAGCTGGTCTTTATGAGGGACATGGAAAAGGTTCATGTCATGCAGTTACATCCTTGCTTAACTGAGTGCAAAAGCAGCTTTCTACATTTGGGATTTTGCTTCTATGCAGTTTTGTAAAATTCCAAAGAGCTGCCCCGCAGCACAGGCAACTTTAAAAGCATTTTTAAATGTGTTGATTATAAACTTTAGCCTGACATTGGTCAGCAACAATTTTTAAATCAGTAGGAAGAAATTCATCCTGGCTGACATCAATGGTTTCTTTTAATTGATATTTAAATTTCTTCAGATGAGGAAATATGCTGGAACTTGTCTTCCTGCTTAAAATGCAGTGAGCCAAAAAATGGAAAGCATAGGATACTAGAAAAGAAATCTATAAGCAATAGGTATGATTAAAATTCATAGCTGGAGGAAATTTCTAATTAAGGATTTTCTCCAGGGAGACACAGTGGAAAGCCTGAAGCCAAATGAGTTTTGGAGAATCACTGCCAATCGATGAACCACTCTTGCTACTTTCTGGAGCCTCCCAGACAGCAGCACTGAGGACTGGCCCTGATAATTTTACAAACATCAATATTACTTGTAGGCTTGCTGTGCAGTATGGAAGCCAAAGAAACAGTTGCAAAGATTTACCCTCCAGTGGTGCTTTCCTTCTGAAATCTTTCAACCCCTTCACAAACATTCATTCTGTTGTGAAATTTCTATGAGGAAGATGGGAAAATAGACTAAGAAAAATCTTACTGTATGTGCTCTCTAGCAAGTGCTGAGGCAAGGCTTTGCCACCACTGAAATCTCAGCAGGTGACAACATACATCCTCATGGCAGTAATAATGCACCATTTGATCTGACAGTGCCAACTTCTAAGTATCCCTGACTCCCAACTGGCTGTGACAGAGCCAACAACCTGTGTCTTTCCAGCCAGATCTGTTTTGCTCACTTCTCCCTCTCTTTCCCCTGTCTGGGTTTCTTACAGTGCTCCTTGCTGGCAGATTTGGAGCTGCTGAGGTGAACGCATCTCTTCCAGCAAACTGCTTTAGCCAGTGGGGCTTGGCAGCCTCCCCACTTGGTTGGAACAGGAGGCTGGAGTTTTGGGATAGGTTTGAGATCGTTCCTTCTTTCTGTTAAACACAGAGTTGTCACACATAATCCTCCAAGTTTTCACAGGTTTCTTGAAAATTTCTTTTTCAGGTTTACCCTTATTTCTATCCATTAAGGAGTGATGTGTATAAGTTTCCATTGAATTTGTGTGGCCTCCCTGTGTTTGAAGTGCTCTAATTCTCCATGCAAATTATCTTGGTTTCTGTGCATCTATTTAGAAGTGTCTAATTTCTTTATCTTAAGATTTAATAAAATAACAGAGATGATATCAATTGAAGTTTTCAGCCATTGAAGTTTTCAGCCCCTGATTCTTGGCTTTAGATGGCTGCCAGTTTTGCAGCACTGCAGAAGCACTCGTGTAGCCATTTATTTCAGTTGTTTAATGTAAAGCTTCAATTTCTAGATGTATGGAGAAGCCCAGAGTGAAAAGTGTCCAGGCCAGTGTATTTTGTTTAATTGTCAACAAATTTTTCAACAATATATGAAAGAAATTTTATACCTCAACATAGTGGCAAAGCAACTTCCCTGTAGGACAGTAGATAGCTATGGACCCCAGTTTTTCCTGGAGGGTTCTGTAGAAACAATGGTCTTGAGCCTCATTTAGTAACTATATGGATTTTTCATGTATGTTGAATGTCCACAGGATTAAGATATAAAAAAAATAATTTGTATTTAGAGTGTATACAGTTCAAAAAAGACATAAAGCCATTCAGCTGCCTGTCTTTTTTTGGGAAAAAAAGAAAAATATGTACCTCGTTGAGCACATGATTGCATCTGCAAAGAAAAAAAATCTGAAGCCTCTAAAGTTTTCTAGTTCAGCTGCTGTTTTTCCAAGAATTCAAGTGGTAAAGTAGTTGTCTTGAGAAAGGCCACCAAGCCCACTAAATCTGCCTTCCTTTGAAAAATTATCACATTTCCTAATTGCTTTGTCACAGCTACCATTGAATTATACAATGCTCATTACAAACCAGAAAGGATTGGAGGTCAGGTGCTCTTTCTACTCAGGGGTCTTGAAGGACAGAGTTAAGTGAATGACCCCACATTCTGCAGGAGTTTTTTGGCATCACAATCAGAGGAAAAACCAGAGGCAGGAGAGACAGCAATCACTTTGAGATAGTCAGGTTCTCCCTGGCCTCTCCTGCCCCTGTCTGTGCCTGCACTCTGGCTTTCCTGTAAGGCAGTTTTACTGAGGAATATACTAGATTTGTCTCACCGATTTTCTCTCTGATGGAAACCAGTGCCCTGGAGTTCAACAAGCAGATAATAAAGACAAAACAGTTTTGCTTTTCATGGCAACAGAGCTTCTCAGGAAAGAAATTGTGGCCTGGTACTCCTGCTGAACCGAGCTACAACAAAAAATAATGTTTGAGCTCCCCAGAAACAAAGCTTTTCAGAGTGCTTTGCCATCAAGACTAGAAATTCCTCAAATAAATAAAATGTGTATGTGCATGTGCCATGGTTTTAGGCAATAACCAAGTGACAGATGCTCTCTTTTATCCCCTCCTGCCCTCTCAGGGGAAAATAAAAAGGGGAGTCAGGTAGAGAGACTTTAAAGCTGGAAAACAAACAAACAAACAAACCTGAAGCAGGCTAATGAACTAGCAATGATAATGATGAAATGTATATACAAATATGTAAATATGGAACCTGCACTCCTCAGCTGGCATTCGTTTCCCAAGCAGAGAAGTCTTACACTGGACTCAACAGCAGGATCCAGGTCCCAGTGACAGTCTGCAAGAACCTTCCCCTGCTCAGGGGGCAGGAGAGGATGACCTGTCCTGGGAAACAACGATCCCCTCTGGCAATAAAACAGGATTTGGGAGCAGCAGCAGAGAAAGCAAAGACAGAGACCCCAACCCAACCCAGCGCCATCTCCCTCAGGAGCCATCTTACAGGGAGCACCCAGGGGCGGAGCGCTGTGATTGGCCCATTCGGGTCACCTGACCCACTCGCTCCTCTCCACAAGCTCCATTCCTCCCCCTCGCCCGCCATTTTCTCCCTTGGCACTGCCACGGCCCCACAGCTGCTGGGGGGGTCTTGGGTTGCCTCAGGTCAGCATGGCTGTAGGCAGTTGTTATACTGTTCCTCTCAAGGTAGCACAAGGGAGAAAATTCCCAGAAAGCTCTTTCTTGAAGGATTTGAATTTCTCAGAAAGAACTGAGGAACATAAAGAATTGGTTGGCCCCAGCTCTGTCAGGTGCTGAGGTGAAGGGCCAAACCCAGCTGCAGTTTCCCCAGCCGGGACTCCCACAGCTAATGGGCCACACTGCAAAGAAATTCACAGCATGTGAGACTTAAGGTGGAAGCTGGTGGCCTGGGCGCCTTCATCAGGCTCTCTCCTCACCCAGACCACTCAGGCAAGAGGCCACGCTGAGGTTTTCTGACTCATCTGTTTTTCTGACTGAGGAAGAGCGAGGACTGCAGGAGCCAGGAGCTGGCACAGCAATTGCTGCAGCCTTGGGCACAGGGACAGCAGAGGCAGACAGAGCATCTGTGGGATGTGTTGCTCCTAGGATGGGGACATTTCCATCAGGCACAGAAAAAGAGGGAAACACCAGCAAAAATTCTGCAAAGCAAGACTTCCTCTATGTGTAATTTGCAGGATAAAAAGAGGGTCCTGATCTTATCCATTACTTTTTGAACCCTTTTGAAAGTTTCCTAGAAGGAGTGAAATCTTCCATCATGCAAAAGCAAGGGCAGATGTTCAGTTAACTCTTTGAAATGGTGGTTCTTACACAGGATTGCTTACAGCAACTGAAGAAAATACCTCAGGGGTTTATGAAATCCCTTGGTCTGGTTCAAAACAACATGAAAGAGGGGAGGAAACGGACATGGCTACACTGTGATACCAGAACCAGTCAGGTGCTGTTGCCAAATCTGGAGTGCTTAAAAAAAGAAAAGAAAAAAAAGGTATTTGACAAGCAATCCACAGAAGTGAGAAAAGCAGGGGATTGGCTCAAATACAGAACTTTTTTCCCCAGATGTATAAATAGTGCTGACAAATATAGAAGCCGAGATGGTAAATGACTGGTAAGTAAAGATATTAAAAATCAGAAAGCTGAACTTTGGGTAAGAACTTTTATTAACTGAGTTGGTAGAGTGCTAAAATAAATAATTTTTTGTGCCCAAAGCAAAATTCTGCATTTCAAAATTTCTCAAATTTATTTAAGTGAAATTCACGTTGAAACTAAAATTTTAATAATTCTGGCTCAAATTATACATTTACTGGCTTACCAGTGTAGCTCTTTGGAGCACCCTACCAATTCTTTAGCTGAAATTATGAAGATAAACAACGTACAGGAAGGCATTTGAAAGGGCACCACCACTGAAGCAGTGCAGTGAAAGCCAATGAGACCACCTCAATAGCAATGTGCTCACTTGATTCATGTTTGCTCATCACCTCCCCATCTTCTTGCATGTTTGGCTGCCCTTGGCCTGGCCAACAAGATTTAACACAGCAGAAATAAGCAGCCTGCTTATTTTTTTCCCACTGTGAAATGGGATTATAGGGATTTATTACTGTTGCATTCTTAGGAGCAAGGGAAAAAGACAGGATTTTATTTTACGGTTTCTCTTTGCTTCCTTTCTGGGCTGCTTGTTCTCTCTCTCTGTTTTTTCTTTTTGCTTGTTTTGTTTTGTTCTGTTTTTTATTTCTAGTTTTTTAAACAAAGGAAGATCTACTTGGTGCAAAAAAGATCTTAATGTGCTTTGCAGAGAACTGAAGTAAAAATGAAGCTCATATTCTGGCTATCAAATCCCTAAATCCTTAATATTAACATTACACTTGAGCAAATATGTTTTCCATGCCCTACAGAAATCTGGATTACACTGATTTTTCTGGTCCTTATCCATCATAGGATTATTAAAAAAACAAACAAAAAAAATTACTGCTCATGCTCAGTTAACCATGAAAATTCGTGTCCTGGATATTGCTGCAGTGATGTGTTTGAAGACCACTTCCTAGGCCTTTCAGTTCCCTCACAGGCTTCCCATGCTCTGCATTCTTTTTTCCAAAACCCTGTGGGTGGAGTGCAGGGGCAACAGTTATTTAAGATGTGGACACAGTTTCTGGGTAGAGGAGACACTTTCAAGAGGAAGGTATTCAGTAGCAAAGAATATCATGCAGCTGCTCCACAGTGATGAAGCACAATAGCTGCAGGGGGAATGCACAGTGAAGAGCTGCATTACACAGTACATCAGCCACTGTAAGTTTTCCCAGGAGCCTTCTCTTCTCCAAGCTGAACAGCTCTAACTCTCTCAGCCTAAGAGAGGTGCTCCAGCCCTTTGGTTGTCTTTGTGGCCCTCCTACAACCTGCTCCAAACCATAGGATGGCATCATACAGGTTAGTAATTTATATTTAATTACCACGCAGGTTTCTGAAGAGCAAAGCAGAATCATGTATTTCTGTTTGTGTTCTTAAAGAGCAGAACTTCTAGTTTTCTAAAAGCAGAAACCAAGATAAATCAACTCTTACCCATAGAGCAGAGATGGATGTAACTTAATTCTGCAGTCCTCAATTTCTGGATGTGTCTCCCAACTGCATGGTGGTCCCTGAAGCCTTTTTGTGGAGTAAGAAAAGGGGCTCCTCTTGTAATTCTAACAAGTCAAGAATTCCTGTGTTCTGTACAATGAATCCTGAAAATTCCCTGCATCTCAAATCTGACTCAAATATTGACATCTGAGAGTGCATTTGTCCATTTGTTAGCCTGGCCTCTATGTCTATAAGAGAGATTGCATTAATTAATTAATTACTTTATTGCTCCTATACTAGATAAACAAAGGGCAGAGATATTTCAAGAGGCTGAAGAACCCACTGGTCTTAATTTATTTCACATAGAAACAGAACAGAAACCACAAAGGAGTCTGTCCCAGTGAGGCAGGCAGGTTCTAGGACATGCCACCTTCTCCTGAGGAAGGTCAGGAAAGGCAGTTTGAGCAAGGACTGTGCCAGGTCCAATGGACAACCTCCTGCATCTGCTGTCACTTGACATGATAAAAAAAAAAAAAAAACAAACCAAAAACCAAGTCATAATTTCTGTTATGAGTCTGAGATGAATAATGAGCAGAGAGGGTTTTCCTAACTTTGTCATATGATGTGTGAAGCAAATTTTCTTATGGAGTTGATGATAGCAGTAGTGGAAATGGGATGTTTGGACAGAAGATAAACAATGGGTGAATACCAGCCCCTGTTATTTGACACATCTAATCTGTTTGCAGGTTGTTTCTATGTGATATATTTACCAGCAGCTCAGGGTCTGTATTTTCTTCCAGTTTACTACCTTTATTTCTTGCTGTCTCTCTGGTTACTGGCAGCCTCTCTAAGTCACTTCTAAGAAAGCCCACAGTGGAGTTCCTCAAGATAACTCCTTCTCCCACTAGTCCAGACCATTTCCTCTGCCACTGCATTCATTACACAGGTGCAGTCAGAGAGACTCCATCCCACTGATACCACACAATAAGCAAAGTAGTATTTCAGCTTGATATTTCTGTGCCTGTACTTATGTGCTAATTCCTTATCTTTTTCTGGGGAACATCAATAAGATTTAAAACATATCAGCTGTGCTGATCAATACAACCTAACACTCATGCTGAGAAGTTAACTCTTTGCTGTAAAATGCCATTTGGAACTTATCTTGGCTTCCAGATTTGCCATGGTCTCAGCAACATGTGTTATTATTTACATTAAAAAGTGAATCAATGACCTACAACTCAGCTTTCAGCAATTATGTTGTCCTTCCTACAGGAAGGCTGGAGAGGGACTGTTTGCAAGGGCCTGTAATGATAGGACAAGGAGAAATGGATTTAAATTAGAGGACAGTAGATTGGATGTTAGTGAAATGTTCTTTACCATGAAGGTAGTGGAAAAATGGAAGAGGTCGCCCAGGGAAGTAGTTGAGGCATCATCCCTGGAGATGTCCAAGGTGAGGCTTGATAAGGCTCTGAGCAAGCTGATCTAGTTGAGGGTGTCCCTGCGCACTGCAGGGGGTTGGACTGGATGACCTTTAGAGGTTCCTTCCAACCCAAATTATTCTGGTTCTGTGATCCTATGCAAATGAGAAGGGCAGGCTACCACATTTTACTGTTTCCAGGAGTGTGAATTACCTAGGCAGTGATGAATAACTACTAGATGAGAAATGACCAAGCAGAATTAATTTAAATTAGCTTGCTATAGCTTTAATTAACTGCTATAAATAAGCAATTTGTGCTATGTAATCTCAGCAATGGGATGCACGAAGAGTGTGTGCATTAGGTACTTAAATAGTGACATTCTTATTGCTACAGCCAGATGCTCACGAGAGCAGAACAACAACAACTCATCTTGATCTCAGAGCAGCTGTGGAGAGACAGCTCCCGGAAACAACCAGCTAGTAAGGACTGAAACAAGTCTGCCTCTCCCAGGGCAGTGTAGCTGTAGTGAAGGCCAGGCTTTTGTCTCCGTGGTGGGGGGGAAGGCTGGCCATCACCAGCCAGGTTACAGAACAAAGCTTGCAGCACTGCAGGTTGCTGTGTTTTGTGCACTTTGGAAAGGTGGAGAAGGGGGGAATTTGAACTGGAAAGTGTTGAAAGAAGTCTGCAGTGGGCAGTCAGTCAAGAAGGATACTTACCATCTAGGAAATGAAAAAGTGAAATGTAAACAAAAAATATTTCCAACCTTGAGGGTGAAAGAAACACAAGCTTTTACTGCTGGTTCTCTTGCTCTGCCTGCACCATTTTCTTTTTAAACCAAATTGAACCTTAAATCCTTGTAATTCTTTCACATTTCAGCACAGCTAAAATGATCCTAGATATGCTGTGTCTTGTTCAGCAGGACTGTCTGGTCCTGATGACCTGAGAATGAGGGATATGGTATGAGAGTACTGGGTCAGTCTCACAGTCTGACTTTCCTTCACCTAGAAGGTGTTCCTTTGTTGCCAGAAAAATGAAACCACTGTCCCATATTTGATACTTAAATGTTATTATTTTGATACTATGTTCTTTGTCACATCTACATCATGACAACTGAACTGGGAGAGAAGAATCTGATAAAGTGGTTTATAAGAAAGCTATGGGGTTTTTTGGGTTACAGCTCCTTAGATATTTTCCATCATACAACAGAAAGATTAAATGTGCCTTTGTCACATGTATATTTCAGTTTTAAGAAGTGGCAGACAGAGTATAATGTGATAGTTGGCCATTAGGGAATGAATCTTGAGACCATGAGAAACTGCCCTTAGGATTTCCACATTAGTAGTGGAGTACAGTTTATGATATCAAATTAAAGTTCAAACTACAATGTGGCTTTTCTCAAGTGGCATTAATATCACCCCCTGATTCACAGTGTGACACACAATAGCTCCTTCTAAATTTCAACTCTTCTGTCTCAACTGCACAACCAAATCTAGCAATTTAGACAAAGATAATTAATGGTGAGGCTATGCAAATGGGACATAAAAAATAACTGGTGTCTATGGCTGCAAATTTTGGCTATGAAACTCCTTGGGGCTTGCAAAGTTAACTGACAGAAACATTAATTTACTTTGTATTCAGTCCTGCTTCCCAAATACAGTGTGAATTTCTGCCAGTGTCAGATTTGTGCAAATAGGAATCAATCTCTTGAGGAGTGGGGAACCTCTCTCATCTTCCATCCTGTTTCTTTTTGATGTTATGTATAGCTATTTGCCTCAGCTTGATGATTTTTTTTCATTAATAGAAGGAATTTGTAATGAAACACTTAAAACAACTAGATAACATTTTGCAAGCAACTTCTTGCAAGAAACTCCCGGCAGCTTTGCCAATGAACTTTTATGATAATTTGTAATGTGAGCTAAGACTGCAAACCATAGATAAGTATATATTTCTGGTACTAAGAAAGGAAACAAAACTGCTAGCTGTGAAAAGAAATTGAACATATTGACTCCATTTGATACGTGACTGGCATTTGAAGATGAAACAAGTTCACTGCACTCCTGAGTTAGCTTTTTAAAGCTTTAGATTTTTATTCTATAGATGTTTGTCATATGGCACATGTGGTTAAGAGAAAACATGTGAAATCATGTCTACAATCCTTATTTCATATATGATATTAAATCAAAATTTTAGATTGTTCAGATCCAAAGAACTTGCAGTTTTTTAATTTCCTTTGTTCCCTTTTTGTTTCCCTTTAACTCCTGCTCATCACTCGAGACTATACGGAGAGACAAAGCTGAAGTACGAAGTGATTAGAAAGACTTTTATTTTATTGATTTACCTTCTAGAACTTAAACCAAGAGTTCACACTGCCCCGTTTCATCTGTTTACCCTTCACTGACACTGACTCCATTACAAGGCACACGGGTAATTAGAACTGATGAAAATCTGATTGATTATTGTAGACTGAGTGCTTGCATTACACTCTATCAACTCAAACCACTATCCATGTAGGAACACATTCATCCTGAGCTTTTTCTAAACATTTGTAAGGTTATCCTGGTGATCTGCCACATACGGACTTTGAGATGATTGCTGTTGTGGTTCCTGGCACAAATACTTGGCTGCCTTTTGCTTCTCAATCATTCCTAGCCCATCAAGAGGGAAAGCCTTAGAAAAGAAGAGCAGATGCTCTATGCCATCTACTACTGCTGTACAACAGCTACTTCTAGAAAATTTTCTGTCTGTCTCCACAGAAGTAACTCTTCTGCCCAACTTCTGTGCATCACCAGATGGTAAACTAAGGTCCAATTGATTTGGGAAAGAATAAACAGATCAGATTTTTGAATACATGGATATTCATGGATGTGTTTCTACACTGACTTTCTTTGCCTTACAAACATATCCAGAAATCAAATGTTAATAATTATAACTACAATGGTCAACAGACCGTGGTGGCAGCTAGCAGGTCTCTGCCCCCTTCACTAAGTGCATCTGACCAGCACAACAGGCTCTTGTTTTTCACCAAAGATCTCAAAAAAGCCAGCACACAAGTCTTAATATGCATTACAATCATTAGCTGGAATACTACAGTGTTGAGGGAAATGGAAGAGCAAACATAAAATAGAAAAGACTGTGAGATTTTGTGCTTCTGTGCTGGAACTTATTCCTTTCTCCCTGTATCTCTCTTTCTCTGTAATTTTTTTCAGTAAAGCTATAACCTTCTGCCTTCAAATCAGCCAGTGTGTGTGACACAAGCCATCCAGCTGTGTGGCAGATGGCTGAGCTGGGCTTTGTCCTATATGCATCCATGCAGAATTATTTATAAATATCAAACTTGATACAGTGAGTGACTCAGCTGAGTTTTGCAATATGTAGTGGGATTGTTCTGGGCTTTTAGAAACCATAAAATTGCTTTTCTTGACCCAAATAGATATTACAGTTCTTAAAAACAAATCTTGGACTTAAAAGCCATTGAAGCTGATGTTTGTGTAGCAATGTGCAGTAAAACTCAGTTGTCTCCTTCAACCACTTTAGGCTCTGGCAGGATGATGCACTACCTGCAGCAGTCATGTGGGGAAAGGGACAGCAAGATCATTAGGGCTTGTAGCTGCTGTACAACAGTGGATAGGGGGCTAAAGGAGAGGAGAAGAAGCTCTGCCATATACAATGTAGAAAGCTCCTTCTCTGTCATTCCTGCTTGATATAGGAGATACAGGAGGAGGAGCATGAAGCTGTGCAAGAAGGGAAGTAAAAGCAGAGTGAAGTCGATGATGTGGGGCTGAAGCTGCTTCTTACTCCCAGCAGACATATGGGCCCTTCCTTAGCCTGCCCCTCTCAGCTCCTTTCACTAACCCCTGTGGGCAGAAAAAGAAACAGGGAGATGTTAATTCTCTGGAGTTTCCCATATCTGCCTGCTGCCTGGAGTCTCTGCTATGTGGATTGCTGCCTGTCAGGTAACTGCACTGAACACCCTTCAGGGATACTCCAATCCTGTTTTATTTAGTGGGGTGAGGGACCTCCTCTGTGTGACATTCCCTCATCCTTACTGATGCACTTGCTCTGGCCCAGTCTGTAGCCATTATTATTACTTTCTCTGGGCTATTGGGGAGCTATCTGAAAGCCATCGGATGTGCAAATGACTCCACACTCCTTCATTAGACTCCAGCTGAGCTCAGCGGGAGCTCTGCCGGTCCTTCTGTACTGCATTGGTTTTTACATAGTTTTGGGTAAGAGAAATCATGGTGCAACCTGATTGCGATCTGACCAATATCCTAAGGGCTAGTACAAATTGCTATAATGGTCATGGCTGTACATATCCTGCCTCTAGAAAATTACTTTCATGTTGGCTGACTTAAATGAATTTATTATTTAAGCAAATCAGCATCTAGAATGACAACTGTATTGCTATGATAGTGCCCACTTCACTTACCAGAGATTACTGTACATTTTCCTCTGTTGTTTCTCCTGTTAATTGTCTGTTTCTCTTTTGACACCCTTTTGACACCTCACTTTAGATCAGGTCTTCTAATCTTGTTCTGCTTTTGTAGAAGTTGAGTAAGTAACTTTGATCAAAAATAAAAGAAGTTTGAATAATGGTTGCCTTCTGTTTAAAAAATGGTTGAGAGCAGTTGATTCATTTTCTTGACTTACATTCACTCTTAAGAGTGTCTTTTGGTTGACTTTTAGCCCAGTCCTCTGTTGGTGGACTGTTTTGGCATTTTGTCATCCTGGTTCTGTCCCTCTGTCCCATGTTAGCTGTCTTGTACAGGTATGGACTTTGTACTACTGCTTTCTGCCTCTCTTGTGTCCAGCACTTGAAACCTCCATTCAACTGTTCTGGGGAAAAATTCATCTTTATTTAGACATTAATTTGACAGGAGTACATTTTTGAACTTTTAGATATATACATATCAACATATATATATATATATATATATATATATATAACATATATAAACCCCTTATATAACTAGGTTAAGAAGTGTTTCTTTTAAAACAAAGCACCACACAAGTCATGAAAATGCAAAATTAAAGTCCAGTCTTCTTTCAGCTTCCTGATATCTTTTCACTGTCCTTCGGGTAAGGTTGCAGTGCAGATGATGATACTGCTCTGCTGAATGATCACCTCATGCTAATATTTGAATTAAATGCATTTTTCAGAATAAAGTATTAATATGTCTTCCCTCATCTGCTTTTTCTACACCAATTTCCTGGCAATTGGACATTTAGAACTATAAATGAACCCCATTATAAAATAATCAAGCTGTTCTGGCTGAAGACAGAAGAAAGAGAAAAAGAAAGTAAGAGTACTGTGATTGATGACCAGTGTATTGTCTTGAATACCTGGGAGGTTCTTGGGCCACTCTAATGAAGGGTTTTCTAAGAATGTGGATAGTAAAAGTAACTTGAGATGCTGGGAAAAGCAGCTACAAAGTTTGTCACAGCAGGCTAAGTGCTGTTTCAAACAAACATGCACGGAAAACTGCATTATGGGGTCCAAAGCTTTTCCTGCAGCACAAAGTAAAAACCTAACAAATCTCTTCCAAACTGAAGTGGGCTCATTTAGTAAGAGTCAGTGATTTCTGTTTCAAGTAAAATGGCAAAGAGAATTGAAATTTGGCTTTCAGGCTCATCTACATTGTCACTAGATGGCACATTGGTCTAAAGTTTCAGTACCATCACTGGTGTTGCTCGCAGTTACAGCAAATGCAAGTGCTAGAGATGGGAAACATGTAGGAATTATCCATGGAACTGTTCTTTGTGTATGTGCTGATGTGTGCAAGTCCCAGTATGTCCTGGATGAGCATACAGCAATATAACTATCTGGGTCCTTTTTCTAAGACTGTTGCTCTGTGTATAATACAGTTATGTTAAATACAGATACTTGGTATCTAGGTACTAGTACCCAAAAAAGAGGTGAGAAGAGGAAAAAGAAACCCTCTCTCCAAATACTATTTGTATGTACTGGTCTGTTTTTGTAGCTGGAGCAGGTGAAGGTCATGTCAGACTCTACATAAGTGCCTCCTTGAAGCAGCTTTTGTTAGCTGGGACCTTACATTGAGTAGAACATGCAAAAGGCCTTAGGAGCTCTACTTGTAAATTACTAAAATATGTGGCCCGGGGGAGACAGATAACAATGATTTTTATATTAGTTTGATTTTTATATTAGTTAGATAGAGAGGTGTAAGCTCCTTCCAGTATCTCAGTAAGCTGCTTTGAGATGTTATTTCTGATGTCTGTTCCTGAAATTTGAAAAAGGGCAATGAATCAGAACCTGGTACGCAGTGTAGTGTTTACCTTTACTTTGAGTCACAAAAAAGTGCATCATATCCTTAATTATCACATCAGAGCCCTTTCCCCCATGCCCTCTGTCCTTGTTTTTTATGAAAAATACATATGTCAACTTTGAGAGACCTTCATTAACTTAGTGAAATAGGTAACTTGAACAAGAATTTCTTCATTGCACCACAACTGGCGGCACATTTCAGAGATTTATTTTCCCTTTTGTGGGAAGCACCTTCTTTTCCAACAGTTTTGTACCTTCTTGAACATCAGTTAGATGTATGTCTTCTTTGATTACCAAGATTACCTTGCATGCTGCCTTTTCCTCATGACTATCTTTCTCTTTACCTGTTTTCTGCAGTTTACCTCATGAGGCTATAGTATTCATATACTGACAAAATACTTGGGTTTGGGATTTGAGACTGTTGGGAGCTTTCATTCTCAGAAGTAATTTCAAGTTCTGTATTCTTAAAAGACAGCAGAGCTAATAAATAGTTAAAACAGAAGATTGAGATCTTTCTGTAGAAAAGATGCTGCATTTCTTTAACTAATTGCATAAGCATCCAATTTACCCTAGCCCTTTTCAACTCACTGGAAAATGTCAGGCATCTTATTGAAGTACAGTAATAATTTTCAGTCTTGGAAAGGCTGTTCTGTAATGAAGCAGGAAATCCACAGGAGAATCAGCACATCAGGTTCATTTTGAATTATACCGTGCAGTAAAACTGATCCTGAACTTGGATGAATTAAGTGACTTTCTATTCCCTCTCCATTATTTTTTTTCCTTTATGTATTAGGCATTGTTATGCATCAAGTACTTTTCTCTTGAGGTGTGGGACTGGCCATTTATAGTAGCACATATTAAATGGAAATTCAGACTCAGTTGAAATCTGGGGAAAAAGCTATTAATTCAACAACAGGGCTTTTTCTTTCATACTACAGAAATTGATTTTGATATAAGACCTTTACAATTAGTGGTGCATCCTTGTAATTAGATTCATTCTTCTTTTAGGATTCAATCCCAGTTCTGAAATATGATTAGATTTTACCAACTCTGGTAAAGTCTTGAATTTTTAACCTTCAGGAATGATCTAACAGCTCTGCTGTGACCTATGGGTATGAATTAAAGGACTGCCCCCATTCTTAAGGCAGAGGCAGGCTATAGGTACAGACACCATTGATAGTGTCATTTTATCAGAGACTTTTTTATATGGGCTGTATCTTGTTGAGGGTGATCCTCTCAATTTGCATACTCAGGAGAAAAATAAAAAAACATAGATGTGACCACATGGTGCAGGTTGGGGTAAACAGAGGGATATGATAATATCTCTCTTTTGGATCACTGGAGAGATTACATTTTCTCCCCTGGAACAGAAACCAAAGATGGGTTTTCCTTGTCATCTGTACCTGAGCATGGAAAGGCATTAAGATTTGTTGGTTTGTGTTTTACCGATAAGAAACTTGTATGTCTTGGATAAGTGAGATTGCTTGTTCTATTTAGTGGCAACAAACAAGCAGCTAGAAAGAAGAGGAAAGTATTTATAAATACTTTATAAATACTTATAAATAAAGGAACATGGACAACAGTATTTTTAGTGATGTTCATACATTTTTTCATAGTCCTCAAACTTTCACAGAAGTCAGTGGACAAGGGATCCAGGATCAGATCTTAGATCACTTCTAAGTTACATTCAACTGATCTTGTTTCAGGAATCTGAGAAATGGCATGCTTACATTATTTTTTTGCTCTGATTTTTCATAGATAATAGATATTTTTACTCTGGTCCACAAATAATAAGAATTTACACCTTAACTAGTAAAGAAAGATGGGAAAAGATAAAGCAAATACCCAGACAGATGAGAAGCACAGTGAAGAAAAGACTCAGTGCCAGCACAGAAACTAGGTTGGCTGAATATACACTGAAGATTAAAAAACTTGTTTTGTAACTTCTGTAGACAACTTAAAATATAGGAAACTTAAAAAAATATTACTAACTTAAACCTTTCTCAGAGGTGATAAATAATGCCAACCCAAATCCTTTCCAAAACCATTATTTGGGAATTAAGTATTGAATATATCAATAGTTTCACTCCACTACCTTTCATTACCACAAAGTTAATGGAAAAATTATTGATTGGTAGTTCAAACCATACAAATTGACTTGGCTGAATAGCAGCACCCAGAGTTTAACTACCTGTGAAAAACACTTCACTGGTATAGACATTCCAGTTCCAGGTGACACAACCATGACAGGATCTTTCACACTCTGTGTCATATTACAACATAGACTTTGCTGACAACGTGCTTTATTTAATTCCCACCCCATGGAATGATGTTACTGATATGGACCTCATCTGTTCTCTATGAGGAAAAGGTTTGACATCTCTGTGCTTGAGGGGTTAATTCTGAAACTAACCTAAGTTAGCTCAGAAGGTTCAAGATGGGGGCAAAAGGCTGCTCATTCAGAATGCCAAACTTACTCTGTGTAACAGCTTTTCTCATACCCTTTGGTATGAATAACTCATGAACACTGTGTGGCAGTAGGTTGTAAAAAGGTGCTGCTGGAACCTGTTTCTAGGCAGCAGTTCGGCTGAGTAGCTTGCTTGTCATGTGAGCCTGCACATATGTGGTTTATTATGTGCTCTCCTTGATGGTGGCTTTCATTTAAATTAGGAACTCAGGAAAAAACCCCAACATCTTATGTTTCTTAGCTTTTGAAGATGTTTTCTAAAGTCTTACTATCAGTCACATCACCCAAAGTATAGCCAGCTTCCCTTCTGTACCTGAGATAATTCTGTGCCCACAGAAATGAACTCAGATATATCAATAAGGTTCAGAGAAGGAATAAAGTCAAATAGAGCCAAGTGGAGGATTTCAGAAACTGTTGCATGGTCTTCAGTTGTCTCTTTCCCTCTAGTCTGCTCCCTGGGGAAACTGTAACAGTGAAATGTGAAATTTACTTCCCTGCTCCCTTTTTTCTTAGAAAACACATGGCTATGATCTGTATCAACACTTTTATCCCATTTAAGCTGCTACATAAGATTAAACATTGAGCTCTTTGCATCCTAGGTTTCTATCTGTCTTTCAGAAAAGCCCAGTGTCTGAACTGCCACCCACAGAAAAAGAAAACACTTCTTCAGGTTCACCAGCTGGCCAGCTACTTGCCAGCATAAGAAAATAGTTCTCATAGGTGAAGCTCAGCTCCAGTTTAATAATATAGCTTACTCATCAATTGATCCTCTTTTAAGCAAATCATCTTCTTCACAATATGGCATGGATTGTGTAACATTTGAGGTTACAGTTGATTTAGAAACACAGCTGCTCAGCCAATTTTTACCTGCTGATGTTTAGCTCCATCATTAATTCTATTTTTGCTTCGAGCTGTTTATTGTCAGCTGGTCATTAATCATGGATAATGACTGGGATCCTGAAGGGTAATGCTCGAATGCATTCTTCTAAAATTGAAAAGTATTTCTGAGTCCAAGCCTCTTCCACTGCCATGCAGATAGAAGCAAACAAATGTTGCTCTCCTGTTAGAAGGGTACTGATGATATATGTCTAATTAACAATCCAGATGTCAGCACTATTAAAATCTGTGACTCATCTACATAACTGGTAATTTGTTATAATGAGCAAAATACCCGTTTTTAAATAGAAAGTTTTAAAAAACCCAAAACAGTTACATTTCATCCCAGATAATAATGAATTCCAGCAGAAGATTTGTACTGTCAGTAAGATTCATTCCACCAGGGATAATTACTGTTATCCTATCTATTTATGTGAAGAAATTTCTGATTTTTGTTTGAACACTTCAGAGCCAGGCATTAACTCTCGTTTGCTACATCAAATCTTCTAAACACTTAC
Source organism: Calypte anna (assembly GCF_003957555.1). NCBI lineage: Eukaryota > Metazoa > Chordata > Aves > Apodiformes > Trochilidae > Calypte > Calypte anna. The sequence goes on along the minus strand of NC_044246.1, from coordinate 8,843,322 downwards.
AAATATCCCTACAAAATAATGTTAATCTTTTATGACAGCAATAAGTCATTATTGCCCACCAAATAAATGCAGTTAAAACATCAGCTGAATGCCTCCCTGCCCCTAGTGACCAGTTTAACTCAAGCTTTTTAAGATGCCTTGGTATACATGCAGTGCTATTTGGTGACCTCATGCATCTTCTCTTAATGTACTATCATGGTGTAGCCCATGTGTGGATTCCACACAGTAGTGCTCCACCATCTTTCTCCTGAAAGTAATGCAACTTCCAGAGCTTCTTGAAGAGTGTACCTGATTATCTCTCAGTAGTGAGAATATAAAAAGTACAGTTATAAAGAGAATATAAAAATACAGTTAAAACCCTCTTTAAGATCATGCCATAAACTTGAAAAACAAAATTAAACTAGTACAGGATGTCAAAACTCATCAGCCGCTCAATGAGCAGTAAACAAGGAACTTCAAAGATAAGCAAGCAGAATATCTTTAAATAGTTGAAAGGTGGATGAGGTAAGCAGCAGCTAATTAAATATCTAGGTCGTTAATAAAAGAAGGTTCTTGAATTAGTCAACCCCTCTCTGTCTATAGGATATTAAAACAGTTGCAATGCCATGTTAAATATAGAGGCAGTGCAACTGAGGATCAACTCTAATTTGAGGCCTTCAGAACAGCATGAGGTACAGAGCACTAACTGCACTCTTCTCTTGCTCATAGTAGTTTTACAGGGGTGCAGCTCTATTGAAGATGTACTTTGCCTTGCTTTGAACCATGGAGTTACTCTCACAAATACAAATTAGGGGTCTAGGGGTCTCTATCAATCTAAACTACCTTGCTCTAGTGGTGCTCCTCTTGTATTTAATTGACTACTGACCACAGGCTGGAGAGGTGCCATTATCTTAACTAAAATGAACTTGATTAGAATTGTACTTCACAGAACTGTCCATAAAACAATGCTCACCAAAACAGAGCAAATAATTCAAATAATTCATATAATTAAATAAATCAAATAATTCAAATAATTTACTACAAGGGAATTAATATTTGTGATGTCATATGTGTTACTATGTTCTCCTATTTAAAATACCTCATCTTGCACAGAGTGCATCACCCTCGTCAAACTAAGATGTCCAAAGACCTGTGAGCTGCTGTAATTACTTTTTTACAAAAGCCTTTGTCTGTAAGGCTTTATGAGGTTATCTTCCTCCTCAAAGCCAATTCTCAGAGAAACAACCTTGATTCCACTTAAAGTATGTCAATAGTGTAGCAATGATGTTTCAGGCTCTGTCCTAAGACATTTTTTCAAGCCTCAAGTACATGTCAGTCTCTTCTGGCCTCTCAATGTGTTCAGCTTGCAATAAGATCAACATGAAGATGCAAGAGACAGCCTCTAGTACAGATTACCCCTACCCCAGCCCCTGTTGTCCCTACAGCTCCTTGATTCTGTGTCTTCTGGCCATTCCATCCATCTACTTACTGGCAGATGGATGGTATTTTTGAAAGCCTTACTCAGCACTAAAGCCCTTATTTTCCTACATGGTACCACCAAAGACCTGCTAATTCCTGGTGGCCAGCTGACACCTGTTATGGGAAGCTGAGGATGTGCTCCTCTGCAAATAACTCCACAGAGAGGGATGCTTACAATTTGGTTAACAGGTTAACAGAATAGGCCAAGCACCATCATTTTAGCTTCAGTAACAAAAGAATTAATCTTCATAATTCAATCTCACTAAACTGGCCATCCATAGGTCTGGGTAGGAGTGACAAATCAACGGTCATGAAAGACAAAAGGCACTAACCAGAGCTTCAGCAAAGCCCCCTGTGTGTGCATCTTGAAGATGTGACTGACAGTGCTCCCAGCTCTGATCAGGGGCAACAACTCCCTGCTGGCCTATGTACACTAAAGCTGTTACCTTTATGAAGCAGTACTACTTTTAGTGCCTGAATTGTGCTTTTTCTAGTTTTTACGCGGACTGCGATCACCTTGGGGTGGGCAATACTAAAAATCTAGTGTTGGGAAAGAAATGCAGGATAATGAAGCCAAACACACCAGAAAAACAAACTTCCATTTCTACTGAATTCAGTACTGATCTACCAGGAAATCCTTCTCTCTTCCGACCAAAGGTGCCTTTTCATCCATTTTTGACTTATGAATCGAACCTTATTTAGTGATGTAAGTACTTGTCAGTGTTTTTCTAAGTTACCATGTTCAAGCACATATTCTCAGAGCTTTAAATACAAAAAAGAGAAAGTCGCTGACCTGCAAAAAGTTTTAGTTAAAATGTGCATAGACACACACAAAATCTCAAGCAATTTACATGAATCAATTAAATGGCACCCCCTATCCCTAATGAGCAAGCACAGAGATACTATAAATGGATATTTTATTTGCTAAGTGATTTGACCTTTACCAACACAATCCATAAAATTAATTTGGCACACCATAGCCCTTGCAGACTGGCAGTACATTGACACCACAAGTCTAAAAGCCATAAGCACAGATGGGTGTTTCAATACCCTGTAACATCTCATTAAATCATGTTCCAAGATATTTTGCCATCCATAAAACAGTATGTGCATTAGCAACCATCCCATATGACATAGATGTTTGCTTGTAAAACATCTTAATTTTCCTTGACCATATTTCTCAGGAGAGGGCACCTGTGGAAACTGCTGAAAGCGTCCTTCAAAAACAGTGAATATTAGCATGAAAAATACTTTTCTTTCATTGTGTAGATATGGTATCCTGGTGTGGACTTGCATTCCTGTGCTATGTTTGTATTTATATTTTGTTCTTCTGAATCAAGTGCCACTTTTCGTTCAGCCTCTCAAACAGGTGTACTAGCAACAAATGCTGAAAGCATATTTGAACTTCTTTCCAATCATATGGTTTGAATGCAGGGTTCAGCCATCAGCTGGGAAAGATATTCTGAGAATCTTGTGTTGTAACCTGGCAGTGCTTTGCAGAGAAGTTCATGCGGTTTCCCAAATCCATGACACAGTACTCCTGGTTAACATGCTTCTTGGCTTTTTCCTGAGCACAAACTATATACATCTGAGTTCTTATGCTCCAGCTGGAAATCTACTTCATTTGGAAATGCACAAATTTCAGGACGTTTTTAAAATAAGAGTTGCCAGCTGGCAACAGGAATATAACCCTTTGTCACTAGAAACAAAACAATTGCTTGGCAATGGTTGGTTAACCATGCAGCTACAGCTGTCTGGGGATGCTGTAACTTACGAAGAGAAGCCCACATCCATTAGGCCATGGCATTTGTGTGCTGTGGTGCAAAAGGTCTTTTACAGACCTGTGGCTTTGTCTATGTTGCAAAATAGCTCTGGATGAAGCCAGGAGGTTGAGTAAAGTATAATTAATCCTTCACACTGCTAAGCTCCTGACACCATTTTGGCCTGTGCCAGCTAACACGCTCTGAGGCAACACCCAGGAACAGCCCAGGGAAAATCATGTGCCAGAGATTACTTCCAATACGTTGTGTGAACACTTCCCTAGGCTAATCTCATTGGCCCTTTACTGTCCTTCTGCACTGTTCAGCAAGATTTGCATGCTCAGGTGCTCCTTGTGTCACACACTGAGAGAGGCAAGAAGAGGCACTTTTAGTTTTATCCTACAAAAACATCTCTCTGTTGTGCGGCAGCGCAGCCTCTGAAAACTGAAAATCAAACTCCATGTAGAATGCAGAGGAGAATGAGGGTCAGGTGCCAGTCGGTGGGGATGCAGTCCATGCTACTTGGCTTCAAGGCCAGTGGGCCATTACAGGCTTTGTTTTATTTAAGATTATAGAAGATAGACTGAACACCAACTTCCTTGGAAGAAGGAGCTACTCTTGGCCAATTTGTGTCTGTAAATGAGCATGATTCCACTATGCTGTGATTGCATTTGTGTCATTTTTTCCCCCTTCACTTACTAAACTGTATTTATCTTGATGTAAAAGGTTTTTTCTTCCTCACTCTTGCCCTATTAACTGTGGAGGTGATGAAATGACAGGGTGGGGGCTTGCCTACCAGCTGGGGTCAACCACTATAAACATCCTCTGTCTGCCTTTGATTTTGAATCCTAACACTATCCAGAGAATATCCACAAGCACGGAATGGAAACAGGTGGTTGTGTCTTGGCAATGAGGATGAAAGAAGAGCAATTTGCCTCCTCTGGTTTGCAGAACACACACCTTAGTATGCAGATATTTATTCCTAAAGCTTTTGGTTCCATTTTGTGTCTGAGTTTATGAGTACCTTCCTGGAAAAAAGAAAATCTAGTCACTGGTAGTGAAAAGAATGCAAGTATAACATGGTCATTTAGAGGGAGCCATAGTAACCTGTGAGAACTGTAAACTCTACAGATACCAGCCAGCAACCTCTGCAGTCCTGTTGAGCATCACAGCTGCAACAATGCTGGTGAATGGAATTTTTATAGGATATCCAGTGGCTGTTTTCCAGGTTGGACAGGAGTTATGCTTTGAAAAATTACCCATATCTCAGCAAAGGACATCCAGAGCTATTCTATACTTACCAATATTGACTTGTGGAACTGAAAATGATTCATTGCTCAAATTTAGTTCCATTCATTCTTAATCTTCCTTAATAGTGCTTTTAATCAAAGAGATTTGTTATAAAACTATGTAAATTTAAGACAGAAAAAATCTTTAGAGTGTGGGAAAATAATTTATCAAAAACAATTCCGGGCACAGTGCCAGAAGCTATTTAACTAATCAATATTGCCTTGGGGGAAGTAACTGGGTATACAGTTTTGTCATCCATACTAATTTTGGGAAGGCTGCCATCTTGATGACAGTAGAAAACATGAAATTATGTAACCACTAGAACTCTCCAGGTCTTCAGTCTGAAGTCAATGAAGTTACTCAAAATTAAAACACTATATTAGAATTTGAACTAATTTTATAGGACCTGTATGCAGTGAAAATATTAATTTTGAAAGCTACCAAATACTTCAGACTGTAGTTAAATTATCTCCCTCAGACTGAGGGGCTCTCCAGTGCACAGCCATCCAAGATTTTAAAGAGTCTCCAGCTCTATGTGGGAAGCATTAAATATTGCCAAATTATAAAAAGATTACAAGGTTTCAAAATGCAAAATATACAATTTCCTTCTATTTATTATTTGGTGTTTGTTTTTGGTTTTTTTTTAAGCGATATAGCTTGTGGAGAGACTAAAATAATAATAAAAAAATTAGAGCAGTGGCTTAATTTAGAGTAAAATAATTCAGCATTTCATTCCCAGGTTTCCAAGTAAGAGTGATTAATACTAAGTTTCCAGGCTACCAGCTTTTCTGCTGCCAATAATATTTCCCAGCAACTGAATATGCCACAAATTAATATCTCCCTTTGCATGGCTCTGTACAAACAGCTAAAAACATGGAGGGAATGAAAACACGTAACTGTACAGGTCCACACAAAATGCTATGAATATACTAAGCCAAACTAAACAAAACCAGACTTTGATTTGGGTTTTATTTTCACCACAGACTGGAGTCACAGGGAGGACTTTGTAGGAAGATAACCAGGTAGCTTTGCCTTCTGTGTAGGTGCAATGAAGGCTGGCTGCTCCTTGGCATCCCAGGCATCCAGGAGCCACAGGGGACTTCCAGGTCTGGGCTAGGACCTGTCCCCCATCCACAGCCCAAGAGCAGGGAAGGCTGAAGGGCAGGCAGGGGCAGCCCAAGCCCTTAGCATTAGGAATCTCCCTGGGAAAGGGATGAGGCCATATTGGCCACCAGCTCTCAGTGAGGGGGTCAGAGCAAGACCTGGTGAAGGCAACCAGGGTCACACACAGCCTCAGACACAGGATGGTGACAGCCTGAAGCCAGGCCAGGAAATTGGTCTGTGTGTTAGTGTGGATCAGCGTGGTTCATGGCAAGCCACACATATGGATGTGGTGCAGCAGGGACAAAACGTAGCTCAGGTGATGTTTTGGTGGAGCCTCAGATTCAAATCAAGTGAAAGGGGCTTGGGTCTGTCTGAGACTTGCCCAAAGTGCTGCCTGGGAGCCCCTCTTCAATGGCAACAGAGGAAGGGCACCTTGGTCTGGCTCTAAATTGGCCCTTATCCCTGAAGCCAGAGAGGAGATGCTCTCAGAGCTCTGACACATACTTGAAGACCTGTTTACACACATAAAGTTGGGGCACGGCAAAAAGTCTTCAGCTGCCTGTGTGAAAATTTAACAGATGAGCTGGAGTTATTTGCAGACGTTTGTGTTCTAGTGGCAGGACTGAGCAGTTTGGAGATTCATCCTTCTGCTATGGAAGGAAACTTGAGTCCTGTAGTCTGGTGAGGTAGGAAGAACCAGCAGGGAGACAGGGAATTGAGCTTCCCTCAGCATCTGGAATGTACAAGAGAAGAGTAAAATGTATTCTTGAAAGCCATAAAAGAGGAGGCTGCAGTAGGTAAAAGAGAAAGTGAAGGAGGCCTGGATGGTACAGAAGTGGAAAAATTTTGTCTTACAGATATTCTAAAACAAGACTTATTAAAGCTTTAAGTGGGCACCAGCTGGAAATTCTGAGAAGGGGCCCCATCATGGTTAAATACAGGGAAAGTGCTGGACCAAGTACCAGTGACCAGGTAGGTTGTGTTTTTCTTTGCTGCTGAAGGAAGGGGTGTAAGCTGTAAGGGAAAACAACAAACCATGATGGGTGCATACTCTTTAAACAAGGTTTGCAAATGACCATAATATCATTAACAGAATTTACTATCAATTAAATGCAGGCTGACAATTTTTCTGCTGTGCATATGTATAAAGACATGGTAAAACTTTCCAAGAATGTGACAGAAAACAATATTCTGAGAGAAATGGCTGTCATTCTATAGAAAGCAATAAATAATTTTTCCTTCCAAGAGGCTGTTTCTAAACAATGTTTTAATATCTCTATAGAAAATGGGTGCAACTCATGGCTAATCTGAAAATGCAGTTGACTCCTACATGAGATACTGTCTTTAATTTGTTGGTGTTTACAAACTTAAGAAATTATCTCTGATATGTTGCAGTGTTAAGAAGAAATCAGGTGCATTAAGTGCTTGAGACACATGCAAATGACATATTTCTCTTTACAATGTGGTACCAAACAAACATATTTTAAATAACTCTCAATACTAATTTATTCTCTAACGTAACTTGATTTTACCAATAAAGCTACAAACATTTACATAAGCCTACATTCTCATTTATATGATCAGCAAGTTTAAAAATTCAATCAGAACATAATAGTCTACGTCACTTAGCATTGGGGTAGATAAATACAATTGATTAAGATTATGATCAGTTAAGTCAGTGCATTTATCACATGCCTGTCAGTCAGAACCAGCCATGCATCACTGATGCTGAAGGAAGCAGATGAGCTGAAAAAATGATAAGAATTTGGAAGAACTGTCGCAACACTGTCTGATTCTGTTAAAAAGCTTTAGTCAAGGGAGACTGAAGTTTGAAGTGAGATCGTTTTGTTTAGTGACCATGCATTCAAATATTTTGATTATGTCTTTTGTGGGGTTAGTTTCAGAATGCCTTGGCTAAATAATTGACTTTAAAAGATCTATCCTGGCTTCATTAAATGATGACTGAGTTTACACTGAGTTTTTGAGCTAGAATGTTGACATTTTAACTTTCTCTAAGGTTTTACTCATAGAGCCAAAGGCTGTATCAGGAATCTGATTCTTACTGAGGCTGTTTATATAGGTGGACTTAGTTGCACAGCTATAAATCAATGTGGTAATTGTTTCACTTGTCTTTTCTTATATACAGATTCTGACTAATCATTTAATCTCAGTAGTTTTTTCTTTTGTTAACTTGAAAGGTATATTGCTAGATTACAATAGTATTGCTAGGGGAAGCTGTTCACCACTTCCTGCTCAGAAAGAAGTTGTTACTGTTGGTTGTGTCATTTACAATCTGAATGCCAAACACTTCAAGGAACCTTATAAATGATTTAAACTTGAATGGTTCTGGCATAATATGATTCCTTATTATCTGTATCCTCTTCCACATTTGTTATTACTGAAGAAATTCACTGTCTGTGATCATCTTATTAGCATTCAGCAAATCCTCAGTGTATTTCCTGCCTAAAGTCATGACCTGAGCATTTCTACAACAATTGAAGAAGAAACAGAAAAACAGACATCAGCATTTTTAGACAAATTCGTCAGGGGCTGGTGAAGTTTAAAATCATGAATGATAGATGTCAGGAATTCCATTGTATAGCTAGTAATATTTTCATTCTGAAGGGAAAAAAGTTGTAATTCAAAGCATGTAGATTCAAATATGTGCAATGAATAAGCAAAAAGAGTCAAAGGGACCCTCTGAGGTGATTGAAAAAGCTATCTGCATATATTGTGATTTTGCTGCACACAGCTTTTTTACTATGTGAGTCATCAGCCATCAGGAGATTTTAGGAAGATTTCTAGCAGGTTTTTTTTCTTGAAAGGGTGGGCCAGGGAACTAGAGAAACATAAAACCTAATTAAATGTACTTGATGCTATACTTAAGAATGTTTCAGCATTCAAACAGACTTTGCTGGATTGAAGATACTGTTATCTTGGATATAGGATGACATTTTCACCACTGGATAATGCAGAGAGATTTATGCTGATCTTAAGTAAGTTAGTCTGGTTTTGGAAGCAGCTGAAAGTCCCCAGTTGTAAGGAACCTCTTCTACATCTCAGTTATCCTGGTGATTTATTTTCTCTAAATTTTCTGTAATTGATTTCCTACTCTTCTGGAGGCTTAGCCATTAGAGCTGGATAGATGACTTCAGTGGCATTAGGATGGATACAGTACATAGTTACTGTAGTTAAACATAGTTTACGTAGTTAAAATGCTATTTTACCCTGTGCAATCTTGAGTTCCAAGCTACCCATGCATGATTTCCTTATTGCTAAGTCACAGCTTCACAAAGAGAGGGCTCATATTGATCTCACCATACATTACAGGACATAGTGTTTTAAAGACATAACATGTAGTCTCCTGTAACACAAGTAAAACACTCCATATTGTCTTGGTGAGTATGGGCTCTTTATTTGATTTCTTACTTTCTTTTCCCTACTTATGGGCAGTTTACCCAACAACCTGGTCTGGCTTTTGTCAGGAATCTGCCCTTCTAATTACCCTCTAGCCTCACTTGAAAATATTATTATTGGTTTTCTATTTTATTTTATATTCAGAGTTTATACTTCAGAGTGAGGGATGAAAATGTGAAGAAAGTAATTATAAGTGTTACTGGTGTATCCTGACTTAGATGTTGAAGATTTTATACATTAAAAACTGTCACAAAGCAATTTACTAAATCTACTATTTTTTAGGGAGGGAGGAGAGGTTGCACTCAAAATTGTAATGCCATTAGAGAACCAAATTAATGAAAATATCCATTGTTTGTACCCATACTGCTTAGCTTTAATTACATTGCCATCTTTATCTGCTCACTAAGAGTTCTTTCCAGCCTTTTTAGTCTCTTGGCCAAGACTGGTGCCAGCCTGGTAGTCTCTAAAAGGTGTTTTTAATATTGTCATAGCATAAATTTTCTTCCATTATATAAAATTTTGCCAGTGTTCCAAAAGTTACTAAACATCAGCATTAAGGATTCAGGGCACTCACAGAATAACAGAATCACTGAATGGTTGAGGCTATAAGGGAACTTTGTCCAGCTCAGATGCTCAAGTGGGACCACCTAGAGAAAAGGCTGTCCAGAACCATGTCCAGAGAGCTTTTGACTATCTCCAAGAATGGTGACCCCACCACTTTTCTATGCAACCTGTGCAAGTGCTCACTCACCCTCAAAATAAAAAAGTGTTTCCTGATGTTCAGATGGAACCTCCTGGGTTTCAGTTTGTGCTCATTGCCTCTTGGCCTGTCACTGGACACCACTGAGAAGAGTGTCTATATCTTCTTGACATCCTCCCTTCAGATATTTGTACACACTGATGAGCAGCCCCCCTCTCTGCTTTCCCTCCTCCCCACCTTCCCTTAAACTTGCTCTTCATGCTGAACAGTCCCAGCTCTCTCAGCCTTTCCTCATAGCAGAGATGCTTCATCCAGTACCTTAACCATCTTCCCAGTAGCTCCATAGCTTTCTTGTGCTGAGGAGCACAGATCAGACACAGTACTGCAGGTGTGGCTACACCAGGGCTGAATAGACAGGAAAGATCATCTTCTCCTGACCTGCTGGCAATGCTCCTTCTAGCCCAGGACACTGTTGACTACTTACCACAAGGGTACACTGCTGACTCACATTCATCTTGGTGCTCACCAGGACTCACAGCTCTTTTCTGTAAAGCAGCTTCCCTCTAATCTCAGTGGAACTCACAGAGTTCCTAGCCAGGCATTAGCCAGATGTGGGAAAATCCTTAAATGCGGTACCAACTGCTGACTTTTTTTCCTGAATTATTAACAGACAGAACTGAAAGTATGTAATTATCATTTAAAAGATCCTTATGTTTTAGTGTGAGTTGGATGTACTCAGTAACTGGATGGTCATATCCGAAGAATAACGAGAAACTACTTAACAGATATTTTTGTTATGAAATCTCAAAATGATCACTTAGTGCCTGGTCCTAGGCAACATCTACATGAATCCAGCAAATTAAAGAGGTCCTACGATCCTGAACAACGTCAGTAAGCAAGAGTTTCACTGCTATGTTTCCTGTTTTAAATCACATATATACACAGTACCATTATTGGGATGGCTTTGTGTTTGAAAAAGGTCTGCCTTTATAGGACAAATACCTTATTGCAAATCAGAGCAAAAGAAAGAGGATGATGCAATTTGCAGGAGTTCATTTTAGAGAAGCTGCAATGCAGTCTGCTTTGGTTAAAGGTATACACCCACACTTGAACAATTCCTTTAGCATCTGGAACCCTGGGAAGTGGTAAATAACACTTCCTGGATATTCTTGTGGGCTATGAGACTTTTCTCACTCTGAAGTAATAACCTGGCTTCATTTAATCACATCTTTGGTATGTATTCTGAGGAGTAAGAAAACAATAAGTGAGCAAGAATCCTTAAGTACTCTGGAAACTCTATCTGTTGTAGAATCGTGCACTCTTTCTCTTCAGCACCACTGCCTTACCCAAATTTTTCAGATCTTTTATTCATTATGTAGATTTCTCTCCAAGGGGAAAATACTCATCAAGATAAGATTCTTATCTCCAAGTGCTTGCTAACTAGAGCCCGGGAAATCTCAGAGCTCAACTAACAATGATGAAAAACAAGTCTGAGAATTTTACTCCTTTGATGGAATGAAGCTCTCTTTCAAAAAGTAAAAGTTTATTCTTATGCTGTGGGAGGAGTGATCTCCCCGTTTTTTTTTTTAAAGGACATTGTAATAAACCAGGCAAGTCTAAAAGGAGGAGTAGCTGGGAATAGTTTTAACTGCCTTATCTTACATGCCCTGAGTTTTTCCAGCTTTCATTCACATAACTCGATTGGCTTTACAGGGAACTTTGACCTGCATGAAAGGACAATTAGGTGCATTGTTATTCAAATCTCTTTCCAACCTTGCAATCTAATTGACAAAGGGAAAATTGTTACTCTCCATTTAAGAGTAATTGCTACAACAGATTCAATTATGTTTTGCAAAATAGAACACAAAAATCCTGAACTTGCCCTCTAGCTTCATTTTGTGTCAATAGCAAGAATTAAAAATATGCTGTGTAACTCTATCCAGTATTACATTAAAGAACCAGATAGTGCCAAATCTGAACAGTTCATTTTGTTTGATTATACTGTCATATGCAATCTCATTTGCTGTTTATCTTATTTCGACTGATCACACCTATGTTTATTTATTGTACCTAGAGACTTGAATTTAAGCCTTGATGCTTACAGCACAGAGTGCTGTACAAACACATAATAAAAGCCTTTGTCTCACAGGGACTGCCATCTAACTACATACAACAAGCAAGATATTCCTAAAGGAATGACAGGCATGTTGTGTGAGCTGTACAAAGTAATTCAGAAGATTTATGTGAGAGCTTGGAACAGAATTCAAGTTTGCATTGTCCCTATTTTGTTCCATGTCTTCTGGGTCCACAGGTCTCTCAACATAGGTCAAAAACTGGGAAGAGGTTGTTTTTCTCATCACAATCTCAATGGATGCTGCTTTCTATCAAAGGCATGGGTTTTTTACATTTTTACAGAATTCCATTTGCCTAGCAAAGACAGAATATCCTTAATTTTTCATTCAGATTAGTAGTGGAAATGAAGTAGAAATCTTCAGTAAGAGTAGGATCTTTTTGAAGTCTCATATCCAAATTAACCAACAGAATCCTTGTTGCCCATCTTATTGTTTTGTGTTACCCTGTAAATTGATTTTTGCCCTCTGTACTAGTAGTTCTGACACCTTTATTGTCACTTTGATGGAACTTGTTTTGACTGAGCACAATTTTGGGGGATAACCCTCTAGATTCATAAACAATGTGACTTATTAACCTCTCCCAGTATGCACATCTGAATATTTTTGAAACACAATATTCCAGAATCAAGGGAGACTGATTCTTTATCTTTTCCATTCTGAAATGAAAAAAACCTAAAACTATATTTAAGTCACTTATTCTGCTAAGTGGAGAAAAGCGTCAACAGGTCCAGTACATATCTTGTTTCTTTGCAAGATGTTAAGATATAATGGAGAGATTTCTACTGTCTGGTGCTGATAAACCATTTTTATATTCATTACTCACATAACATCACTCAGTGATATCCTTATTTCATAATGTTATTCCATTTGCTATGTATCCGGTTAAAAGATATCTTCCCATTCCTTTGATTTAAAGCTCTTTATGATGAATGTATCAAGTCTCTATCAAACAAGGAAAAGTTCTAAGTAAATATTGCATCTCATTTCAGTAGATTTACTTCAACTGTTTGTTCTCATAAGTGAAAAAGATACAGGTCCTTGTAGAATCAAAAGCTCTGTGTTAATCTTTTGGAAAATCACTATTAAGAGAAATGCATTTGTGTTCACTCAGAGCTCAGTTATTTTTAACCTAACATCAGGGACAAAATAATATAATTTGCTTTTGGATATCTGCATTAACAACTTGAAACTTGCCATGATTATTTCAACTAAATGGTTGCTAAAACTGAAAAGCCTCTTTTCCCGAGTTAAATTCTCATCTGCCTTGTGTATTTTTGTTTTCTTTGTGGGGGAAGATACATGTATGAAAATAAATTGCTTCCCCCGACTGTGGCATTGCACTAATTTTTACACATTGGTCTCTTAAATAGTACAGGAACTACTCAGATGAAATTCAATTGCCTTCAGCATGACTAATGTGCATAAACCTATGATTGGGTGTAATGTTTGTAGTATCTAGGCCACAAGCTTCAGAGCTGTTATGGATGGACAAGAAATGGAGACATGCAGTCAGTCACTGATTTTTCTCCTCAGTTCTTTCAGTGCTTTGACTAATGTGGCTCCTCATTTAAAAAGTAGAGATCATAAATCTGGAAAATACTTCCATATAGTACCTGCTTTTAGTATATGGTTCAAACCTATTGAGGTGTTCCACTAGAATTAAAAAGCAGACTCTCAAATCTGGAATAGACTCTGGTCTAATCTTGTTTACTTGCACAAAGTCATGTTTCTTTAAACATGGTGAGCTCACATTCAGCTGGGTGTCAAGCATGGGTTGCATGGGGCTGTTGTGACTGGAGTACAGGACCTGGCACCTGGCATTGTTCATCTCATACAATTGGCCTCAACCCATCCATTCAACTTGTCCAGATCCCTCTGCAAATCCTTCCGACCCTCAAGCAGATCAACTCTTCTACCCAGCTTGGTGTTGTCTGCAGTGATAGAATGGGTAAATTTACTACGAGTAGCATGCTAAGGTACAAATCATATCTGCGTTTAGAGCTGGATGTTATATTAAAATATTAAAATTTTGTTATGTGTGGGAGCATGAATGAATGACATTTTAGGTCATGCAAAATACCCATCAGTAGGATAAGGTTTATGACAAAACAGCCAATGGGTTCTATGTCTAACTGCAGAGTGAATATATATTACTGGACTAGCATACAGACTCAGTTGCATGGTTTGATTTGGTACTCACAACAGCAGAGGCAAAAAGATTGCTCTTCTGTCTTCTGCAAAACACCCAAGTGCTTTGATAAGAGGGAGTCAGTTGCAGAATAAGTAAATAATGGGATCATGGGTCCTCTCTATGGCATCATGAGTACATGTGTCAGTGAAAATTGAGGTCTAGATGAACCCAGTCCTTTAACAAATAATGAGCCACAACCCTGCATTTCTGAAGTCTACATCTTGCTTCACAAATACTGCAAGATACAGCAACAGTTTCACCTTTCATTGCCTGCTACACAAATTCTAGCTGTTAACCTACCTTCCAGCTGTAGACTAATATCCCTTATCTGCTCCAGAAATATCCACAAAAAAGTTGCCCAAGTGGGCATCCACCACTTCATTGTCTGTGTTCACCTAATAATAAGCCAAATCTTTATCATGTTTGTACTAACCCCAAGTAAGTCCAAACTCTACTTGAAGGGCAGCTGAGCAGTGCTTCACAAACAGCAACCTGTTACTTGGTCATTCCAGTTGCCATGCTCATCTGAGCCATTCCCTCTGATGATAACCGCAGATGGGGTTAGGCAAAAAGGACTAAACCTCTTGTTTTTTTAGGGCATTCTATGAAATGAAGATTAGCTATGAATTCCTACTGCCAGCCTATGATGATTCCTAATACCATTCCTAGAACCAGTCCCTATGTCAGCCTTTTTCTGTTGCAGGATCCAAATTCAAATCCTAACATAGGCCACTGGCAAGTTTCTATTTGGTGACTAACCTAAAATCATTTGACAGAAGAGAGTATCCGGCCTCTTAGGAACCAGAACTAAAGCAAGTTCTTTGTCCTGTTCTGTTTTGAAATCTTACATTAGCCTTAATATTATTAGCTGCAGTCCTATGTGCAGGCACGGATGTAGCCAAAGTGCAGTGAACTGTAAGAGCCTACAGCTAATCAGAAGCAATTTGTTCATGTCATATCATTTTCCCACCTGCTTCTGAAAGCCACCAATAAACAATTTTCTAACTATGCCTAATTCTGAACCTTGGCACCACCTTGCCCTTTATCCAACAACTGGTATCAGTGCAATTGCTCATTTCAGATTGCATGCCAAAGCCATTACCAGTTTATGTCCTACAGTGAGTCTCACATAACCCAGCAATTCAATACATCAATATGAGTGTTAGTACTATAAAGGTGGAACAAACTGGGTTAGGTTCTGCTGAGATAAGTCTGGATACAGGAATCAGATAACACTGAATGACTGGGCCCCCCAGTTCAGGAAGGATATCGAGGTCCTGGAGCAGGTCCAAAGGAGGGCAACCAGGCTAGTGAAGGGACTCGAGCATAGACCCTACGAGGAGAGGCTGAGAGAACTGGGGTTGTTCAGCCTAAAGAAGAGGCGGCTCAGGGGAGACCTCATCGCTCTCTACAACTACCTGAAAGGAGGGTGTAGCCAGGTGGGGGTTGGGCTCTTTTACCAAACGACTTTCAACAAGACAAGAGGGCATGGACTTAAGTTGTGCCAGGGGAAGTTTAGGTTAGATATTAGAAAGAATTTCTTTACGGAAAGAGTGATCCGTCATTGGAATGGGCTGCCCAGGGAAGTAGTGGATTCTCCGTCCCTGGAGATATTTAAAAAAAGACTGGATGTGGCACTCAGTGCCATGGTCTAGCAACCGCAACGGTGGTTCAAGGGTTGGACTCGATGATCTCTGAGGTCCCTTCCAACCCAGCCAATTCTATGATTCTATGATTCTATGACATCTCTCATAATTTATTTAATATGGAAATCCATAAAGCAATGGTAATATTGGTTCAGCTATTCAGCTGTCTATTCCAATTGATAGTATTTCTATAGAGTGAAAAAACAATAATTTTTAAAATAACATTGAATATCTTCAATGGGATTTTTTTTCTTGCTTTTTCTTTTTTGTAAAAGTGCAAAGATTTTTACATGTATTTTTTTATAACTACACAATAAGCAATATCTTCAGAATGGAGTAAAAGATAACAATCTGTTTCAACACCTAGTCAAATCCAAGTATATCTTTCATTCTGTATATCCAAACGCTGCAAATTTTTGGGGTCCAAATTTAGCTGACACAGTAGAATTGGAAGAAAGCATTTTGCTTAGAGCAACTATAATTCTAAAAGATTAGCTGTCTCATTTACTGTAACTGACTGCTAAAAAGGGAAGCTGCCATAAAATGGACTGCTCATGTTGAAACTCATGAGGACAAGGAACATAAAAGCTGAAAAAGCTATAATGAAAACAATGAAATAAAGTAGGTAAGCCTGGGCCAAATGTATTATGAATCTACTGCAACTCTGAAAAGGATAAAAGCTAATATGCAAAAATATTAAGTATTTCATTCATGGAAACTTCCATAATCCTCAGCAAATCCACAAATATCCAACTGATTAAATATTTCAATAAAAGCAATTTAAAATCTTAGTTAATACCAGAGAAAAGTGATGGAACCTCTTTATTTATGTCAGAACAAATCTAATCAACAGAATGCAGGCTTCAGACAGATAGGAGTTCACATAAATTCTGCAGTTTGCAATTTTTTAAATTTTTTTTACTGTCAACTCATCAATAGTGTATTTCCCCACACTGGGCTATTCAATTGTTGAGCCTTATCTCTTGTAATGTTTCTCACACATGCCCCAGCTTGACAAGGTTGGGAAATCTGGGCTGAGCATGAAATATTGTGTTTTATTTGCATTTAAATAAAATAAAAAACTATAAAAACTTTTATTTATATACTCTACTGGTAGTGGCTTTATACTGTTATAAAAAAAATCCACAGACTCCAAGTATAAATCTAGTATTTGCTGTTGCATAAGTCTCAGTTCTCAGTTCATGCATGAAATAAAAATGTAGCACAATTTTTCCTGTAACTATAAATAAAATAGCATAGTTAGGAAACCAGTGTGAGGACTCTGTGTATCCCTATTGTGTCAGGAAGAATGGTTGGTCTGAACAAAGCACCTCAGTTATGGGGTGTTACTGCATTTGGAATGTAAAGCCTAAATCAGCACTTCAGAAGTAAGAGAATACAGCATCACCATTTTAATTTTTATTTATAAAATGGGCTGATCAGTGCTTTTATCAGACAAAGAGCAAATCAGTCATTAGGAAGTTTTAGTAATGTGTCTTACGTTGTGTACACCCATGGTATGCTTGCATATCTAATGCTGTAAGGCATTCCTCTCTCTCCCAGCTCAGAAAGGATGCAATAGCAGAGACCTAAAAAAGAGCAACCAGAAAGAATAACATATGGAAGAGCTATGTATTAGAAATGACTAAATAATACAAGTGTAAAATAATGAGCAATGTGGAAACATTATATAGATATTTATACTTGTGTACAAAAAGTAAGGACATGAAACTTACATAAGCTCTTTTCCCAACACAAAAGGTGACTGTTGAGTTAGAGGCAATTTGGTGCTAAAAGTCTATGTGGATCTGTTGATGGTTCCTGAAAACATTAATGTAGTTTCTGAGCTGAAAGTGTCTGGAGGGCTGCGAATCATTGCAGTGAAACAGCATATTGGCTTGACTTATTCTCCTACTGCTCCTGACACACCAGCTCTTGGTCTCTTTGGAGCTAATCCTGGGTTTGGTCTGACTTGATGTAGTTACACTATTCACACTAAGTACCAGCTCAGAAAATGCCTACTAATAATGCTCAGCTCAAAGTCACACTTTATAGGAGTTCTGTGGAGCTGTTGAATTCTTTGGAATGCAATTAGAAAACCCCCCAGAAGTTGTTATCCGGACCAAATACAGTAAGGTGCTCTGGGGCTGTATTAATGGAGTGCTTATTCCTTGCACTTTCTGAGGAAAATCCATTCAAAATGTGAGTCTAGTCTACAGAAATATTTCTTAACTACCTGCAGTAATCTGAAGGTATCACAAGCTTGTGGCAGATGGTGAGTAAGGGAGAAGAAATGTTCTTATTTATTTTTGTTCCCTGGTAGGCTTTTATGTAGCTCTATCAATTTAGTAACAGTGTGACTCATACAAAAATTAATGAACATAACCTGTCAACAACCTTCTGAGGCAAGTGAGTACTACCATGTGGTATCTGCAGATCTCAGAGGTACAACTCCTCCATCCCTTCCTGCCAGCTACAGGCATAGATACATTCAGAGCTAGAAGCATGGGTTCACTCTCATCTAAAATTTGAAAGGGGACTTGTTCTTCAAGAATCTACCAGTCAGAGGTTACTTTCTGACATAAGAACATGTTCATGTTTGTTACAGAAAGAGGACCTGAATGTAGAAAAGAAATCATTACAGTAATTTTTCCCAACAGCTCCTTTAAAAATGTTAATAATTACTCATTTAAGAAGTGGAACTGGTTTTATGTTAGTGTTCTCTTAGGACCTTTACCTCCTAGGTCAGCTAAACACTAAGCTTCACTGGTGTTTGGTAGAGCCAGGTCAAAACCTGAGTGGGAATAAATTTCTGTTTTCCTGTTGACCCTTTAGGCTTGTCACCATGTGAAAAGGAAATACATCTGCAGGGCATCATAGAGGACTTCTTCTTTTCATTATCTATACTCTACTTTTATGTTAATATACTGCATTACTCATAAGAACTCTTTTTATCATTTGAAAGAGGCACACTCCACAGGCCTGGATGATTGGGAACACCTATTGAAAAAGGCTATGGCTCCCTTCCTGACTGCACAACTAGACCTTTTTTTTTTTAAGTTCAATAAAAGAGAGAATTGAATATTGTCTTCGTTGAGCTTAATCCCCTAAGGAATCTGTAGCTGTGACAGTAGCTGTGGCTTTCAGCAGTCAGGATACAGGAGCTGCTTTGGTTCTGCAGATGGGGCACAGTGCCAGGTTACTAGATGGTTGCTGAGTATCAGATACTTGGGGAGCACGTACTCCATACTCCACCAAATGCAAATAAATTTACCTGTCATGTTCCATTATTTTGATGTGCAAAATAATCTCTCAGCTTTTATCTGCTTTTCTGTTCTCTTTCCTCTCTCATTTATCTTCTTTTGCTGTGTCATCTATTTCTACCTTCTATTTTCTCTCCTATTTTCTGTCTTTTTGCTCTGTATTCCTGCTGTCCTACATCATCTTGTGCCCAGCATGCAAGGAATGAGAATGACTTCTGTCCAGCACTTGGACTCTTCCTTCTTTTAGCATGGATAATCATTGCTATTGGTCATGTTTAATCTAGACCCCCTTATACTAACTGGGGGATTTCATCAATGTTTCCACTGTAATGCCTTAAAATGAAACTCCTTCCCTGCTTCCCACAAAGTCTTTGTAGTTACTTCTACCATATATAAAACCATATATGCCAGTGAAACCTTCTGTATTGTGAGCAATACTGGAGCTATATGAAATATATGTGTTTTGTAAGGAGTTATTGAAGAAGGAATATAAGTGGGATGTTGTATTTTTCCTTGGAATTTATTCCAACTGGTAATAGGTGGTCTAAGGAGTAACAGAATGGATAAAAAATAAAACAAACAAACAAATCAAAACAAAACAAAAACAAACAAACAAACAAAAAAACCAAAACCCAAAAAAACCCCAAACCAATCAACCAAACAAGAAAGCATACTGAAGGGGAGAGGACAGAAGAGAAGATTAACCAGGGAATGATTAGTAAGATATTTTGACTAAGGAGAAAATAAGAAAAGGAGTAATTTCCCCTGCTTTTTATCTAGGTGCCTAACCTGATCCTGCACAAATAAGCTTGATGCTCAGACAGCTAAAGAATCCCATTATCCCAGAACCAAATAATTGTTTTGTTTGGAAAGGATGTTAAAGATAATTAAGTCCAATTATTAACCTAACACTGCCAAGTCCACCACTAAACCTACCTGCCTTTTTGGCCCTCCCCCTGATTCTCACCCATGAACACTGAACCCTATCATCACAATCAGCAGGTCGTAGATGGTCAAATCTTTCCCAAACATACAGGGCCACCTCGCTGCCCCTCCTGCCTTGCCTATTCCTTCTGAAGAGTTTGCAGCCTTTCAATTCCAACACTCCAGTTGTGTCAGTCATTCCACAATGTTTCTGTGATTGCAGCTATATCATAGTTTTCCCATTGCACAGTGGCTTCCATCTCCTCCTGTCTGCTGCCCATGATGTGTGCATTGGTGTAGATGAACTTCAGTTGGGCTGTTGATCCTGACACCTGTTTGGGGGAAGATGTCCTCATTCCTTAGTGACAACTCTCAGGTGCTTTTGTGACACAACAATAACCCATGTGTATTTGTTGCCATGTGGGTCATCATGTGGGACCTCTAGGTCCATTCTGACATCAGATCAAAGGACCTTGCCAGCACACCATCCCTCAAACATTGGTTTTAAGGTCTTTTTAAGACATCTAACTCCTGAGCAAAGATCCATTTTTCACTTTTGAGATGGGTGTATCCTGTCTGTCACCAGCAGGCCTGCTGTCATGTAGACTGACCCATGAGAAAACCCCCAATTATGTAAAAGCTCTAGAAAAAATAAAACATTTCAAGCACATCTGTGATTCCAAAAAGCCCTCTATCTGTACAAAAGGAATGGTATTAAAAGGTGAGAAGTGACACTATACTCTATTGTCAATACTATATTTTAAAAAATATAATGTATTTACCTTTGGAATATTAGTGTGCTTTGTGAAAATCTATATAAGACATACCTGAAGAAAAAAATAATTGATGACCTCATTTAAAAACATGGTAAGGCTGTTCTCTTCTTTATTCTGGGATCTTTCATTCATTCTTTTAGAGTTTCTTTTATTTCTTTTAATTGAGAAGTATACAGTACCAATGTATGCATGAATATTTTCATAACGTTGGCACACTTTATCTTGCTACAAGAGGACAAGCTTCACAAAAATACTACATCAGCAGTGTCTGCACATGTCTGGTACTTCACAGTGTTTAAAGAAATCAATCATATAACTAACCTTGCTCTGACATACACTGCCTGAGGTAGGATGCTTAAGGATGCGTAAGGCCAAGTTCGTTCTTTTGCTATCTTGATTTTCACACCTTTTCCTCACACTTATGCAACTATAGTTTCAAAGAATGAAAAGAGCTTGATAAGATTCTAAAGAGTTGGTAATAAAGTGCAATTTAAAGTGTAATACAGGAGTATATGCAGTATAATGTTGAGAGAGCATTAGCTGAGAGATATGCACGTTGCTTATCAACAAATAGTTCCAAATGAGCCATTCAGCTTCCAAATTTGTGCATTTTTTTCTAATAGAATATTTTAAAAATAGCAGTTCAGTAAGACAGCCCTTCAGTGTAGAGAATCCCTAGGCTGCTCAATGCTTTTGAACTTTTACAGCACAGTAAAAAAGGTATTTCACTGCTGAGGGGGCTTTCAGTACATTGTTCAGCACTATTTAGACTGCTGTAGGATTGGTTAAGATACACTGGGATCAAAAGCAGCACAGACCTGTTTAGGAGAGAGAGAGTACTTCTGGATACTTTCCTTTTGCTATGTCTTCACCTGACTCTAGTGCTTGTGAGGTGAAAGAATTCAACACCGTGTCTTTCAACTTCACCAACCTGCAATCATGTTTTATTTCCTTGCTCTTATAAAGAAGGCTAATTTATAGTTTAGCCCATGGAAATAATAAATAGAGAGGTCAGAAAGTGAGGTCATTCATTGTGATCTTGTTTCCCTTAGACTCAGATCTTAACTTGCTCCATCTTCTAAAATGCAATTAGGCAGAAATATAAAAATAAGTAAAAATTACATTAGTATGATACAAGTATGAAATGTGCATGACCCTTATTTAAAAGAAAAATCTCATTGCATCTCTGGAAAACTAGACATTCTTAACTGTCCAGAATAAAACAGGTTATGAAATTAAGGGGAGAATGAGGAAGCCTCTAATTGTACAACAATGTAGCACACTAATAAATCAGCCTTTCTACAGAGCAGTGCAGTTAAGGGCATTTTCCTAGAGATGAAAATGAAAGATGATTGGAAAATCAATCAAGACATTGATTTTTTTTCACCATTAAAAACCTGTGGAAAGTTGGAATATTGAATGAAATCGTAATTTAAAGAATCATTTGATTCGACTTGTTTCTCAAGAACATGCAGGTTTTTGGTCTATCTTGGACCTTTCTTCCCTAGCTCAGTGACTGAGGGTTTTTATTGCATTTTTCCATTGATGACCTCTGTAGGCAAAGCTTTTCAACACCTGCTTTAACAAATATTTGATTTTAAGCATGTGGTTGGTGATACTAAGATATGTCTCAACTTCAACATTTGCTCTCAGTGCTTTTCTGTCTAAATCCTGAATATTTATTCCCTACTTAGAACATAAATTAAGTATAGAAGCTGAGTGCTTTATACAGGAAGATTGAGATGATGACTTCCATGTACTACTTCTGCCTCTGTCACTGGCAGGGATTTTAGTATTGTAGTGTGTAGAGTCTCAACACAAAAGTGTTCAACTCAAGGTAGTCTTTTTGGGTATCAAAAGCTTCAATAATTTCTGTTTGATATGAAATGACAAAGTTCTGATAAGAAATGAAAAAACAAAGCATATTGGATTAGTTTTATAGAAGGCAGACAGAGAGTTAGAAGAATAGTCCTCAGTTATCTTGCATCTTCAGTTAAGTTTCTGAATACATTTTCTAGCTCAACAACTGAGAAGATTTGAGGGAGAGACTAGATGGCTAAACTGGAAGAGGAAAGATGGGCATTATATTCACAAGAAATGTAAGGCTTTGCCTTCAGACACAGGTTATTTCATTGTAATTTATATTGCCTGCTTAAGGAAACCCAGGCAAATTCACTTGTTTTCACTATGTATTTCTCCTTGCTGTGGTCACAGTGCTGGCAGATCTCAGTGCTTTGTGCTGTTAGAAAAGGATTGATCCACACTAGTACAGGCATCTTTACACAAGGGACCTTCATCCTTGCTAAGGTCTATACTGCTATATCTATGTACCAAAATGTATAGACCTGGATTCTTTCTCCATATATTTTTATTAGAAGTGAAAAAATTGCCAATCATTACAGGCATGTTACCAGACATATCTGTATTAGAGATTTCTCCAAACTCTTGACAACTCTAGAACAAATGTTTTTTTCTGAAATTATTTATTTGGGATTTATTATTTTTGTCCAGTCAGTTCATTTTAGGGTACTATTCATTTGCTTGTTGACATGGAAGATGACATGAACATACCAGTTCTAATGGAATTTTAGTTTTCTGAACTGTAACAGTAAGGATTTTGGAATGGAAAACACTTAAAAGGGAGAGTTCTTTTCTTCACCTAGCTTTAAAAACAACTTATATAGCAATATTAACATGGTTTTCCCTTATCTTTCATATCTCTGATATTGCTCACTTTGACCTTTATGCAGTGAGCTACTGTTTTTTCACATACTATTTTGAGCTTTTTATTGAAAAAAAAGTGTGGCACAATGCTAAAGCAAAATTGTCCATGGGCAGTGAAGTCATTTTTCTAACTTGTACAGAAAAGTATTCAGATACTGGGTTTTTTGGAAACTATGGAAAAATCACTACAAATTTACTAGAGTACATTATCTCTGATGTGAGCTGAAGTGTGCCCTATGGTGCTTCATATAGATATTTTAATTTAATAATAAGAAAGTGATGAAATAGAGTTCATTGAAGCTCCTCCATATGTTCTTTAAACAAGAAGATATAAGATATACTGGTACTAAAATTTCTGTGGCATGCTAGGTCTTGAAAATTTATACAATCTATACCTGTGAAAGCTTCATATTGAGCAAACAGCTGTAACTATAATAAATAGTAGAATAATTATTAACTTATGAAACCAAGCAGTCTTGGAAGATTTGACTTACAGTATCTCTGAGAATTTATTTCTTTATTCTGAATTAACACAATTTTAGTTCTTATGCACAACAAAGGAAGAAATATAAATATCTATGCACACAGTCTTTTCTCTTCAGGACTACAGCCTTTATACTCAGATATTCCTAGTATTTCCTTTTTATGGTTCTAGAAAAGTTTACAGTTCTTGCTCGGTTACTTTTCACTGAAAAAAAATAGTCTATTCTGCTCTCTGTTGTTGCACAGATTTTTATTTACAAAAGTACAGAAAAGAAGACAAATTAACCTTTTGGCACAGCCATTTATAAGAAATTACGTGTAAAATCTGGCAGTAGATGACAAGCAAAACAACAGGAGTCACCAGGTCATGTGAAACAAAGATCTCTGTCTGAGAAGGATGCTTTGTGAGTTGCTAAGATTTGGGAATGGCACTCCAGAAGCTAAAATGTATGGTGCATGCCATATTAAAAAGGATGTGAATTATACTGCAGCTACCATGAACCTGAAGGGTATTGTGCTGTTTTATATTTTATACTAAGCCACAGTCTGTCTGAAGCATAAGGTATATGACTAAATGGAGGTTTCAGCAACAATCTAGGGAGTAATAATAATAAAGAAAAAAAGATGTATTGTGCAGCTGTAGTGTTAAAAACAAGTCTCATAATATGGGAGCATGTGCTGTACTAGGCAGGACCCATGGGAGTGAAAGCAGCACTTGTTCCTGCTGGACAATATGTTTGTTTTGGGAAGCAGAGGATAAACTTCCCATCAAGAATAGGTGAAATTATGAGGAAAGACTCATCATGTCAGTTCTTTCTTTGTCAGCAGCACTCATCTAAATTATTTTCTACCTTTTTGTTTCTCTGTTTTTAATTTTCCCTAAAAGATTTTGCAGTAAACTCTGTTTACAGTCCAATTTTAACTCTGTTGACATCTTTATTTTCAAGTTATCCTCATGGCTGAACCGATGCAAAAGTAGGCTGGTTTGTACATGTATGGGTGTACAGCTCTGTTGTTCAAAGTGCACCAGTAAGATAGCACCTGTGAGGATGTGCAAGTAAAGAGAGTTTCAATAGCAGTTTGGGTGTTTAAGCTGGAAAATTCTTGTATGAAGAGTTTTTCATCCATTGAGATAAGACAGACTCTGTTGAAACAGCTTTTAAAGGTGAAAGATGAAGGTTTCATTATTTTCTGGCTTGTGAAAAAAATGTTAACTTATGATACTATCATATGCTTAATAGGTAGTGCCTTTTATTAGGTCCTAGTAAACTATCGTTAAGTAGTTTTTAGTATGAAATTATAAAGTATTAGAGAAAAGTCTGAAAAGATAATTTATTAGGAATTTTTTATAGCAAATACAGCCACTCGATTTGGAGGGCAGAAGATGGATGAATTATTAAAAGTGAATTTTCAGGCCCTGTTGTTACTGAAATCAAAATATTGTATGATGGAGCAGAATCTTATTCCTCCTATAGCCTAAGGTATCTTTTTAGTTATTAAAAAGGTGGAGTAACAATAATCCATTCTGAAGAGGCACCTCCCTTGAATGTGATACCTACCTCTACATTTCATCAGTGACTTTATGTTCTGCCTGACTGCAGCATCAAGGACATCTGTGTGACTTGCTTTTAAATAGTTTGTTTCCTTTGCTGTCTTTAGATAGTAAAGCTAATATTTCATTGGACTCTTCAGATTGTGAAGCAGTTTCTTAACTATGAGCTGCTTCTTTAAAGCAGATTCTTGCATTGTCAGAAAGCCCCAGAGAAATTTTCTCTGAGAAGAATAAGGTTGTTATCTCAGCAGAATTAGATGCAAAAGGAGTCACATTATAACTAGGGCCAACATAAGAATGTTTTCTAAAAAATTATATCAAATATTACTGCTAAGAAGCTTGACATAGAAAGATCCTCAGACTTCTCCACAAAGCAGACTCAAGACTTTACTCCTTACTATGACAAATAAGCTCTTCACACAGTGAGTTAACTCAGGGAGTGTGAATGGTTTTTAGGGGGATGAATGGATACTAATTGGCAACAGTCAGCAGCCACTTAGGCTCTTCAGAGGAGAGAGGAACTTGGATAATACTCTAAATGCTGCTTCTCATATTGATGCTTCACTACATTAGTTACTCATGCTATTGAATTTTTCCTATATGCCTCTAGGTTTATAGGACAGTTTCTCTACACACGTGACAGAACTCACTTTCAACAAGAATAAAAATGTAGTTGGTTTTAAGGTTACATGGTTTTTTGTGCTTTTATAAACAGCAGTTCTATTTTTATGGTAGCTTTCTATGGTAGTCCACTAAGTACTAAATCAAGTTATTTTTCCCAGCTTTGTTTAATTTTAAACATACTAGTTGTAACAATTTGCAGTTGGTAATAATTCATAGTAATGTTATACTGTTGTATTGTCCATCTTAAAAATCTAGTTAGACAAAATGTATAGGATCTTAAATCTCCATACCATAATTGAAAAGGCCATCTCTGAGAAAAGCAAAGCAAAAAATTGCAATAAGCCCTGGCAGCCTCTAAACTCAAACCACAGGACTTAGAACATGCAACATAATCAGAAAAAAAAAGCAGAAGTACATGTTTATTGAAAAAAAATTCTCCCTGGAATAAGGAATTCTGGTCATAAACTCTGTGACTAGACTATGACCTTGTATTAACCTGCACTCTTGAGATCTAAAACACAGATTTAAACAACTGGTAACTGCAGCAGAATTTATTCTTACAAGATATGTCAAATATGTTGAATGCATGCACAGTTTCAAAATGAGAAATTCAGACTTTCTGCTTTTAACTTGAAATTAAGAAAGTGCTTTATAGTTAGTATTGGCTCCTGTGAAAAAATAGAGAATAATGAATGTTTGGCTTCATTATATGGATGAGACACAGAATGCCATATCTACAACTATGTATTTTCATGCTGTTGTGTAACATAAAGTGTATATTCCAGAGGAAGTTTTAAAAACTACTGGCAGTGGTTGAACACAGAGCTCTGGTGGATTTCAGCCTCTCAAAATAAAACGACTTGTTCTATAAACACCAAAGTCATTACCCTGTGGAAAACTTAGCAGCTTTAAAAATTTAATTAATTTTTTAAAGCTTTTCTTTTTCTTCTGGTGGTAGGCTTAGCCTTGGTACAGCCACTATTTCTCCTAGCAGTTGTGATATAACAATACACTGATGCTGCAGTTCAGTATGTACATCTAATCAATGAGAAAACATTCAGGCCACAGATGACATCTTGGCACTCAGGAGTGCTCATGTTAGCATGTTTAAATTTCTTCTAGCTTAAAACAGGATAAATGGCACAGCAGTTTTCAGACCTAAAAAACCAAAGTTGAACCTGGTCCTTGGTCCTTGTCATGAATGAGCCATGAAGATTGCTGTATGTGCTCACAGTTGCTCTTCAGGGCCTTGGAATAGCTTTTTGTTTCCTGTTGCTTAGAGGGCTCTGTGCACAGGACCTCACAAGGCTCTTGTTCTTACTGTCAGTGTCTGTTGCACAAATATTCCTTGCTCATTGCAGGAGGTTTACAGACCACAGCAGCAGTCAACTGTGAAGTATGTTGGTATTTCAGAATTCTGAAGGAATAGCACGCAGAATAGCTGGAATGCAGTAGAGGATCTAAAATTACCACTGCTTATTTAAGTTTTCCTGTAATTTCCTGTAATTTTTAGTGCTGAATAGTTGCTGTTACTTTAGGTAATCTTTTTTTTATTATTATTTTTTTTAATTTTAATTTTTTCCTCAGACATCACGACATTTTCACTGAGAGGTTATGGTATGCAGAACAGAATAAAAATAAATCCTGAAACAACATAGCCTTCACCTTCAGCAGAATGTGGCTATGTGGAATTTTACCAGCTGGTTTGAATTCTGGCTGTGAATTGCAGGCTGTTTGTTTGCTTGCAGCATGATGTCTTCAGTCAGTGAACAGAAACTGCAACCTTCTCTGGGGATTTCATACCCAAAACCATATCTACAATACTTGTTCAGTGATGACTGAATGCATTTGTCTGCTGTCTCCTGAGATACAAGAAGAGATGAAGAGTAGTTGTGCAGTTAGTACTCTTTGCATGTCATATTACTCTGCTGTATTTTTTAGAAAAACTTTTATAAATTCTCATTTTTCCTGGGAATATTTCTTTAAGTGCTGCCCTTCTCTTAGTCCTTGTAAAATGTCTTTTGTTTAACAACAGATTTCTGCATGAAAAGCCTATTGGGAGAGTCCCTGCAGAACAAGTCTGGGACTTGCTTGAGGCAGCTGAAAAGCAAATATTGTTATGATAATATTAAGTTACCATACTGAGAAAAAAACTGTGAAGGGAAGCCCCCAAAACAGGAAGGACCCGTGACCTCTCTTCTCTCTCTCACCTCTGATAAAGTATGCTTGGCTTCAGCTAACATTCAAAAACTGACAAAAGGCAGCTACGTGATTTTTTTTCAATTGTTGCTTGTTTAAAAAAAAAAAATATTTTAAACTGCAGTGGGAAATGAGGGGTTACTGCCTCCAGACACCATTCCATAATTTTTAGCAATGTCTCCAAAAGGCCTGGCAGCTTTGGCAAGCTTTAGTGCAAGCAGGGATGGGTTGCACACTTGCAGTTTTTAAAAAACAGTGGCTGCATTTGTTCATAACAGAATATAAACAGTTGCCTCGACAACTACTGTCCCCTTCCTGCTCTGTCACAGAGATACTATTCACCCTTTCAGTATAAACCCTGAGCCACAGCAAAGAACTTGTTTGCTTTCCTGTTCCGGGATTCAAATGTATATGTGGCTGAGTGGACTGCTCATATACTAAAAGAAATGTACTGCTTTCTCATGAAATATTTTCAACTTGATTAACTTGAAAAGAAAAGAAAGAAAAAAGTCAAAACAAAACAAGAAATGTTTGTTTTCCATGAGAATCTAGGAGGAGGCTGCCAGCTTATCACTGTGTAGTCACTGTTACATCTGTAGTTCTACATTTTGATCTGTAGAAGGATAAAACAGCTGATTGTATGGATTATCAGCCAGGTTTATAGTCACTTCTTATACACAGTGTTCATGCCAATTCTTATGGTATCTCTTTGAAAACTGCATTGTTAATTCTACATTATTAAAAATGACTGACAAAACTAGTACTCATGGATACTGTAAAGAAAAAGGACAGTTAAGGCAAGTGTAATTCAACCTTCCTTTGAAGATGCACCAATAATTTCTCATGTCTTAGACCTTTAGGGGTTGAAGAAGTTAGCTCAGTGCCTGTGTTCTTCTAAAACTCACGCTCTCCAAAACCTGCAAGGAGGCAAATAAAAAACAATTGTAGCATGTTTGGTTTTTTTGCAGTGAGAGTGCTTGTCCCTGGTGTCTGAACTGAGACAAACTTATTTTATGTGGGTCACTGAATAGGAAGAACCCAGGGTCTTCCTGGTAAAAACCTCTGTATCTCCTGACTCATCTTCTTAGCTATTCAGTCTGAGTTTATCTCCTGGTAGAAGCCAGAAAGAAGACCACTAGGAATAAGAATAGGTATTAGTAATAACTACAAGTATAGGTGTTTTTAAGACAAGCTACTATAGAAAAAGGGTTGGTAAGGTCAATCACTAGATTTTTCCATTAATACCTGCAAGTAAAATCAAACTCGTGGATTCCTGCTTAAGATGGGCCTGATGCAAGATGTGACAAAAATAACAGCAAGCCATGCCTAGAAGTACCTGGAATGCCAAGGGTATCAAGGGTTCAAAACACCATCAGTAAAGTTTAGCTATGCATGTACCTTGAGTTACACTGATAAATCTCTTTAAGTGTGTTAGCTAAACAACTAATGGAGTAATATTTCTCCACGGCAAACTGCCACCTCTATCTGCCTTTCCAGTATTATATAATTGAATGAAAACTTAAAATAAATATTTCTATTCTGAGTAGCTGCCCATGAGTTGGAAGCAGTTTTCTAAAAGGAGCATTTTAGCTAACTGATCTTCTGTAAGTGATTCTGCTATCTCATAGCTCTTGAATAATAAATTTTATGAGTAATGGAATATTTAAAGTAATTATTCTAGTGATTGTTTCTTTCAGAAGGTGCATTAAATATGTGTCAAGAAAGAGAAATTTTTTAAAAAGATCATTATATTTCAATTAATTTTTAATCCTCAGATGAAGTTGTTACTAATCTTTCACTACCTGAGTATGAGGGCACAAATATGTTCTTTAATTTAATGATGAGAGTGAAATGCATTAGAAAGCTTTCCAAAGGAGCTTTAGGTTTGGGTAGCCAAAGATGAATCACGTGGGATATGAAAGTTCAAGTCAGACAGGGGACACAAAGGTGCAGCTACCATAGCAGTGAAATTCTATTTAGTTTTACAAGAAATGAAGTAAATAGGACCCTAAATCTCTCCATTTAATTGAGGTAATCTTAATCTCTGAAATGGTCTTGGGTAAGACTAGAACTGATGACCTACAGGAATTATTGATACTGTGAGAGGATTTGAGTTTTCTTACTTTGTGGGGTCAGTTTATGAACCCTCATCCTCAATGAGTAGAGAAATAATTAAAGCATATAGTTGGTCCAGTAATCCAAGCAGGGGTTTCACACTGGAAAATTTGGTGTGAGATCCACTGAATTCCTTCTTAAAACTGTTTCCACAAAGTCAAGTATATTTTTTATGGGATACAAATGAAATGGGAATAAAGAGTAACATAAGGTTGCGGCTAAATAGGGAACGCACTGCCTGGGAAGAGGTTACTCAGCTTCCTCATCTTGCTCCATTGATTCCCTTACAGGTGCTAATATATTGTGCATTAACTGTTCCTCCATCATGCCTCAGTTTAATCTCAACATAATAACTACCCCCAGATCTTGAATATTTCCTTAAACCTGTGTTTCAAACAGAGTTATTTTATTATCCCTTGTGATAACATGCAAGCTATGTAGCTGGTGCTCAGAAAGACTTGTGAACTAGAAACCCACACATGAACATATTTATTAAATGATTGCTAAGAAAATGGAGCTGTATATTATTTAAAATATTTGAATGCCTAAAATGTTAAAGATAGTATCATCTATTTTGTATTTATTGTTTACTTTTTGAGGAACTGTACCATCCACTTTGAGATTAGAACCAGAAATATAGAGTCAAGTGTTCAGCTGGTGTGCTTTTGTGCTAAAAGCCCATCTGGCAACCGTCTGAGTCTTAGTGAAGCTAGAAGCCATAAGGTAGTTGCTGAAAAAGATCTGTTGTATTTACAACTCTCAGATTGCCAAAAGCTAGTTGTGTTACTACAGGGAAATCCTGCTATATCCCCATGGCACCTTAGTGTCTAGAAACAGCCATATTGAGGGGCTTCTGCCTAAGGTAGAAAACACTAGTATGATGGGTTGGAGTTTATTTCCCATTCACTATTATTTTGCTGTCTTATAATGTAAAAGATTGTGGACTTTAGTTCTGTAATTTAATACCCTTACTCAGTGAAGAGAAAAAAATCTCCTTGATGTATCTGCAGAATGTATTTTGCAAGAAAATATAAATGCTACTGTAGCAAATGTTTCCCAAGGGGACAGCAAAAATGGAGTATATATACTAGGTTATTTTGGAAGACCATTTAAAAATTAATTTAATATTCAAGGTAAAAGACTCATGCAGTGAAACTCTACTCCTTCCTTTGGGAGACTTACACTCCCTTAGAGTTCTGAACACTAGAAATCTGTTTCTGTCATGAGTACTTAAATATTCTTTATCTTATTTAATCCTTTTATTCCTAGACACATTCTTCTTTGTATGATACTGATAATGTTCCTCCTTCATAACATTTTTATAGTAGTTTTTGCACAGTCATTATGCTTAATTTTAATTATTCATTTAATCTAAGAATTTTTAGTCTTTTTAGTATTTCACATATCTGAGCTTCAGATATGTGATAATTTCACTTATGTGTTGCTGAATTCTGTGTCTATAAAACATTATCATCTTCATATTCCCAACATCTCTTATTTTTCTATCTGCAGTTGCAAGAGATCCATAGTAACAAAAGACAAAGGCCTTGTCACTGAGATTGGTTTCAGCATGAAATCAGATAAAATCTGTGTTTCATATATTCTTGCCTGCTCGTGTTAAATTTTCTGTCAGCTTTTAAGTCTCTTGCTACATGTTTTTTTCTTTCTCTTTGAGAATTAGGGGCCCAGATGATTTTCCTGGTGGTTGTGTTTGTATTTTCCTACTGTGTAATATTTTAAAAGTCCACATGGAGAAGCAATCTGTGACTCAGGAAATATGGATTCTACTTCTACCTCTACCACTGTCCAGCTGTATGACCTATTTTCTCTGGAAGAAGAGACTATGGACCAATTTCTTCTGGAGACATAGAAGAAGTTCTCTAGGAAAGTTACAGTGGTAAAACACAAAAAGGAAAGCAAAGCAACAAAGGAGAAAGCTAATGGAAAATCCAGGAAAATGTGAAAAAATGGGGGAAAAAATCAGACCTTCTCTTTCAAGAGTAAAATTTAAAAGTTTCAAACTCATATTTTCCATGTGGATTATATTTAAAGACTGTCCAGCCCCTAATTATTTGAAATACTGATTTACCTTTGAGCCAGGTATGCAGAATTGTAGTAGTACCTCCACCCTTAACCTCCCCTCTTGGAAGTCAGGAGATTAACTGATGCAGATATCTGAACCAGAAGCAGGTGTAAGCACTGAGAATAAAACTCCTCTAAGCTTTGGGAAGCCAAGGAGCACATTTGCCTTCTATTGGTAATGGGCTACACTGTGCAGCCTCACAAACAGCATACCTAGGACTGTTTGTTCACATAAACAAGATGGAAACAAGATAAGTGAGTACTCTCTTTGTGGTACATTTCTTTCTGAATCATCTGGCAAATATTTACTAATTTAACTCAATGGGGAAATTAGGGTAGCAATCGTAATTGTTTGCTTTGGCACAGAAGCTCAGAGGAAAAAAAGCCAATTTAGAGCAAGTGATTCTCTAAAGTATGTGGTTGGGCCTATAGCTTTGAGTGTTTTAAGTTACCAGTTAATTTACACAGGTCAAGGCTTGTTCTGACTGAGTTCTGTGTCACATAGGAGGATCTTGGTGTCCTGCTGTCCTGTCATGTCAGGACACCCAGCCTGTCACCTGGCTGGGTTTTGCTTTGGATTTTCTTTCCTGGTGAGCAATAATTAATGTAAAATTTTCTTTTGGTTGCAGACATATTAACATTGTTAAAGGACTGCATTTTCAGCTAAAATTAATTGCAATGATAATTAATCATCAAACATATCAATGCTTTACAACACATCTCTAAAACAGACAAGGACTTAAAGAGACATAAAATTGCTTATTTTTCTTGTGCTTATGCAACCTGAGAAATTTTAAAGTACCTCCTGTTCCTCTTTCTATAGTTTTAAGTTCTGAAGTTGAAATAAAATCCTTTGTGTTCTGAGTTGAGCAATATTATATAGAAAGTTTAGGATAAGACTGAGCTTTCTCACTAGTGCATTAGGCACACCCTCCTTTCTTAAGATTTACAAGTGAAAAGAATCTCAGGTGATCAAAGCATTCCTGTACAGTCGATTATCTCATTATGCAATCTGTTTCATAAAAGAATTGACCTCCATCTTAAAACTGGTCAGTTATCTCTTCCCTTTTCCTGTTTTTTTTCCTTTTTTCCGAGCAGTGGATATATTCTGTGCTAGAACTCCCCTCCTGGATGGTAAGAACCTTACCAATTTCTGGTGTAGGTGTTAACCTGGTTTAGGTGTTAAGCAATAAACACCTGGCTTTTTTTCTTGCACTCTTTATCCTAAAAGTTTCCTCACTTTTTGATCTTTATGAGTATATACAGGTGCTACCATAGCTAACTTTATGCCCAGGCTCTTTCTGCCTTTACTTACAGAATTTCAAATCCTTTGACTTAAAGTAATGGCTTTCCTTTGTGCCACTTTTGTTTAGATTTCGTCTGCTTTGGAGAGTAGCCAGAATTATACACAGGTGTACTTAAACCTGCACCTTATCATGGCTTGGCTTTGAGCATACAGATTTCAGCAGGGCTCCCCCCAGGCTTGCTGCCAGCACACTGAGGGCTGATAAGGCTGATGTGGAACAGGCAGTGCGGCTGCAAAAGGCCCAGCAGAAAGTGTCCTGTGAGGGGACAGCCAAGGCACCGTTCTTCCTGTGCTGCCTTTTCTCCTCCAAACTGATTTTCTGGGTGTTCTCAAAGGAGGCAGCAGTGTTATGGATGGTGTTGTCTCCTGACTGGAGGCCAGAGTGGATCACTGATGGCAGTCAGTATGGCCAGAGCTGAGGGATTGGTTAGGGAGCCCTTGTGTCTCCTCATTGGGGCTCCTCTGTGGGACGTTCACCATAGAGCAGGATCTTAGGGAGGTGGTGATCCTCCATCCTGGAGACATGCCCTGCCCAGCACAGCTGTGTCCTCAGTACCAAGGCCTCAGTACTGGTGACCCCTGCCTGTTCAAGGACAGTGACATTGGTCACACAGTCACCTGTGGATGTTTAGGGTTGTACGGAGGCAGCACTGATGGAAGCATTCAAGGAGTCACAGGTGGTGGCAGTAGATGCCCCATGATTCAGACCCATATAGAAGAGTAGACAGTACAATGGCTCTGTAGACATCAATCTTTGTACTTTTCTTTAGATGTTTATTGCTCCAGACTCTCTTATGAAGTCTTCTGAATGCTCTGTGTGCCTTTGCTAATCTGGTGTCTATCTCTCTGTCGATTTTGGTGTCTGAGGAAACAATGCATCCCAGAGAGCTGAACTGCTGGACTGACTTAAGCTCTGATTCACCTATGGGTATGTGGGGATGATGGAAGTCTTCCTGTGGTGCAGGCTGGTAGAGAACTTCTGTCTTCTTCAAGTTGACTTCCAGCCCAAAATGATCTGCATCCTCTGCAAAGAAGGATGTTATGGTTCACCTGCCATGGCCTAGCAAGCTTGGACAGTGACAGCAAAGTCGTCAGGACACAGGTTTAGTAAGAGTATCCTTCTCTTAGATGGATGGTCTTACAGGGCTAAACAAGCTCCATCTCCCCGGGTTTGGAGTTAAGAGTTGTCCTCCTAGGATGGTTGCCAGAAGGCTACTGAGCCCATCCTGGCCATGGACACACTTTGTCTGACCCTTCAGATGTGACCTGTCTGGCATGGGAGACCCTACTGGAATCATATGGCACTGCCAGCACAGCTCCCAACCTCATAAGGGCATGCAAGCTCCTCCCCCATGACAGGGAGGAGCCTGTGGTGGGGCACCTTATACGATATAACATTAATACTTTAGGTTTTTACTGTAAAGACCATTCCATAAACAGCCTTTGTTCACATTAAACTGTGCATCTTCTATCTCACTCAGTTCATGCTGTGGTTGACTATTGCAGCCAACTTTTTCTCCTTTACTGTCATTGCTGACTAATGACAATTTCAGTGCAGGTATCTTTATTAATCTCTAACAGTGAGACCCTGCATATGTTTACTATTACCAACTGCATTTGTAGTGACAGTCTCCACTACACGAGTTTTCTTTGTGTAAGAAAGTTTGGGATTTGTTATATATTACTTGCTTTATTTTATATTATTTGGTGAGATTGTTTTAAAAGTTTGTTTCTAGAAATTTTAGTTTCCTAAATGGCAACTTTATGAGCCCAATTATAAAACCTGTATTTGAGGTTTTCAGAATATCAGCTCAGACATCTACTTTGTAGTCATTCCATGAAGTAAAACGTTCCATTTCTAGCTGCTTACAGGTCACCAGAGATGACAATCACAGTACTGGGACTCCTGGTTGCATAAATTCTTTCCAACCTAAACCAGGATTTTTTTCTGGTAAACAAAATTATACACGGTATAACCAAGACTGTTAAAATTTTTAGTCTGAGTCTGTCTTAAACCATACTGTCACGGTTTAACACTGACCCGGCAATTAAACCGAATAACAGACGCTCTCTATTAATCTCTCTCTCCTTGATAGAGAAAGGAGAGAGAATAAGGGAGAGAGACTTATGGGTTGGAAACTAAACTACACAACTTTAATGAAACAGTAATGATAAATAGGTAAAATCACTAAATATATACAAATATACAGGAAAATGGATACCACATTCCTCCCCCCTCTCCCCCAATAACTCTCACGTCACCACCGAGGCTGCAGGGCAGCACTGGGAAAGTCCAGGCTGGACTCCTGGAGTCGGCAGCAGTCGGGAACTGGAGGCAGGAACACACAGATATGGGCTGGCACGGATCAGGACCACAGGCAAACGAACAGACGGGATCCTTCCAGGATGCCGAGAAGGAAGGGAAGCAGGAAAGCAGGAAATCCAGAAATCCAGCTTGGCCCTCGTGATGTCTCAAATTTATACTGAGTGTGATGTATATGGGATGGAATACTCTGTTTGGTCAATTCTGGCATCTATCTTGTCCGTTCCTCCCTAAAGGAGGGCTCAGGTGGGACCTCTGTATCCTCCTGGACGGTAAAATGTTTTCCTCAGAGCTGAGCAGTGTCCTTGGCTCTGCATACCAGTCTTTAGCAGTAACTATAAATAACAAGTGTTATCAATCCTAGAAGCACACACTGTCTGAGAAACTTGCTGTTAATTTCAGCAAGTGCAACTACTTACAAGAGACTTAGCTAAAAGCAAAAGTACAAGACAGAAAATCACCTTTATCCTGGCCCAAACCAGGACATTCCACCCCTTATTCCATACCATTTGCGTCATGCTCCAATCATTACTATCTTTTATCCTTAAACATATTATACAAAAATTATTACTATCTCTCAGTGCTAAAATTCACTAAGTAATTCAGTCTATAATTGCAGATGTTCATCTATTGTAGCAGATTCTCAAAAGAAGGACCAGTCTTCACAGTTCATGTCCATGGTCCACAAGTTGCAGGTTGCAGATGGTAATTTCAAGGAAGTTACTGGATGCCAGCCGATGAACCTAGTTCTGGTTTCATCACCACAAAATCATCCTGAAAAACACTCATAGAACACTGTTAGTTTATGCAACAGTTCACATAACAGTAGTTAAGGTGGGATACAAGTTCATGACTCCCAAAGAGTCCATGCATTACTGATTAAGCTAGACAAGCAGAAATTAGGAATTCTCACCTAGTGTTAGATTCCCTTGTGGTACACATTGTACTTCTCCATCTTTCATCATCACCCACCAAGTGTGTCCAGGCCCTTGAGCGTAAGCAACCCCACGAATGGGTTTGCCTTTGCCCGAGGCAGGATAAATCCAAACTGTTTTCCCTAGCAGATTCTTCTCATGCACCACAGGCACTTTGTCCCCATCTACTGTGTGTAGAAGATCTGACTGAGCAGGACCAGCTCGATTGATGGAACCCCTGGTATTAACTAACCAGGTAGCTTTTGCCAAGTGCTTGTCCCAGTTTTTGAAAGTTCCACCACCCATTGCTTTTGAGGTAGTTTTTAACAGTCCATTGTACCTTTCAATTTTACCTGAGGCTGGTGCATGATAGGGGATATGGTATATCCACTCAATACCATGTTCTTTGGCCCAGTTATTTATGAGACTATTTTTGAAATGAGTTCCATTATCTGACTCAATTCTCTCTGGTGTACCATGTCTCCACAAGACTTGTTTCTCTAGGCCCAGAATGGTGTTCCGGGCTGTGGCATGAGGCACAGGATATGTTTCCAGCCATCCTGTACTTGCCTCCACCATTGTAAGCACATAGCGCTTACCCTGGCGAGTTTGAGGCAGTGTGATGTAGTCGACTTGCCAGGCCTCCCCATACCTATATTTTGACCATCTCCCTTCATACCATAAAGGTTTCAACCTTTTAGCTTGCTTAATTGCAGCACATATATCACAGTCGTGGATAACCTGCGCAATAGCGTCCAAAGATAAATCCACCCCTCGGTCACGAGCCCATCGATATGTCCCATCCCTGCCTTGATGACCTGAAGCATTGTGGGCCCATTTGGCCAAAAACAGTTCACCTTTATGGTCCCAGTCCAGATCTATTTGGAACACTTGAGCAGCCTCATCTGCTCGTTGGTTGTTTTGATGTTCCTCAGTAGCTCGATATGAAGGTATGTGGGCATCTACGTGACGCACTTTTACATCAAGTTTCTCTAACTTAGCAGCAATGTCTTTCCAGAGTTCAGCAGCCCAGATAGGTTTATCTCTACGTTGCCAGTTGTTTTGTTTCCACTGCTTTAACCAACCCCATAAGGCATTTGCTACCATCCATGAGTCAGTATAGAGATAAAGTCTCGGCCACTTTTCTTGTTCAGCAATGTCCAAAGCCAATTGGATGGCTTTTACCTCTGCAAATTGACTTGATTCACCATCTCCTTCATCTGTTTTTGCAACTAGTCGTGTAGGATTCCATACGGCAGCTTTCCACCTTCGATGGCCTCCTACCAGACGACAGGATCCATCAGTGAAAAGAGCATATTGTTTCTCACTCTCTGGTAGTTGGTCATATGGTGGGGCTTCTTCAGCCCGTTTTACCACTTTTCCTGGTGGCATTCCAAAGTGTTTGCCTTCTGGCCAATTTGTTATTGCTTCTACAATTCCTGGACGATTGAGTCTTCCTATCCTAGCTCTCTGTGAGAGTAAAGCAATCCATTTACTCCAGGTAGCATCGGTAGCATGATGGGAAGATTCTCTACCTGTGTACATAAAACCCAGTACAGGTAATCGTGGCACTAGGAGGAGCTGTGCTTCAGTACCAATCACTTCTGAAGCAGCTCTAACTCCTTCGTATGCAGCCAGTATCTCTTTTTCAGCGGCTGTGTAGTTGGCTTCGGAGCCTTTGTAGTTTCGACCCCAAAATCCTAGAGGTCGGCCTCGAGTCTCTCCTGGAGCTTTCTGCCAGAGGCTCCATGAAGGACCATCATCTCCATCTCCGGTGTAAAGAATATTTTTGATGTCTGGCCCTGTTTGAATTGGTCCAAGGGCCATTGCCTGCACAATCTCCTGTTTAATACCCTCAAAAGCAGCTTGTTGTTCTGAGCCCCATTTAAAGTCTTTCTTCTTCCGAGTAACCTCATAGAGAGGTTTCACAATCTGATTATAAAAAGGAATATGCATTCTCCAGAAACCAACAGTTCCTAAAAAGGACTGTGTTTCCTTTTTGGTAGTTGGTGGGGCCATAGCTGTTATTTTGTTAATCATGTCCATTGGGATGTGGCGACGTCCATCTTGCCACTTAACTCCCAGAAACTCTATCTCTTGTGCAGGTCCCTTGACCTTGCTCCTTTTAATAGCAAAACCAGCCTCTAGGAGGATTTCAATTATCTTCTTACCTTTCTCGTAGACTTCCTTTTCTGTGTCACCCCACACAATGATGTCATCGATGTATTGTAGATGTTCTGGAGCTCCACCCTTTTCCAAGGTGTCATGGATCAGTCCATGGCAGATGGTAGGACTGTGTTTCCACCCCTGGGGCAGTCGATTCCAGGTGTACTGGACACCTCTCCAGGTGAAGGCAAATTGTGCTCTGCATTCTGGTGCTATAGGAATAGCAAAAAATGCATTAGCAATATCAATAGTAGCATACCACCTGGCTGCCTTTGACTCCAGCTCATACTGAAGTTCTAATATGTCCGGCACAGCAGCACTTAGTGGCGGTGTAACCTCATTCAGGGCACTATAGTCCACTGTCAGCCTCCACTCTCCATTTGGCTTTTTCACTGGCCATACAGGACTGTTGAAGGGTGAATGAGTCTTGCTGATCACTCCTTGGCTCTCTAGTTGCCGGATCAGCTTGTGAATGGGGATCACAGCATCTCTGTTGACACGATATTGTCTACGATGCACTACTGAAGTAGCAGTTGGTAGCCGCTGGTTTGTAGTTCTCAGCAATCCCACTACAAAGGATTTATCTGAAAGGCCAAACAAAGCATGCAGCCATTCTGCATTCTCAGTCTTAATAGCTGCAGTACCAAAGGACCAGCGGTACCCTTTCGGGTCCTCAAAATCACCTCCCTTGAGGTAGTCTATGCCAAGGATGCACGGAGCATCTGGACCAGTCACTATTGTGTGTTTATGCCACTTTATTCCAGTGAGGCTCACATCAGCCTTCACAATAGTCAGTTCTTTAGATCCCCCTGTCACTCCAGAAATAGTGACGGAGTCTGTGCCTTTTTGATTTGATGGCATTAGGGTGCACTGTGCACCAGTGTCCACCAGGGCTTTATACTTTTGTGGCTCTAATGTGCCAGGCCATCGAATCCACACAATCCAATAGATTCGGTTGTCCCTCTCCTCCACCTGGCTGGAGGCAGGGCACCTCTAAGCTTGAGCACATACAGCATTGTCAGTATGTGCACTACTGGAGCTTGCATCCCCAGTACTCACACCTGATGTGCAGGGATCTTGAGTCACCAGCATATTTGGATTGGGTAACTCCACACTGGAGACTTGAGCAGCCATCTTTTTAGAAGGACCTCCTTTTGCCTTCGGCTTACTTATCAACTCAAACACTCGGTCCTGTAGGGCAGCAGTAGGTTTCTTGTCCCACTTTTTCATGTCCTCTCCACACTCACACAGGATCGCCCATAGGGTCCCTCTTGCTGATTTCTGTTTCTCTCGATTCTGTCTCATAGGAGGGCGTCTCCTCTTAATGGCTGCAATGGGGCGTCCTCCGTCTGTCTGAGGAGAAAGGGGTGAATGCCATTCCTCAGATGCTCTCTTGATAGCTGAGATCCAGGCCCGACAAGGGGCTATGACAGCATCTTCACACTCTCGTACAGTTTTAATCACATCACCCACAGTTGCATCTACCTCTGCAGGAACCCATAGCATTACTGATAGTGTATGATTAAAAGGTGGTGGTGCAGCATGCACAAACCTTTGCATCATAGGTTTAGGGCATGGTACGTGATAGGGATCTTCAATGTCATCATTATTATAGATCACATCTCGCACGGCCAATTCTTCGAGATACCTGATAGCTTTTCCAAGTCTGGCTGCTTTGATCTGTGGGCAGTCTATTTCCTCTTTATAGGGATATCTCTCCCTTACAGCTGACAAGAGTCGTTTCCACAGGCTGGTAGTTCCAGCCTTTTCCCCAAATGCCCGATCAATACCTGCATCTTTGGCCAGGGATCCCAACTGCCTGGCTTCCTTCTGAGTTAATGCTATGGTAGCAGCCCCCTCATTCCAGCATCGGAGTAACCAAGAGAGAAGTGGTTCACCTGAAAAACTGCTGTAATCTTTTCTCAGAGTACGCAAGTCTCTCATGGAATAGGGCTGAGAAGATTCTGAGTCTGAGTCCTCATCTGATTCTGCTTTAGGGAATGCTCTACGAGGAGAGGCAGTATCCTCTATTTCCTCTATCACCTGGTCATCTTGTTCAGACTTGGAAGGGTTACGGCTCGTTTCTGATTTCCCTTGTTTTCCTTTTCTCCTAGTTACAGGGTGAACAAGTAACTGTGTGGGCTGAGGGGGAGAGGCTGAGGCATCTGCAGC
Source organism: Calypte anna (assembly GCF_003957555.1). Taxonomy (NCBI): domain Eukaryota; kingdom Metazoa; phylum Chordata; class Aves; order Apodiformes; family Trochilidae; genus Calypte; species Calypte anna. The sequence continues at coordinate 8,802,001 of NC_044246.1, read as the reverse complement.
AGTGGCAGCAGCAGGGCTTGCTTTCTGAGCAGCAGCAGTGTCTGTGGGAGTAGACACAGCAACTGGAGCTGTAGCAGATATGCTGGCAATGCTTGCCGGCCTTATCTGAGTTGTGCCCTTGCGTGAGGGGGGGCGAGAAGCGGCTGCAGAGGCAGGAGTGGGGGTGCTCTCTGTACGAGGAGCAGCTCTCACTCTCCGAACAGCAACTCTCGGCCTCCGAAAAGGCATACTCAATCTCATTACTGTGGTTTTTGTGTTACTCCTCACCAATATATGAGAGAAATTAACAACACCCACCAGAAGATTGAGAAATGAAATGCTATTGCCACCAAAATCTGGTGGAGTCAGCCCAAAATACGATGGAATGGTATAATTTTCCAAATTAAAACTGGGAGTGTAATTACCAACCAAGTTTTTTATCCCTGTATGAAACACTACTGCACCATGCACCATGATATACACCAGTATTGAGGACGATATTGCAACGATGGTTCTTAAGCAACTCTTACGAAAGAAAACCCACATAGCAGCAGCAATTCCAGCTGCGAAAAGACAGATTGCATACCCTAAATACCAAAGGTACGGCACAATTGGTTTAATCTCCAACCCTGTGAAATTTCCAAAGAACAAGGTCTGATTCCAGCTCAGGAAAGCCATTCTTTCACTGTAGCTGGAATTCAAACTGTTCAGGCAATTTAGTAAAAATTTGAACTGGACTCGAGCCAATTAGCTCATGCCCCACGTTGGGCACCAATAAATCTGTCACGGTTTAACACTGACCCGGCAATTAAACCGAATAACAGACGCTCTCTATTAATCTGTCTCTCCTTGATAGAGAAAGGAGAGAGAATAAGGGAGAGAGACTTATGGGTTGGAAACTAAACTACACAACTTTAATGAAACAGTAATGATAAATAGGTAAAATTACTAAATATATATAAATATACAGGAAAATGGATACCACATTCCTCCCCCCTCTCCCCCAATAACTCTCACGTCACCACCGAGGCTGCAGGGCAGCACTGGGAAAGTCCAGGCTGGACTCCTGGCGGCAGCAGTCGGGAACTGGAGGCAGGAACACACAGATATGGGCTGGCACGGATCAGGACCACAGGCAAACAAACGGATGGGATCCTTCCAGGATGCCGAGAAGGAAGGGAAGCAGGAAAGCAGGAAATCCAGAAATCCGGCTTGGCCCTCGTGATGTCTCAAATTTATACTGAGTGTGACATATATGGGATGGAATACTCTGTTTGGTCAATTCTGGCATCTATCTTGTCTGTTCCTCCCTAAAGGAGGGCTCAGGTGGGACCTCTGTATCCTCCTGGATGGTAAAATGTTTTCCTCAGAGCTGAGCAGTGTCCTTGGCTCTGCATACCAGTCTTTAGCAGTAACTATAAACATCAAGTGTTATCAATCCTAGAAGCACACACTGTCTGAGAAACTTGCTGTTAATTTCAGCAAGTGCAACTACTTACAAGAGACTTAGCTAAAAGCAAAAGTACAAGACAGAAAATCACCTTTATCCTGGCCCAAACCAGGACACATACATTTAGGAAGATTTTGGCACTCCTCTAGCTTTTGATGGTGTTAACCACCCAGTACTTTCAGGAATCTGTCCTATTCTGTGCATTTCTTTGTTCCCTAGTTTATTGCCTTTTTGCCTTAATCAGAGTATCTCATTTTTATCCATCCCAAACACAGAATTCTGAGATATTATCTGTTGTCCAGCAGGCAGCTGAAACAACCACACAGCCATTCACACATTGCGTCTAAAACTCTTGGGTTGAGATAATGACAATTTAGTAGGACAGAAAAAATATTATACTAATACTAATGCTAATGCTAATACTAATACTAATACTAATACTAATACTAATACTAATACTAGTACTGGTGCTAATAGAATATACAGAACAAATGATGCACAATTGCTCACCATTTGCTGACCTGTGCCTAGCTAGTCCCCAGGCTGCAGCAACTGCTCCTGGTTTATATACTGAACATGGCATCATATGGTATGGAATATCCCTTTGGTCAGTTTGGATCATCTGTCCTGGCTGTGTCCCCTCCCAGCTTCTTGATGGCAGGGCATGAGGGGCTGAGAAGTCCTTCACTAGGGCAAGTGCTATGTAGCAGCAAGTGAAACATCAGTGGAATAGCAACACTGTTCTCATACACAACCAAAACAGCACTCTACCAGCTACTGGGAAGAAATACACTCTCTTCCAGATAAAACCAGGACATCATCCTGAGAGATGTTTGTGAAAAACTGCTAGTATAAAAAAATTCCCCTGCTCCAAACACTTATTATCTCTGAAGTGAAAGGACTTTTCATTTCGCTACTGTTTCAAATACAGTCAGGAGAATTTGCTCAGTGTTAGAAAAAGAACCTATTTAACATTAAACATTGGAAGATATGACAGAGGGCAATCAAACACTTCAAGCCAGTAGTAAGGAGTAGTAAGCAATCATCACCATATGTCAATACAAAAAAAGCAGAAATCACAAGATGCATCTAAAAATTATCTTTGTCTCTTTTTACTTAGCCTTGGGAATATATGGTAACATTGGTCCTGGTTCCTTAACACTTAAATAAATCACTGAAACACTCTCTTAAAGTAAACAGACTCTTAAATACTTCACCAAACTATATTTCATTAGCTGTTTGTTTGGTAAATCCTGTTTTCAGCACTGGCTATTTTTTTAGTTCCACTTTGGAGTACAGAAACTGTTTTGTTCAAGCTGAGGTGATTTCTGAAATGATAGACAGGGTTTCATTGTGCAATAGACAGAATCCCATTAGGATGTAGCAATGCTTCGGGTTTTTACAAATGTGTTTTCCATAACAGATCTGAAAGAACAAAGTTGATAAGCATCACTGACATCCTTTTAAAGGCAGACTAAACTGATGTATGAAAGAGTTTTAGTTCTCTTTTCTACAGAATAAGGTAGAAGCAGGCAGAACAACCTTTTTAATCATCAATGCTGTTGGTAATAAACCAGTAGTGTGTCATTCTCCCTTATAATAAAACTGATTTACTGGAAGATTCTAACTGGAAATATCAAATCTCTGGCTTACAATGCTATCTTCTATCAGGCAGAATAACTGCATTGAAATGCTCATTTGTATCTTAAACTTCTGAGAAGAGTTAGGCCATAAAACAAAAGCCCAAGGGAAACTGCTGAACTACTCCATTCTAGAATATATATACATTCATTAAAGGTGAAGTAGACTAAAAGAAATCTGTTCTGGCAACTTAGAAAGATATGCTCTTTACTGATTCAGTAATCCTGTACAAATGGCTGGGTGAAGATCATGACATCTGATTTATATGGTGTTCCCTCTGTCCTACAATAACACACAAATGCTGTTTATGATGCAAAGCATTAGGATTACATAATATAACTAATTGTTCTGCAGTGTTATGTTTAATCTTCAGTGAAGCATCATTTGTGATTGTAGATGACTCACTGAATTTATCTCTTGCTCAAATTTCCCCAGTTGTTTATTTTTATAAGGAACTGTGCATCAGCTGTTAAAACAGGTATGTGTTTGTTAGAGTGGGTAGAGGGATTTACAGAGCTGTAGCCCAAAGATCCTTCTTGTTAGCACCATCTGGAACTGCGTGTGTTCTTCTCATGGTGCAAGAGAAAAGCTATGCACCCCTTTGACAAGATTCTGATTGTACAAAATTTTCTCAGTGGAGCTAGCTACAACGGGAGCAAAGGAGGCACAAGAAAACAGTAATGGAAATAGGATAATGGTTGGCAATGAAACCTTTTTGGTAATGATAGAGGGAAGAAAAAATATCTATATTACTTCTTCTATTATACTATATTTCTTCTTAAAAACACCAGTCTGGAGCTTTTCAATCAGATACCACCTAAAGAGACTTGGTTTTGTAGTATGAAATTCTACATGATGCACAGTGAAATTGTGACTGTGAAAGGGTCTATGAATGCAAAAGGAGCAAACAGCTCTCTGAGCTCTCTCATATGTCCATATGCTCATATGCATTCCTGAAGGGAGAGAGTTATGCCTTTATGTGATTCCTGAGAGGTGAAGAAAACTAAATCTACAAGAATCAGCTTAAGTCAAAGTTAAAATTATATCATACTGAAGGATATTCCCACTCAGAAGAGCTGTAGCAAAACATTTGGAAAGACTATAACATCCACTGCTATAAATGAACTGGTGATTTTTATCTTTATGGTGGTCCTGGCAGTGTTAAATTAATGTTTCAACTTGATGATCTTAAAGGCCTTTTCCAACCTAAACTATATATTATTCTACAAGTCCATTCTGCAAATAAGACTGTTCTTTGGTATTTTTAGTTTTGGTTGTATTTTCTCCTTCCAGTTGCTTTCTTTTGTTTCAAATAATTGATGAAACAACCTTTTCAGTGGTTATTGCACACATTGATTGGTGTCTTCTTAGAAAAAAAAATCCAATGTTTTAAGCTCGTATAACTGAAGTGTAATGGATGTTACAGTGTGAGCATTTTGAAATCTTTGTAGGAGTTAAAACATTGCGGTAGGGAGTAAGATCTTTTGTTATGCCATTCCTGAAAATTCTGATCTTAATGAAGATAATTCTGATTTTAATTTAGAGTGTAAAAGGAGGCAGTGTCCACTGACTTTCAGCTCAGTGCCCAAGTGGTGTCATTTGTGAAATTCTGAGGAAGAGATGTGTAATGGAACTAATCATAGTTAGTATAGAACTAGTTAGTTAGTATAGAACTAACTACACCAGGCATAACTACTCTACTAGTAACTGCTACCACATTTAAAAAGTATCTTGTCTTTGTTAACACTGAGCTATAGTTAATTTGCAGTAAAGAAGGATCTCAGGCTTCTTACTGCCTGAGTCATGCAGTTCAATTATGTCTTGTTATAAACAGGCTGTGATAATGTGCCATCTACTTACAAATGGAAATTACTTCTTACACTTGGAGCTACAGCAGTCACTGCAGCCTGAAAAGGGGTTACAGAATATACACTTTTTAAAAATTGTTTGATACATTGTTGCAATTTGTTAGCAGAGGAGGAAAGGGACAAAAGGGTAGGATTACAAAAGATTTATTTATGACCCTGAGATGCCCCCTACCACCACTTTAAGGGAAAGAGGGTATTCCTAGGGATTTTTCTTTTGAAAGATGTGCAGGTATGGTGCTCAGGGACATGTTTTAGTGCTGGACTCTTAGAGGTAAGTTAATGGTTGGACTTGAAGGTCTTTTCCAACCAAAACAATTTTATCATAGCCTTACATTTTCTTTTTGATATACTGTCATTCTTCTAACTCTGTTTAGATTTGAGAAAGAAGCAGCTTCCTTGTTTCCAGTTAGAAAAAGTGCCAAAGTTAAATGCCCAGAACAAATTTTGCCAGCAGTTACATCACACTCATTAGTAAAGTGGCTGGGGTGTTACACAGCTTTAACAAAAATAGTTCACAGTGCACATGCATGTGCATAGAAATTTCATAGAATTCAAGGTTTCATATGAAAACAGAGGACAAAGACTGTAATATTTGGAGTAAGATTTTTCCTAAAGATTTTTCCTGATAAGCTAGTGATTTATTTTCCTATTCCTTTGTGTTTTCCATCAAAACAGAGTACAAGAGTTTTGTTTTATTAAACTTTTCTCTTTCAATTCTCTCAGACTTGCTGTAATGTTTTATTCTGGGATAGTTAATATATATCATCCTTTTTATTGTGGTACTATAAATCATATATCAAATATACTTCTTATGTCTCAACATTTTTGAGTCATTTGGATTTAGCATATACTATTCTCCTTAAAAATACTTAATTAAAGTACTTTGTTACCTCACAACAATTGTAATAACTAATTTATTATGATGAGTATCATCACAAACTGTGTTTATTTTTGGTACGATAATTCACAACAGTGACTACAAATGGGATCCAAATGGTGAATTATTTTGCCTTCCTAGACTGGGGATTTATATTGGGAAGACTCAGAGTATTTTGGAGCCCATTGTTTTACAGACTCAAATGTAGAATAAGATCAGAATGCTCCGGTTCTGCATAACAGTTTGGACCCTCTCGAAGGTGAGAGGCAAAGCTCAAAACCTGTGGAAGACACAGGGGCTGGGGCTTTTTTGGATTCTTCAGTGAAATATGACATTTGGACAGATCTGCACTACACATAGTCATTTATACAAAAACCAGTCTGATGCCTGTACATATGGTAATATTTATTGTGCCCTGGAATAAATGATTATGTATGTGTGGATTTTAATTGTGTGTGTTCATGTGTTTGTGAGAGGCAGAAAAACTTATATTAAAGTTTCACTTTACTTCAGGCAGATTCCTTCATCTCATAGCTTTCTGAAGCAGGCAGCTGAAGGAGTCAAATCAATATTGTATATATCCCATATGGATGTTAGTAATACAAAGCTACAAAATGTGATCATGACCTCTAGCAAATCTCTGTGACAATTTTACTCTCTCTTACCCCCTCCTTCCCTCTCTCTGGACTTTCCTCTAGATTTTCTTCAGTAATATTTTATTTGTACATTAAATAAATATGACTGTGAGTAACAGTGTACCCAGAGGAGATCAGAAAACCAGATAGGCTTCTTTTCTTACAGCTGTGGAACTGTATTCAGCTTCCCTGAACTTGTTATTTAAGCCCTATGGGGACATTTTTTCCAAAACCAGGCCATTTTTGACCCCTGCTACATGAAGTATAGAAGAGTGTTTAAAGTGTAAGGCACACTGAGACCTTATTTCCTCAGAATCATTTTCATTGGCATGATGTTCTCCTCTTTTATCATGACCTGGGCAATAGTAATTTCTCACTACAAATGCATGAACAACATTTGTATTTGTTATTTAAAATTTCCAGCTATAAATACTGCAAACCAGGTCTGGGATGGTATGAGGCAGTGACAGGGAGAACTGGGGAACACTGTTGGTGGCAGATGGATTCAGCCACATTCATTTCTGTATTCCAAAATTGTTTCCTTTTAGAATCTGGTACTTATTTCCCTTAGTGTTCCTTCCTCTCTTCACTTTTTTTTTGCTTCCTAACTAGTTTCTTCTTTACCATATTTTAATCATTTTTCCCCATTCTAATTTTAGATTTCCTGAAGTTTTATTCTTAGAGAACGTTTGTCTGTGGCAGATAGAGAGTCCCTGTACAGTGTAATAGCTTGCTCCCTTTCTCAGTAACTGGCCAGAAGGGGTAGGGTATCAAAACACTCTCTGACTGCCAACAGATAGTATTTCTTACTAGCTAATCTAACAGATGCATTTGGTAGTATAGATAGGGACCTGCTGGACAAAGAAATATATGTGTAGTTTGGTTTTTTATTACCCTTAATAGAATCTGTCTTGGTTGTGATCTCTCTGGTGGAACCTGAGGGTGAATTGCATGGAGCACAGCTTTTCCAGGTGTAAGTGCTGTAAGGACAACTGTGTGGAAAGACATCTGAATGTTTCTGTGGAATGATATGAAGCTGGCATTTTTCCCCTCTAGTCAGTTTACAACTGTTGATTGGAAAGACGTAAGACAAGAATGTCTTGCTCTCCCAGAAAAAAACAGAGAGGCTGTTCTTGGAATTTTTCTTTTCTGGGAATATCAGAAACATGCAGTGATAGTGAACCAAGTGCCAGATTTCATATCTGTGGCTCTTACCATGCACTCCATGAGCCTGGTTATTTTGCAGAGTTCCCTGAGACTCTACTCATGTTTTACACTGTGACTCCAGCCAGCTGCTGAGAGGCTGCTGCAGATTGCAGCCCCACAGCCCCCTGCAGCAGAGGACAGTTCAATGCTGGCAGCAGTTCAATGCTGGGTGTTAGATATTTCAATTCTAATTTTAAAACCAGTGGAAACTGCAATGAGTCACTTGTGTAGGTAGCCTGACTTAGAATCTTATTCTGTTCTGACCTTTCCCTTTATTTGTCTTTGCTGACTGCTAATCTTGCTGTCTTTGGAATATATATGTTGCTGTCACCTAATTTTGCCAGGTGATACATTATGAAGTTTATTTTAATTGTCCCTTTAGCACTGCTATCTTAACAGCAAACTTCCTTCTCCAAGACTGACCTCTTTCTGTACTGTAGCCTTTTGTGTGCCTGTACTTTATCTGTTCTTTTATATTCCGATATGAATAACTCCTAAATTTGTAAGATCTAAAGGATGGATTTGTTCCAGGTGTCATAAAAAGACATCTTCAGTAAACTTTGTCTGTTGTTTTGATAAGAATGTTAATGCCATCTTGGTTCCAGTGTTGATGGAACTGTTATTCTAACATCTATTGTCCATGATAATTTCTTTTCTGTGTGTTGTAATTAATTCTCCACACTTGCAGATTGCATGCTCAGTGAGATGAAGCCTCTGCTGTTGACAGTGGTTCTCTGGTTTGAAGAAATCTGCTGTAATTAGCACACACGTCTGTCAGGAGCATTTAATTTATTATTGAGAAAACACCTCAGCCTCTGAAAGAATAAAAGGGTTCATTAGAAGCACTGTGCTCAATGATACATTCTATTACAAATTATAACATTAAAAAGGACATAGCAGGAGCTGCATTTTTCTTGTGAAAATCTGCATCATCCCAAGCCCTACTTATGCATTTCTTGGCCTTCTTGTTTGGGTGACCTTGACATAAATGATTGGAATTTTTCTTCAGTAACATATCTTGCAATCAAGAAGAAAAAACAATTAAAATGGCTAAACATTGTATGATTATTTGTTTCTAATCAGGGAATTGAGGGGAATTAAGATTATTAAGGAAGGTGTACGAGCAGTAATTGTCCATCTCTGCTGCTCAGCTAGTTCACCTGCAGTGGAAATGAGACAAAAATTTGATTTGCAGACTCCTGTTTAATTATAGAACCTTTGATGATCAGCTTCTTGTGCTTTTCAGTAATTTTTTAAAACTAGATTTTACAGATTCTTTCCTGAGGATTATCCTCTTCCAACATAATCCCCATTTTTAAACTGAATGCTCAAAGATTTCTGCACAGATTTCTCCTCTGTATCAATAGAATTTGAAGGTGCTTAGCATGATTTGCCATGCTGTTATGAGGAGATAGGAAGAAAACGGAGAAAATCTTTAGTACTACAATTCCTTCTGTTTGGTTTCAGCTCTTTCCAAATGCATGTGTGACTTACAGATGAGTTGTTAAGGGCAGCTTCTTATCCTCATGGATAGTCTCATCAACCTTGTAGGATGGTATCAGGTGAAAATTAATTTCAGACATTTGAAATGTCTGTAAGATCAGGACAACAAATTGCAATTCAGGCATTTATTTGTAAAAATAGTTGTTTGCTTGCTGTGACAGAGTAAGAAGAGAAATAGGCAGTGAAAGGAGTCATGCCTCATCTACCCTTTCAGACCTTTTTTTATTATTGTTTTTTAATGTGTGCTAGACAGAGGAAATATTCTGCAAACTCAGAATCCTGTTTCCAGTGAGTTGCTGGCCTCATTTTTTCCCTGGGTCAGGAACAAGAGGGAGAACTGGGTTGCTTCACCTTGAGAAAAGGTCAGGTGCCTCTGACATGAATATTCTAAGAATGAAGTCAAAAGAACCTGTACTCTCCCAAAAGGAAAAAGAAACAGGAACAATGTCTCCAAAATATGTAACCTCTATATTTATTTGCCAGGGAACCTACCTGCTGTGCTGAAAGTTTATTATTAAACTAGTCTGTGAGCTTCTTTCTGTGGAAATGGAACAGTTTTATTCTCTCAGATAGTACTTTTTTGAAGCTCCTGTTTCAAATTCTAGATAATGATTTATTGTCTTTGACAGAACAGGTGGCACTTCCTAACACTCAGAAAAATAAAAACTAGATGGTGTGATGTACAAAATCAGTCCTTTTCTTCTATTCACTTTTATCATACTGACTCCATCCTGCTCATGCCTCAAGGTTGAGATGGGATTCATAGTCCTTCTCACATATTCTCTTTTCACCTTACTCTTTATAACAAATACTCTTTTGATAAATTATGCAAGTATGGGTAAGTCCATGCCTTTTGCCTTTTGTCTGGCACTCCATACTAAGTACTAAGGAGAAGTGTACTCCTGTTGATTCCTAGGAACTCCTGCAATGACAAGTGTGAGGAACCTCATTTTAACAATTATTTTCACAGCTATGCAAATAAGTTGTCACTGTTTTTTATGTGATCGAGTTGGTCTGTCCCAATTTAGCCACATCACTAGAAGTAAATGCAAGAGATAGAAGGGAAGATTATGAATGATCAGAGATACTCTTTGCCAGTGTCTGTAACTGGCAGGATGAACTTGTTCTCTTTATGCTCCAATTCTACCTGTTTGGTCACCTCCAAATCCTGCTCAAAGTAATAGGGTTTGTTTGGGGTTTTTTGCATTGCACATTATACACTATGATAAAACAATGGAATTTTCTTCTATAATGGGATTTTCAGCATCACTTTTTTTATAAAGTAGGATATTTGATTTTACTTCTCTGACGTGATATTTTGTTATTTAAACCCCAAAGTTTCACAAGCAAACAAAACAACCTATAACATCATACTTATTTTTGGATGTAATCTTTTACAAGTAGGGCTTTAAGGTTAGTGATTGATGGTACAAATTGTGTAAGGATCAGCAGGCTCTGAGTTTGGTCAGTTTATGACTTGCTGAAGATATCACCATCACCAGCTGCACTCAGGTCTTCTGGAAATTCTTTTGCTGTCCAGGACTATTGTGGATCAATGCTACATGCTTATAATTATTATTCCTGCATAAATCTTGCATGTATTTCTTCTCTTGCTGTTTTGGAGACTGAGCAAGCCTTTCTCCCTATGCTGATTCCATCTTTGCAGGTATAACAGAGCAGATGGAACAGACAAAGATTGTTTCAGCAGAAAATCACTGTTCCATGTTACAGTAATGAGCAAAAAGGTTTGTGGTTTATGGCTGCCTTTTTTTGTGTCTCGTAGCAGGGTTGCAGAAAACATTCTGTAAGGTGCACAGGCTCTTGAGTCAGAGCTCCTGCAAGGTGAGAGAAAACTCCCCCCTAATTTTAATCATTTTGTATGAAGCCTCACATTTTAGCCATCATGTAAATATTTTTCAAATGTTGAATCTGTCTTAATTAGTTGAATATCTTTCTATTTCTTCTTCTTTTTATGTCCACAGTCTTTCATGATGAGGAACTGTTATGTGCATACACACTTAGTTCCTTTCTGTTATGAATTTTGATCTAATAACTCCTCTGTGTCAGGGCTGAAATTTTTTCTTTTATACTTGTCCATGAATGAAAACTGTGATATTCTGCAGCTCTGCTTAGGAGTGTGAGAGGTGAAACTTTGTTAGAAACTTCACTCCCTTCATCATATGAAAGAAGGCTGTGAATAACCTGAACCTCCAAGCATTCCAGGATGCTGTTCTAGTGGATGAAACTGGTGATACAGGAGTGCACAAAGGGCAAAGTGAGAAATTTGAAGGAGGCACTTAATCCATGTGCTTTGTAATCCATGCTAAAAGGAAGGTGATTGCTTCTGTAGATATGAGTATAACCTAGACATCCAGATGCTTTACATTGTTAGAAATAATAAAGACTGATAATCTAGACTCTTGTCTAGAAATATCAATCATTGATTTAAGTATAATATGATTTACATATGAATATGAATCAAATATTCCCACTCATTTATATCAACCAAAGCTTGTCAAAACCAGTAATTAAACAATTACCAAAGTTTTTTAAGCAAAGGATACTCTTTTTTTGTTGGTTTGTTTGTTTTTAATTTAGATAGGTGCTTCTTAAATTGCTACAAAGCAGAATCCTTATCAATGCATGCAAGTATGGAGCTGCTGGATGTTCAGTTGTGGAAGTATTTACTGAGAAGGGAACAGTCGTGGTCCCTTCTTAGGCTCGTCTATAAGGTTATCCAGGCAATAAAACTGTCTCTGCTCCTTTATGTCTATAAATAAAAAACTGCCAGACAGTATGATATTTGTCTGGAAGACCAGAACTGTGAACGTGCAGAAAATTTGTTTTGCTCTAGGGACGCAAAATATTTTAGAGCAGGAGTGATAGATTTCTATCTCTGTAACCACCAAATGAATCTCTACAAACTCAAAGTTCAGGAGAATGATTCAAAGCTTTCATAGAAGCTCTCTCTTGACTTCAGTGAGATTTGGTCCATGTTCAAAGGACAAAGTGGTAATACATTTCATTTTTAGTGGAATTTCTGGTTATGCAATAAGTATTGATGTATTTATTGGAGTGAAAAACAAAAACCAGTTCTCCCAGGTTTTCTCAGATACTGACGAACTTGGTAAGTTTGTTGTTCAAACCAAGTTTTAGTATCAGTGGGCCGATGTTTTGTGCTTAAACTTAGTGAAGGTATTAAATTACTGTGAGGAGAAAACAGTCTTGCATATAAGACTATGATTAATCTAATGCATGGCACTCTGAAATTATGCCAGATATTTATTTAGATAGAATAATGACAGAAAGAAAAATACTTCAGTTATTAGTCAAGTACTGCAACAAATATTGTGTCTAAAGAGTGTGAAGCAGTGGAAAGCTAAACTTGAAAGAAACTACAGGGATATCAATAGAGAGATCTCCCTGTAAAGAGTTCTTTACCATTAAGTGGACCCAAACTAGGCTGACAGGCTCAATAAACAAATGCAAACTGAATACACATTATTCTAGTCTTCATTCATTACACTAGACACTGTCTAGTGTAATTACAATCTTAAAAATTACAATCTTAAAGACTTCTAGACAAGTTAACATACTTGTCCACTGATTTTGTGGACATATGCAAAATGTTGACAAATCTCTGTGGTAGAATCTTGAGTATAGTAAGAAACCTTTCAGGTCAAAGTAGTTTCACCAGCTCCAGAATAGTAAAACCATGCTTATGTGTGGATTTTCATTTGGTTCTATGTGTAAATAGTCTTTAAGGTCTCTTGGATAGAAAATGAAATTTCACTTTTTCAGGAAGATTATTGCTTTACACTGTAGAAGTATGATTTTTAAAGCCTATGTGCAAATGTAGAATTCATTCTTTCATTGCAAATATTCTCTTAGTCCCTGTTTTCAAAAGGCTTGTAATTTACTCCTAAATTATAATTTGTCTGGGAAAGAACAGATGTGTCAACACTGACTCATGTGAAATGCACATCTGCTACATTTTTGTGTATTTTGCATGAAATTTACTCTCTGCTGCTCCTCATCCAGTCCTGGTGTGGTGTTGTCAACCTCTCAGTGGCAGGGCAGGGAACCCAGCTGCTTATGCAGCTTTCTGCCTCCTCAGTTAGGTTGGTGAGGCCCCGCTCAGGTTGGAGCATGTGTTCCTTCAGGAGGATTCTGCATCCAAAGAAAAATGTGAAACTCTTCTTTTTAGTCATTGAGCCAAGGCCCTGTTCCATGGCTTGGCTTGCTCCCCAGAAATGTCCAAACTCCCTGATCAGAAATAAACTCTCTGTCTTCTTCCTTCTCAACCTATGACCACCAAATTATTTCTCCACTAAGTAATTCAGTGTTCTGTAGATAATTGCAGTCAGTGAAATTCCTCCCTCCCTTTACCAATAAGGGCAGGTTAGATCTCAACAGCTGTTAATTTCAGTTTCAAAAGGCAGTATTCTCTCTGGGAACAGCTCTGAATTTTGTAAGTCTAGAAGAGAGATACCCAAACTTCGTTTTCATTAAGTCCTCCAGCCTGAGTGCTAAACACATCCTAGCAGTACAGTAGCTGCAAAATTAAATAGGAAATTTCTGTATTAATGATATAAATATTTATTTTTGTAACATGGATGTAGCTATTTTTTTGAAATATAAGCAGGGAAGGTTTGTATGTATATATTGAATAGAAAGAATACCTTCCATTTGACCAACTCATATGGTTAAATCAACAGAAAAACTTTGAGAAAAACAATCCAATTCTTAATTTACACAATAGTTAATATTATTCATGTGAGTGAAAAGTCATTATCAGTTCTTCTGATTTGTAGAGCAAGTGGGAAGACTACTGATGATGCTATATTAGAAAATGGCAAAAGCCAGTGGTGAGAACTTGCTATTGCATCTCACTGCATTTATATGAAGATCTCAGGTTGCTTTTGCAAATCTGTAACACTAAATAAACCACTAAAGTCATGCATGAAATTACAGACAAATTTTTAATCTGGAAACAGTGCCTTTACCCTCTAGGTTTGTTAAAACTATCTTTAAAGGTCTGGGAAATAGCTCCATATGAAGACCAAGTTAATTGTTTTAATCATGCTTCCACTACTGTGATACCAGATGGGTAAAACCTAACACAGTCATGATTGAAATTCTGCCTTTTAAAATTATTCACGGGGTGTTAACTAGAACAAAATAATGCATAAGAGAATTTTGGCTATAAAGTGTCTTCATTTTCATCCTGAACTCCAGAGGGCCTACCTAGAGTGGGAAAATGTGACATTTTAAGTTCCACCATTTGCATCATAGACAGCTGAAATAAAGACATTTGAGTGAGACAATAAACTCAGAAATGCTGATTTAATTTTTAATGTCTCTCCTGACATCAGTATTTTGCCAGAGTTTTAATTTCTGTTTTATACATGGAAAAAAAAACCCCAAACAAACAAACAAACAAAAACCCAAAACAGAAAAATTTCTTGGAGCTAGATTTTTGTTTTTGTTTTTGTTTTTTTTTTTTTTGCAGACAAGTTTACTCTCTTGGTAGGGCAGTAATCCTATTTCTGATAAAATCTAAAATTCTGAGAAAGCTGAAGTGGCTGGAGCTGAGTGGTGCTTTTAAATACAGAAAATTTAAGAGATGTCTGATAAGGCACAAAAATCTTCTGTGATTAATAAGGGAATGTAGTATAATGACTCAGTTCTCAAAGTGAATCCATCTGAAAAATGCTGATGAAGATGAAACAATCTACTCATACAACTAAACTATTTTTGCAACAGCCTCATTCCTTATTCACCACTAGCTGTTCCAGAATTAAATACCCAGCTAGCTCTTGGCAAGTAAGAATTCATTAGCCTTTGGGATTAGGCTCTGATTAATTTAACACTGGAGAGTTGGAACTTTACTTTATGCACTGAACATCTTGGTAGTTGGTAGTTTGGTAGTTTCCAGTCCATGACATAGCTTCTCATGGGTCTGTTTAGCTTAGGAAAGATCTTAGAGCAGTGAAGTTACAATGTTATTCACATCAGGCTTCAATGCCTGAGGAAGACAAATCTGAAACAAATATTACAGGCTTACCTACATCAAGCTAAGAAGGTAAAGCTGAACTGTAGCAAAATGTTTTCTTTTTTGGTTGCTTTTTAGTTTTGGCAGAAAGCTTTCATTGTTTTTCTACTGGAGCTTGTGAAAAACTGGCCAATTTGTTTAAATTAGAGTTTGAATTTAGTGACCAAATATTTGGCAACATTTCAATTCTGTTTTCAAGGGGAGTGAGTCAGCTTGTTAAGGAGATTCTGGAACTTGGAGATATCAACAGGAACTTCACAGAATTTATATCTACGGGGGCATCTGCAGCTCAACTTGCCTACCTGCCATTCCACTGTTTCATTGTTTTCTAAATCAGTTAAAGATAATTGACAGCTTTACCTGCAGAGTTAAAAATTCAGTCTTCTTTATGTACAGATTTTATTCATATACAGCACAGAACTTAATCTGGACTAGCTATTGTGGTGGAAATCCCCAGAGTTAGCAGCCTTGCATCTGCTAGTAATTTCTGTGGGATATTCAATGAATATGAGAGACTGACTGAAATCTTAAGTAAAATAGTTGCATAACCTTTTTATTATGTTTGGAATAATGGGTAGCTATTACCATTGTTAGTTTGATTTCAAAGAACAAATCTCCTCCCTTGAGGCATCTAGACAATTTCATTTTATCTCAGCAGCAGAATTCAGCTTTTATATCAAAGTGTTATGATAATTCCAGGAGGTAAAAACCAATCTGCAAACCAGCTCCTTAGAACATCTCTTTGTTTGAGCTCTTTGCCCTAGTGGCCATCAGTTCCCATGGATGACCTTTTAAAAAGGGAAGGCAATCTGTTTGGGTATTTGTTTGTTTGGTTTTTTTTTAATATTTTTCATCACAGATCCTCTAGCTGGATGTCACTGTGTACAGTACAAATAAACACAAAAAAATCTTTCCTTACCTAGTTTAATTTATAACAGCTATAATCTCTATAGCATGGCTTTTCTTAAATTGGTTCCATGACAGATGCTCATTTTCCATGATATTTCCCATGTTTCAGAAAAATGTAAGAAACAGGTTAGCTTAAATCCCAAGAAGGAAGAGTTTTATACAAATAGAAATAGAAAGACAAGTAACTCTTCCTGGCTTTGTTGTAATGAGTTTCTGTCCTAATTCAGAATTTGCAATATCACATATGACAATGTATCCTGCTCTCTAAACATCATCCTGGGCAGGCAAATGTTGACAATAAACAGAAAAAAAACAGTGATCTGTGATTGCAAATAATATTAATACAGCTGGGATACTGGGAAAAGCACTTATTCCATGAGCTGTAGACGGTATTTACAACAAAACTTTGAAGCCTATGGAGCTTTTTAGGAAGAGGATTTCCCCAAACTGAAGTCAAGCATTGTCCTGGGAAAGAGCTTGTTGAGTCTTTTAAGTCTTCTTTTTTTCTGTTGCTTTGTTGCTTTCATTATTGTTCATTTTTTGTTTCGTTGGGGTTTTGCTTTTATTTTATATTTATTTTATTTTATTTTGTTTTGTTTTGTTTTAATTTGTTGCTGTTGCTTGTTTGGTGGGCTTGGCTTGTTTTACCAGAGCTATACTGTGGATACTATACCTTTAATCAGTGTAAATTTTTTACTTGCACAATGACAGCAGAGGTTATTTCTTTTATTTCCTTTCGTATATTTCTGCTCAGGTCCTGGGCTGAACTCATATAAACTTGGGTGAGGAATTTGAATAGAAGCCAGGCTGTAGATGTCAGTGGCACTGATGAATCATCTCTTCCTGTCAGTGCTCCGTGGGCAGGTATTCACTGTCATAAATCTTGAGGACCACTGCACTTCCAGCCCTGCCCAGGACATGCTGTTCTTACATTGGAGAAATGGAAGGAGTCTGGGAGTGTGTAGTGAAGTCTGACTCATTCTGCAAGGAGGGGGAGTCAGGAAGCAATGATGGGAAACAAGACCCTAACTTGTGGTAGAATCCTGGTTGCTGTAATATTTTCAATAAGCACTTCTATTTTTTAGGTAAGCTGTGCAGATGATCAGGGCTCAGGTGCCATACTCATTGCTATCACTTTCACTTTGGGAGTGGTTCAGTGCTTGGAGCACTTACTCAGAGCTCTGTTCCTTGGTGAAGTACAGTCAGATGAAGTACTGAAAATCTGTAGCAACAGCACAGTTTTTTCTTGAAGGCACATATCTACCAAGAAGTTTATATTTAAAGAGGACTTATGGGGGCCTTCCTGATATCAAATCTTACAGAGGCAGAGGAGCTGGTGGGGCCACTCAGTTTGTGCCCCTTTGCAAGATGCTCTCTGTTGATGGACAACTGATACCTGACCTGAACACTGAACCCTACCTGTTGGGTTCTGGTGTGACCCTTTGGCTCCCCATGCTCTGCTGCTTCCCAGTGATCCCTGCCCCTGCCTTCTATTCTGTCTCTGAACCCAAGCCTCTAACAGTGAGGGAACTCTGCTCATTTCTGAAAGCACATTACAGCAGTAGTTGCTTCTATTGCCTCTGATTTCCCATAGAATTTAAAATTAAACTCTCTCAGTTCTTATCTTCAAATTAGTGCCTGGGATTTGGATGGCAACTGCCAGTGGTAATTTCTTTCTGTCTCTGTGCCCTTGACTATCTTTGCAGCAAGGGTAGAGCCGCAGGTGTGAAAAATTGCCTCTTTTAGAGAGAGAATTCAAGCAGAAGCTGGTCTTTGGCAGTTGAATGAAATGCCTTCCAGGTACTGAGATTCTGAAAAAATCTCATTAGCTTCTGCATCAGATGTAAAGATGTTACTTTGATATTGTTTTCTCCAAAGGAGAGGAACAGCAAGTGGTATCTCTGGGAGAAAACACCCCCAACTAAAGATTTCCCTTTCAAAGTGCAACCAAAACTCCATCACAACTCTGGAGTTCTTAAATTTTCCCTGAAAGAAATCTGGTAATCATGCTGCATGGCACACAGGATTGGAATGAACCCTAAAATGTACAGCAAGAGAAGAATTTAATCACTGTTTAATCACTAATTTTTTTGTTTTTCTTACCTGAGCCTCCACAGAAGTTTTGGAAAAGAAATAAAGAAATCAATACTATAGGCCAAGACAAGACTAAAATGGAAATGTCTTGCTTCTAAATGAAGCCTGATACAAGTTATTTTGTTTGTCATATTGTATTTTGATTTTAGATGTGAGCCTTTTGGTAAGTTCTACGAGCAAATATTTATTTCTGCAGAGTTACCCTGTTGGTTTAGTGTGTTTGCCTGGAAGGGTTTGCATCTTTGGTAAGGAGTCCCTGTAGTAGGAGTCAGGGGTCCTTTTGTTTGTGTGGTTGGTTGGTTGTTTTTTGTGGTTTTGTTTGTGTTTTTTTTTGTTTTGGTTTTTTGGTTTTTGTTTTTTTTTGTAGCTGTAAAATGCAGGTTTTTATGAACCCCTATGCAATATTCTCTTTGCTATTAGTATTTTCACATAGTTATATTGCCAGCTACCTCAACTATTTCTGCTAATTTAGCCAAATAAATGCCCAGATGAAGTTTAAAGAGAAAATAGGAGCATTTGAATTGTTACATTTGACAATCAAATCTAAGAATAACTTCTGCTTTTTTTTTTTTTTTTTTCACTAACCTGTTATTTGCAGATGGTTTTTTACAAGTTGTCTCAATTTATCTTTGTTAACTTGTTATCAGGGAAGGAACTTTCCATCTCTCCACTTTCCCAATATAATTCTTTCCATACTAGGTTTGTATTGCCATTCATATCCCTTGATTTTCTGTCAAATTTTATTCAGCCTGCTGTGTTTGGTTCTGTGTGTACTATAAAATATATTTGATATAGTATTGCCTGTCAGTATACTGTCACTGAGGGATATTGGCATCTTTACAGCTCAGAATAAAATACTGGAACAGATGCTGTAAGATTAATTTCAATTATGAACTCCTACAAAAATTTGAGGGAAAACCCCTTGGCTTGAAGACAAGGACATTATTAAGAATGAAGCTGTCTGGCTTGATTCACCAAAGCCACCAGTGTAATTTATTAGTGGTGTATGCATGCTGAAAACTGGTATAATCTTTATAATTTTCTCAATAAGACTGACATTCAATTTTAAATAACCAGACAATGAAATTTAAAATCAATATAAGTAAATGTAGAAGAAGTAATTGTATATTTTTGTCATCCTTAAGTCAGAAATTTATCCTGCCTTTATAGGTATTCAATATTTCTATTCATATAGATTTTTTTAACCTTTTCCATTTTATTAGTAGTTATATTAGGATTATTAGGGTGTTTTACATGGGAGATAAGCAGTTATATCCACACAGCAAAAGAACTTCTGGTCAACTCACTTACTGGTGGCACTCATAGGCTGTGTAGTGTTATATTGAATTTTGGCATAGGTGGGCTCCACAACTAAGAAAGCAGGATTGTGTTAGGTTTCCATAGTTTGTGGCTGACAAAGTCCAAGCCTAGGTGAGTCTTAAGGTGGATTGAATCCAACAATTTTTTAATTATGGAAGCTACAAATGAATTTGGGTCTACATTAGAGTATAATGAGAAATACATATTAAAAAATTCCCTGCGTGGAAGAGCTTAGAATCTAAATCATAGAATCATAGAATTGGCTGGGTTGGAAGGGACCTCAGAGATCACCAAGTCCAACCCTTGGTCCACTGTTGTGGTTGCTAGACCATGGCACTGAGTGCCACATCCAGTCTCTTTTTAAATATCTCCAGGGACGGAGAATCCACTACTTCCCTGGGCAGCCCATTCCAATGCCGGATCACTCTCTCCCTAAAGAAATTCTTTCTAATATCTAACCTAAACCTCCCCTGGCACAGCTTAAGACCGTGCCCTCTTGTCTTGTTGAATGTTGTCTGGGAAAAGAGACCAACCACCCCCTGGCTATACCCTCCTTTCAGGGAGTTGTAGAGAGTGATGAGGTCTCCCCTGAGCTGCCTCTTCTTTAGGCTGAACAGCCCCAGCTCCCTCAGCCTCTCCTCATAGGGTCTGTGCTCGAGTCCCTTCACCAGCCTGGTTGCCCTCCTTTGGACCTGCTCCAGGACCTCGATATCCTTCCTAAACTGAGGGGCCCAGAACTGGACACAGTACTCGAGGTGTGGCCTCACCAGGGCTGAGTACAGGGGCAGAAAAATAAAATTGTGGAAACTAGAAATGAGGCCATGATATTACTCTATTCTAGAGGTAGGGAATCAAGAGTGTGTCTATCTAAACTGTTGTGCTCTCAATCTGAAGACCATTTGAAGTCCAATTCTCAATCTGAGAATAAGATTTTGAGCTCTGGTTTGGCACAGCTACTACATATGATCGTGATCTTTATTTCATTATTCAAAGGGAGGAATATTTAAAAGATATCATCATTTAGAAATATTAAAAACCTATGATGTGCAAAAATATTGTGGGACGTAGAGGTTAAAACACCATTTTCAGCACATGCAAAAAAAGTAACACATATCAACAGTTATGCCATTTGAAACAGTATTTTATTCCTTTTCAACTGGAAAATTCTTAGAGGTGAATTAAAAATTGAGTAATTGCTAAAAAATTACACTTTAATTTTTTCTCCCTTTTTCACTCTTTTTAATGCAAATTAATGTGATTTTTGTTGTTTTTCATATCTCAGCTCATTGATACTTGATTAATCATTAAATGAAATGTCTTTGATTTAGATTTTCTTGGGGAAGGATGATTAAACCATTTTCTATTCAAAATATAGAAACATCATGTAATTTAGACAGATAATTACATAGCTTGATTTTCAAGAAGCACACATTTATGGCAATATGCAGAACACCCTGTGTATTGCAACCCAGGGGCTGAAATTCTTTTGCGAAAACAAATAAATCAGTTGGCTGAAATGGCTTCATTACAGGGAGACTTATACAGGAAAAAGTAATGTTTTCTAATTATATCCTGTGAAAATTGCCTGTCCAGCTCTACAAGTAGCTATTTTCTCCCAGCTGTGGCAGGAAGAAATCTTGACATTTCACTGGCAATATTTGTATGTTGCTATCTGTGACTTGAAGCTTTTTCTATTGTATATTTCATAAAAAATGAAGGTTTTTTTGTCTGGGACTCTTGACCCTTTTGAGAGCTGGAAACTAATTTACATTTTTCTTTTCCACCTGATGCTGTGAAGAGCTTCTGCTACAATACTTCCTTTTGTTACATGGCTGGTAGGATGCTAGCTATACATTTTAGTCTAGTGCATTGAGGTGGAATACATAGTACAGATTTTCCTCGGACTTCACCCAGAAATTAGTAAAAAGGCTTTAGTGACTGTAATAATAGTGGAAAACATATAACCTCTTATTTTTGCTGTATCATTAAAAACAGATAATATTTTATTTGCTTCATGACCAGCAGTCTTGAATTAACCACTAAAATGTATGAATTGCAGGGATTGTTGTTCTTTTTGTTCTCTAAAGGACTCTGCATATTAAATTTCTGATTTATCTGAGGGGCTGTTAGGTAGGGCAGTTGAGAACAAAAGCTCAGCGTCCTCATAAAGACATATCTGACCATCTCATTAGCTCTCTGCTGTACTCAAATGCATAATTTTTATTCTTTGCTTCTGCTCCAGTTTTATCTGCACTAGGGAAAACACATAGTATCCCTAGGCTCCTTTCCAAACTCAGGCTGCAATTGTGGAATATAAGAGATAAAATTTTAGTTACATTCTGGAGAACTGTGAGGAAAAATCCAGTCCTCAATACTGTATATATGCTAAGACTAAATTATTTTCTTTGGTATAGAACAGAGATTGTTGCAGATGCTTTTCTGTAATGTGGGGTTTTTTTGATGGAAAAGAGATAATAAAGTGTCTTAGTTCATAGGATTCTCTGTAGGATTTATGACTCTTGTGTTTCCCCCCTCCCCCCACTATTTTTTTTTTTTTTTTTTTTAAATTTGTGGGGAAGAGCAAATTGATTTCTTGAAAAGCAATGTTAAATTTGTCTACAGTATAGGAAAATTCTACTGTGCTTGATATATCCATCTTACATCTGGGCATTTGAGGCATTATATCACAATCTCAGTAATGTTTGTGTCTTGTGGGCAATATTTTATTGCTGGAACAAGACATTACATGTACACAGTGGTATTATTTATAGCTCATTGAGCTATAGAAGTTAGGAATATAAAATGATCTATTAGATCATCCAGTCTTATTCTCCCTAAAGGAAAGAACACCTCTGCAAGTACAATTGACAGCTAAATATATTGTCAAGGCAAGAGGGCAATTACTCCAGAAAAGCAAACGTGCCATCTCAATTCACTGCCCCAAAGCATAGAATCATAGAATCATAGAATTGGCATGCATTTGTATTGACCAGTTGATGCACTGTGCTGACCAATAGGATTATATAGAAACATGGAAAATATTAAATAATGTTGATTTTATCTTTTTTTTTTTTTTACATCTCCACAAAACATAGAATTCAATTTCATATTTAAATAATAATCTATCATTTAGAATTTGCTTTTCTGGGAAAGCCTCCAATCAGATAAGCAACAATTTCTCTGTAAGGACTGACCCAGAATCTGTCTGCCTTCCCTTGCTAATGAAGTTCATGTTCAAAAATGAGGACTATAAACACTATTACACTTTAGTTTTAATTTAAGATGCAACCCGTATTTCATGCATGGTAACTGTGTGCTTTTGTTAATTTACCTTTGAATGCTTCTTCTGCAGAAGGCAACATTAAAATGCTAATACAACTCCTGTTAGAACAGGATAGATTTGTACTCATTGTAAAGAGGATGGATGACAGTCTTCAAAGTATCTGAAGATGTCTCTCCACAGTTATCAACAGGATAGTAATAGTAAATAAAGAACTTTCAAATATGAGGATAGGTACTCATCTGTCCTTCAGAAAGATCTCTTTGTCCCAGACTGTAGACACAGCAAGTCACAGAAGACATGCAGCATTTGCCCTACTTTCAGTGGAGAATAGTCAAGCTGAGAAATTAATAATGAAAGTGTGCTCGGGGAAGGTTGACATAAAGAGGGGGAAAAAAAATCAAAATAAAATTGAGACAAAGCTGAGAACTTCCAAAGTATTTCTGGAGTAATGAAACATATTGCTGTAAGTGGTTGGTATCTTATTTGTAACTCTGCAAGATTTTGTGGGTTCCTATTGGTAAGTGAATTCTGATAAGAATAAATAACTTTTTTTGTCTAAACAACAAAACTATTTTTTTACCAGTAAGATGAAAAGACTGTCTGGCTTCTATTATGTATTGAGTTATTCTCTCTATTTAGGGAATGATTCAAGATTTTCACTGTACCTTAATTTGTAAGATGACCTGTTCATAAAGGACAGTATAAAGAGAAAGGTATTTCTCAGCATGTGTGAGGTTGGCAGAATCATGGCCTTATTAAGTGTGATGACTTCTTCTACTATTACTTTATTATTGGAGACCATTTTTGCAGATGATTTTTTATTTCAAATGCTGTCACCTGTGAAGAAGGGGTCTTATTTGCAGCTATGTCTTCAACAACAGCCCTGTATTCCCCCATTTTATACTTTGTAATTGCTAATATGCGAAGATGTTTCTGTGGATACCTCATGGAAACAATGTGGTGGCAAAGAAAGTGCAATTTGGACTGTATAGGCTCAGCTGGTATGTGAGGCTTCAGTACCTACAGCTGTAACTTAGGATGCTAAGAATGTGTCTCTCTCATTCACCATGAGCCTAGGAAAACTATTAGCAACTCTAAAATGGAGGGAAAATTAGAGGAAAAAAAGAAGAAAATAGCCTTAGCTCCCCAAACCCAGAAATTTGACACTGCAGTCCTTTGGATTGTCTCTTTTTCACCCTTTCTGTACCTGGCTTTTTTTTCTAATTTTCATTTTAAAAGAAAAATAAGTACCATATTAAAGGTTGCTGTCATGTAAAAAACAATCACATCACATCTGTGATTTCAGTTATGCCTCCTGCTTACTCATTTCCAAAGAGATCTCTTGGCACATGAGCAAATAGGAATGTGATTGGAGTTTTGTACACATGATGACTGGAAGCTCATACTTTAGTCTGAGTTTCTTTCATTAAGCTTAATAAATTGAATTTGAGTAGTAGTTTTAAATATCTCCTGCTCCTGACCTGTCTGCTTGAAAAGTATTTGTCAGCTCAGTCTGGAAGTTTGCCAACCTTTCTGTCTGCAGCCATTGTTTTTGGACAGTGACATAACTCTAATGAAGAAACCTGGCCAAATAGAGATGCTAGACTTAAGACTGTCAGCTTAATCAGCTTGATCTCTCCTCTGTTTAGTCACTAGAGAAAGAGATAACTCTAGAGGATAATTAAGGTAATCTGAGAATATTTGCAGATCTTTGATTTTTTGAGGAGCCTGCAGCAAGCATCTTCAATTAGGAGGCTCAGATTCTGGCCAGGGGCCCCCTTTACTCCCACTACAGTGTTCTCTCATTGCTCTCTCCCTCACCTTCTTTATAGTGCCTGAAGTCCTGAAGAGAATTCATTGGTAAAAATATGCAGAATAAACACCTTTTTTTCCCCTAATTCAAGAATTTGGCCTGGAGTGAACAGTCATCACAAGAAAAATCCTTCTGTGTTTGTCCTGGTTTGGGCCAGGATAAAGGTAATTTTCTGTCTTTTACTTTAGCTTTCAGCTAAGTCTCTTGTAAGCATTGGTACTTGCTGAAATTGACAGCAAGTTTCTCAGTCAGTGTCTGCATCTGGGACTGATAACACTCAGTGTTTATAGTTAGAGCTGGTGAATGGTCTGCAGAGCCAAGGGCACTGCTCAGTTCTGAGGAACATTTTGCCCTCTGGAAGGAGATAAGGAGTTAAGAGGTCACACTGCAAACCCTCCCTTAGGGAGAAATGGACAAGATAAATGACCAAAATTGACTAAACAGAGTATTCCATCCCATACACATCATACTCAGTATAAATGTGAGGGATCACGAGGGTCAAACCCCTTCTTCCTTCTCCACCTGTCCCTGTTTAATTTGGCATCCTGAGAGGATTCCATCCATTCCTCTGCCTGTGGTCCTGATCCATGCCACCTGAGTCTGTGTGTTCCTGCCTCCAGCTCCCAACTGCTGCTGATTCCAGGAGTCCAGCCTGGACTTTCCCAGGGCTGTGGTGGTGATGTGAGAGTTACTGGGGGGAAAGGGGGAAGAACGTGGGATCAATTGTCCTGTATATTTGTATAGATTTAGTAATTTTTCCTTTTTATCATTACTGTTTCATTAAAGCTCTGTAGTTTATTTTCCAACCCCTAAGTCTCTCTCCCTTATTTTCTCTCCTTTCTTTATCAGGAAGGGGTCTGTCATTCGGTATAATTGCTGGGCCAATGTTAAATTGTGACAGTGTTCTTACAGGCCTGATTCCAATACCAGTCATGTTGTAATAACAAAGCTTCCAATTATAGGAAGAGGCAAAGCCTGTGGAAAACAAAAGGCATGTCTGGAAATTGAGTAATGATCTTCACTTCTTGGGGGTAGTGGAAGACAGTAAACCTAGCTACTGCAAGCTGGAACTACTGGCAGCAGGTTTTTAACCTTTCAATTAAAAATTACCATCAAGACAGAACCCACTGTTTGCTGGGTAAGTTTTCCATTACAGCACAAATAAAAATATACTGAATCTTTGGCTTAATAAAACAACAGGGAAAGGAAAATGAACTCTTAAAAAAATCATTAAAAATTCTGTGCTAAAATCACTTCAACATATGCACTGAGCATTATATAAATCTAGTTGCCTAATTGCACCATTTTTTATGTGACTGAAAACTTGCAGGAAGCCTTATTTAAATATGTACATCGATTTTTATTACTTTTAGAAGTGACAAGAGCCCATGCAAAACCACGGCAGGTGATAAACACATTACTGGATTACATTCCCAGTATGTGTACTCATATATCATGCAGGGGTAGGACCACAGCATGGCAAGTCCTTTTACTTCTATCTGCTGTCATAAATATTCCTTCTGAGTGCTAACAGCAGAGAAGGGTGAGCATAATTCATTGCATCTTCCCAGTCATACAGGAATTTCTGAATTGCAGCAGATCCAATTAGTCTCTTAAAACCCCTGATGTATTTACCACAGATACAGTAATCTCATCACACCTTTGAGTACCAGCTGTGTACTGTCAGCAGTGGAGCCTTTGCCTGCAGACTCCAAATGTACAATAGTATTTTATCATATCACAGAATGATTTTGGTTGGAAGGGTTCTTAAAGATCATCTAGTTCCACCCCCCCTTTCATGGACACGGACCCCTTTGACAAGACCAGGTTGCTCAAAGTCTCATCCAACCTGGCCTTGAATACTTCCAGGGAGGGGGCATCCACAACTTCCCTGGGCAACTTTTCCTGTCTCACCACCCTCACACTAAAGAATTGCTTCCTAATTTCTAATTTCAATCTATCCTTTTCAGTTAAAACATTGTCCCTTGCCCTAATACTACGGTGCCCTTGTGGAAAGTCCCTCCCCATCTTTCCTGTAGGACCCGTCCAGGTACTGGAAGGTTGCTATAAGGTGTCTTAACCCATGAGTTAGACAAAAATATAACACTCTTTCAGATGTCTAACCCATGGCTACTGCCTTACTGGGAATGGTTTCATATCTGCACAGGACAAAAATTCAGGAGTTGGACAGGACTTCACATTTGCCTGTTTTTTAGTTCCTGGGGTTTTCTATGATTTTAATATTGAGGACAAAGAAACAATAACATTGAGATCTTTCTTTCTATATATGAGAAATTAGTGTAATCCATGATGATGAACTAAGCAGTGGATGGGAAATTCATATTTTAGCAGAGGCTGAGGTGTGGCAGCAAAGAATTGTTTTTAAGTGCTGACAGACTCTTACTGACAAAAGAGAAATCTGTCTTCTTTATCACCAGAGATGGGAACTTACCAATCAGCCCTCTTAAAGAAGCAAAAATTCCATTAATGTCAAGACTGGGATTTTACCATTGTGTTTATAGAGGACAAAAGAAGCTAAGTCCTATTGTGCAATCATACCATAATCTATGTAGTGAACAATAGCAGTAATTTTGAGCAATCAAAACATTAATACAATATGGAAAAATAATGACAAGAAAAACAGGCTTATGCTGAGGTTATACTTCAAGAAAGTATTTATAATAATAATGACTTAGAAACTGTAGCAGACTTACTTCATGATCTCCAAGAAATTACATTTCTACTCACAGGAAAAGGATACAATAAATTCTTCACACCAAAAGGATGATATAGTTGTCATTTAAGTAAAGAATGAAATCCATTTTAATAGAGGAATTGCTACTGAATCTGTCTCTTTATAATGCAGTTTACATGATGTGAAACACACCCACCCACTGATTTTATCGAGTCAGTTTTAATCTGAATACCTGCATTAAAATCAATATCAACAAGAATATTTAGCTTTAGGACACAAAGTACACCATATTGTTTATGTTGAAATGAGGTAAATGAGCTAACCTTGTATAAATCTGTGACATGAAAAAAATCTGTTTGACCCTCATATCTTTACCTCCTTATGGTCATTCAGTAGTTCTTAGACAAAATGAGCATTTCAGACTTTTTAAAAAGAGAGAAATTTAGATAATGTTTATTCATGATCACACTTCTTCCTCTGTAAAATTCCCTCCTGAAGTAGTTCTGTTTGCAAAGAACTTTTGTCTGTATAGAAGTGCAACTTAATACAATAGTGGACCAAATAATTCAGCCATTCTTAAGATTATTAAGTATTTTCTTTAACATTTCTTTTCTTTCTCTCTAGGATTTATTTTCCTTTTCTTTTTTGGTAAAATGCTATTTTGTTATGATACTTAGTCACTATTTCCATTATAAAGACGTTGGCTTTGCTGTGTTCCATTTCAAAACATCACTTGGTTTAAAGAGAAATCTTACTACACATAGTTCATGTTTTCAGTGAACAGCTGAGTCATCATTCATTGCAAAGACTCCAATACTTAAATTTTGCTTTTCTAAGAGACGTATGAGGCTACTTTTCAATTTCAGAGCTGATATAATGTCATTGAATTCAATAGTCTTACCTGGATCCCATATTTTACAGTTCAAGAGTAATATAATTTTCCTCTAAAAATCTTATTGTACCTTATCACTTTCTTTTAGGTCACAGATTTGAGATGCCTAATTTTTTGTATATTTGGCTCAAGATACTTTCTGCCAAATTCTCCAGAGACACTGAAATCTATAACTCCAGTCAAAATCCGTGGGCTTTCAGATGATGAGAGTCTTAAGACAGACATTCCATAACTGTGGTGCTGAACACCTTATCACTATTTTTTCAAAATTTGGATATTAACTTTCAGGTTTTTGCTTGTGCTGCAAGTTTTTTGCAAAGGGATAGACACAGTAGAAGCAATATGAGGAATAAGGACTTCAGCTTGGAACAATCAAACTGTAAAATGATAGAAGCTCTGCTCAGAGGAAGAAATAACTGCTTTCATCCTAAATGTGCTCTTGCTCTGTCTCAGACTAAACTGGCATAGTATACACAAGGGAAAAAGCTATTAAGGTCACTTAGGAGATACTTATTTACCTACAGCTGTAGTTTCATTAGAATGCTAGAAGCTCCAATTGAAGTATATCAAGGTAATCTATTATGGCAATTTATTCTCAAGATAGAAAGGAGACCTTAAAAATAATGGCTTATGCTTACTTAGCACATTTCCCTGTTCCACCTCTTGAGAAAGCTGTTGTTTTAGCCTTTTCATTAATCCAATGGGAGAATGAAAATGATGGGATATGAATGGAATTACAGGAAAAAACAGCCAAGGTTTCTTTGTGGCTGTATCAAGTGAAGAATCCATTAATCTAGAGATGTTACTAGGTAACCATAGCTCCTCAGCCTGCTGATATCTCACAAGCAAACAATTAAACAGCTGTATTTTCTTCTAACACCTATAACTGTACCTGAGCTTTGGAAGTTTTTTCCATATTTTTCTGAGAGGTGTTTCTGATGCACACAACAAACTCAGAGTGGAGGATTTGTACATACATCACTGCCCTTATGAACTTAGAAGGAAATTTTTAAGCTGTCTTTGAAGCTTTAGAGCTTAAAATCCAAGGTCCTTCAGGCACCTTCAAAGAGTAAAACTCTAATAAGTCCCTTGATATATAAGTTGCTGTTACCATAAAAAGATTTAGTAAAGTTGAATATAAGAGGATATGTTGTTTTCACTACAGCAGTCAGCAGGATTGCCCAGGAATTTCTGCTGCTTTCCCATTTCTTTCAGCGTTTGAACAAAACTAGTGACATTAAAATGGAAGGTGTTTCAGGAATATTTTATTGCTTCTTGCATATTACTTAATAGAGAATTATGAATTCTATTTATAACTGAATGCTACATAGACAGTATCGTTGCATTGCACTGAATAAGCTGGGCACATTCCATAAGCTGTATCTCTTTTAAACTGTACCAGATTGTTGCTAAAAAACCACTTTTATTATGAGTGTGCTACTGCCATGTTAACTAAGAAAATGTGTATCTCCAGTCAGACAATGTATATTGTAGGACTATTTGAATGTTACCTATCATAGCAAATGCTGTTTCACAGTAATTCCTTGGATCTATGCATGTAACTTGGTTCTGTGGTTGAAAAATACTAGAAAAATGAAATTATTTTGGAATTGAAAGTAAGATAGAATCATGAAGTGGTTTGGGTTGGCAAAGACCTTAAAGATCATCTAGTTCCAACATCCCTGCATGGACAGGGACATCTTCCACTAGATGCTCAAGGCCCCGTCCAGCCTGGTCATGAACACTTCCATGGATGAGGCATCCACATTTCTCCAGGCAACCTGTTCCAGTTTCTCTCCACCATCATATTAAAGAAGTTCTTCCTTATTTCAAGCCTAAATCTCACCTTTTCTAGCTTAAAACCACTACCCTTTGTCCTATCACTACATGCACTTGTAGAATGTCCCTCTCCAGCTTTTCTGCAGTCTCCCTTCAGATACTGGAAGGTCTCTATTAGGTCTCCCTGGAGGCTTCTCTTCTCCAGGCTGAACACCCCCGACTCTCTCAACTTGTCTTCATGGGAGAGTTGCTCCACTCTCTGATCATATTTGTAGCTCTCCTCTGGACTTGATCCAACAGATCTATGTCCTTCTTTTGTTGGAGGACCCAGAACAGGACACCATACTCCAGTGTGGGTTTCATGAGAGCAGTGCAGAGGGGTAGATTCACTTCCCTTGGCCATGCTTCTTTTGATAAAACTCAGAATAAAATTGCCTTTCTGGATTTTAAAATGGATTGTACATTGATGGCCCATGTTGAGCTTCTCAATAACCAGCACCCACAGGTCTTTTTTTTCAGAGCTTTCTCAGTCAATTTCCACCCAACCTTTATTTGCTCTTGGGATTGCCATGACCCAGGTGCAGTACCTTGCACCCTGTTTTGTTGAACTTCATGTGGTTTGCATGGGCCCCCCTCTCAAGCCTGTCAAGGTCCCTCTGGATGCATTCCTTTCCTCCAATGTGTCTATTGCTCCACATAGTTTAAAGTCATCAGTGAACTTGCTGAGGGAGCACTCTAATCCCACAATCCACGTCACTGACAAAGCTGTTAAACAGCGCTGGTCCCAGTACCAGCCCTTGAAGAGCAACACCCACCACTGATCTCCACTTGTACCTCAAGCTGTTTACTGCAACCCTTTGAGTACAACCATTCAGCAAATGCCTTTTGCAGAACATTAAGTTCACAGAATACTCATTCCTATGATAAACTAACTCTAAACATTTTGTTAAGAAAACCTAAGTGGCTACCTTAAGATGTCTACCATAATATTAGAGGAAATAGGGAGGATTTCTTAAAAGTGTGGTTCCAGGAAGCAAAATTAAATACTGAAATTACAAGTCATTCTTAGTACTAGGAAAACTGAACTCAAAAGAGCCATGAGTGCACTTCAGCTCTCTAACAGAGTAGCAAGAGTTGGAAACCATTTCCCAACATTAAGTAGAGCAGTGGTGGAAAGCTGCAGCTACTCTGAAGTTGTATGCCATCACCCCATGAGAAACACTACATGATATAATTCTCTGTGAAAGCAGACTCTATGAGTTTGGCATCCCCTCTAGTCCCAAAGCCATTTTTCCTTTCTTTTAGCATTTAATTCCTGATTTTAAGTGAATGCAAATTTTTAGCAAAGGTACCGTATGTCACCATTTCACTGTATTGTGTACTAAGCAAAGACAATGGGAGCAGAATATATTGTCTCAGCATGGGCCAGACCATGGGAAGATATCCCATATTTTAAATATCAGTCATGTTTTGTCATGATTTCTGTAGGAATGGAAGAAAGTTGTTGTTATGATTATTTAACTCATTTAGCAGTATAGTCACTGCAGGGTAATGATAATTCTCCTCGTTCCCATTCAGATGAGCAGAATAGATGTTTTTAGCTATGCTTGTTTAAGAGTTAACACGCCAGGATGCTTTGGTGAGAAATTCAATTCCTGTCTTGGACAGGGGTATGTCTGCTGACCAGAAATCAGTCTACGACTGCAGCCATAGTTTTGATAAAAAACTGCCAACTTCATGTGGTGTCATAGAAGATCTATGTGTCAGTTACTAGTCCTTGGATTTTCCTAGCTTCTGGCAAATGGCTCTTGAAAACCAGTTAAAATTGATTATTGTCTTCCAAGGAGTTATGGTGTCTCAAGTTTATCATATGTGCTTTAAGTGCTATACATCAACTCACAGAGTATGATGCCTTTCTTAAAAGAGACAGAATGTTGGCAACACTTTATATCTTGACGAGTCCTAGAGGTCCATATGCTGAAAACAGGCAATTTTCTCTCTATAGTCAAAATTGTTTCTGATAGGTACTGGCAATTTATTCCTAAAAGAGCAAGGCCTATAAAGATGCTCATTTTTTTCTTTAAAAACTGAACAGTTACCTGTGTAGGACTCATATTAAATAAAAACAAAACAAAACAGAAAAACAGTATTAAAAGTAGATATTTTCTGTGAGTCCAATTAATTAAGACAGTCACGATACAGGACTGAGGATAAGGAAGAGAATTCTGCACCTAATCTTAGTTGGTCCATCTGATCTAGGGAACAGCATTTAAACAGTAATTGCTGTGGATTTAAAGTTTATAGAAGAGGATTAGTATTTTACCTGGGAAGATTGTATGTCTTTTATTTCAGTTTACCAAAACACTTTTTGTATCTTAGATGGGATAAAATCTAAAAATGAGAAATCCAGCCTCCTGGCATCATGTATTAGCTGTACTAACATACAGTCTATTTTATCAAGCACATTCTCTTGCTTTAATCAGCAGCTCCAAATACATTATTCCTATTTGACATCTTCTTCCCTATTCTTATTGAAAAAAAGTTTCTTTCCATGCATCACATATCCTGCATACAGTCTTCTGTTGGTTTATCCATTTATATCTCACTGATGCTACCAGAAGCTGTATCAATAGACAAAGTCGAAAAATTTTAAATTACACTCTTTTTAGCCCTCATTAGCATGTTTATGGCAAGCTACTTTAAGCTGAGCTTGCACTTTATTTGCATTTAGTTTCTACTGGCAATTGAACAATAGGATTTTGCTGGCAGAAACATTCACAGGAACTAAATGCTAATGCTGCATAGAGAAATATTTGCAGAATGTTTCATTTAGAAAAAGATGTTTTGCTCCTTCAAACATTCGTTTGAGAAACAGAGTACTACTGATATTTATGCAATATATTACAAGCTTTAAATATTTGTAACCAGTTCCCTGTGGGAAGAGTATTCAGACAAATACTGAACATGAAAAAAATGTGATCAGTTCTGAAGAATATGGAAATAAGAGAAAAAAAATCTGTATCTTGCAAATTAGTCTTTCCGCTCACACAGTAAAAGAAGCAAATCTCTTCTCCAAAGGCCATTTTATTTGGTAAAACTTTGTGGATTTCTGGAATTAACAGAAGGATGGATTGTCATTTTCTGTCAGAAAAAGTCTGAGTATGAACTGATCAGCGAGGTGCTGCAGTACAGCAGAGCTCTTTGTCATTCTCCTCTTGTTTCAGTCTTCTCTTGTGCTACTCTCTTCAATATTGCAGTGCAAAATTTTTTGTCCATTTGATTAAGAATGAAAAAGAAATCACTTTGCATAATCACTGGTTTCAGTTAAACCACAACTTATTCCAGAGTTGATATCTTCCAGAAAGCTGATTTTCCTTCATTTTCTCAATGCATACTCAAGCGTCATTATAAAGAATTTGCAGCATCAGAGCTGAGAAGATGCTGCCTAAGTACAGATGATGACTACTGTTTAAAAAGGACATGCTATCTGTTATGTCACACAAAGCATTTTGATCAGTTTATCCAGCATTATGTTACCTGTTTTTGTGACAAACATACTTTTTCTTTACTATTTCATCCAAACTGGGATGACATTTGCCAACTTATCTTATTCTTTGTGTACTGCAAAGAGATGGAATAAGGAAAGAATTTCTGGTTGTCATATTCTCTTCTATTCTTTATTCACAGACTCTCAGTAATGACAGTGAGATTTACAGTGATGGTGAGAAGCAATAAGAGTTTTTCATTAATATTTCAGTATTTAGCAGAGTATGGCTTAGAGGTCCTCATCTGCCTTCAGTTATGTTAACTGAAGGAAGTGAGACTTGTATGCACACATTTGTGGTAGAATTCGGTAAAAATTAATAGATTCTTACTGAAATGCTTTTCAGAAACAGATCTTGTTGCATAAAAGCTGCTACCCTTTCACTGGAGTGCCTGATAAATGTGTCAATAAACCATCTGTGCTCTTTTCTCATTGTGAATGGCTCAGTGAGCCCAATTTTTCCTTCTGAATAAAACAGACTGGGCACCCACTGCTGCCATAAAATCATCCATTTTACTGTTCCACCACTCTCTGCTGACTGAGTCCACAATTGCTTAAAAGTAGCCCCAGCCTCTCCCCCAGGTAGCATTCATTATCCCACTCAGTCAACCTTTATGTTTCCTGTTGAGCCCTGGAGCTAAGCATAAACCAGCTTGGTTTTCCTCACCAAGTAAAGAGCATTAATACCAGGTAAGTCACACATCAGACATATATTCCATGCTCACTTCTATTCCCTTTGCAGATACCCTGACAAGATAAATAACACTCATCTGAAACAGGCTGCTGGGAGGAAAGCATGACATAGTTGCTACTGCCTTTTCATCTTTGGAGTATGATAGTAGTGGATTAGGTTGTATCAGTCAAACAGTTATGTACAATATATGGTGGTTTTTATGCGTGCAAGTAAATAAAACCGAAGGTTTGTTGTGTAAACTCAGTGTATCGTTCTATTTATGGTACCTTCTGGGAGAAGCTGTTAGCAGTTTGAAGTTTTAATTACCTGCAACTTAAGCACTTGAAAACATCTATTCTGGAAGCTATTGATTTCGTCTAAATGACATAATTTAGTTTTTAAAAGTTACATAGGTTTCTACAGCAGCTCTGGTTACATTTTCCATTTGCATGACTAGGTCACGTATGCCTTTGAAATATACTATTTTATAATATGAAAGCAGCAAAAGGAAAAATCTTTCTTTTGTAGGTTTTTATTGTTAGAATCCTAAAGTCTTCATATGGAAAGCTACATCCTTCTTAAAAAGAAATAATTCTACTAGAAGTCCACAAAAACTCCTACTCTCACAATACTATTTTGATGTGGCATACATTTACAAATTCTACTTTCTTTAATTAGCACCAATGAATTTTACTTCCCCAGAGAACCAACTAGATAGAACTACACTGTCTTCACATGTAGCAGATATTATACTGAAGAACCTACTGCCTACTTTGCACAGCTTCCTGCACAGTTACTGTCTCTGCATCTTACAGTTTCTAGATAAATGGAACCCAGTGCAGAGTCACTGGCTGTGTTGACGAAGCCTGGTTTTTCCCCTCTAATTGTTGGAATTTTTTTTCTATTATTCCTAACTGAAAATAAGTTCTGTAATAAAACAGATAACTTTTTGTCCCAGTTCCATTTCTCTTTCAAAATCTAGTTCTGTCTTTTATTTTTTACTCATTGCAGTATTTTTCCTCTCTGTTGAAGAACTGCTGTTACATATGTATCACTTCAACCAAAGTGCTGAGAAACACAAAAGTCTGCCTCTTTTTCACAAATAGGAATTAGTTTGGAAGTCTTGTGCACAATGCATTGCCATTCCTAATTCCAATATACACAGGGTTGAAATTGTGGTAGAATGCCTTACCCTGTGATTTCAGGAGTAAAAAAACACAGATACATTCATACATCAATTGGATGTCATGTTCAGGCGTCCACCTTCAATTGTCTAGAGAATGATGGTAAGATCTTGTCTGACATTTCCAATCTCCCTTTCTCTCACCAGTAACCAAAGCAAACTATTTAGTATGAGGTCTTTCTTTCCTGGGATCACTCTTCTGCTGTTTTGTTTCTTTTTTTCCCCCCTCTCTTTGGATAGAAAGTCAAGAAAGTAAAAAAATAAAATAATTGGCCAGTTTACTGAGGCAAAGAAAGTGTTGGGTGGGAGAGTGGAGAACAAACCAGGAGCATGGTCTCTTTTGAGCTGTGGAAGGGAATTTTTAAGTTGGAATTGTGTCTCACTCTCTGAAGTGATAGATCATCTAAAGTGCTCTATATGGCTTTTGAAAAGTGAAAGACTTTATTCTTCCTGCCCCTTACCTTACAGGCAGCTATAGAAAACTTTCTGAATGTATCCTTGACAGGTCATCTTCAGAACAGTGCTATATTTTTTTTTTTTTTTTTTTTCAGATAACTGTTCTTCAAGAGAAGAATAAATTTTCTTTAGAGATTTGTGGCCTCACAATAGCCTCAGGGTTATTCAGGAACTTCACCAGAGGCTTCTGGGATTTTTTTAATTTTTACTTTTTTTTCTGGTTTTTTGACAGTTAGTATTTTAATGTGCCTAATTTACTACATAAATGTTGGCTATTTGTAGTTACAAAAGCTACAGTTACTCATCGTGGCACTGTTACTTGACATTTTTCTATGTGTGTTGGAATGGTTATTACTAAAAATGAAACACAAAGGACAAAATAAATTTGTAGATCTGCATAATTCTCACTGACCTCTTTATCTGGGTGTTTTTTTGTCTGTAGCAGTTTGATATATTTGCCCCTCTCTCCCCATCTCATCACAAACCAGATACCACTTTTGGCTTTAACTCAATTACAGCAGTAATTTATGCTCTTAAAAGCCAGATGAGCTTTTCTAAGATGATTGTAGTATTGTAATGAGAAGTACCAGCATCTGCTGGGGAGCACATTAAATACATCCTTGATACCAACTCAGTAAGTCAGATTGGTGCAACCTGTTTGCTAGCTAGAGCTCTGATTACACGAAAGAAAATACATTCTAGAAGAGAAATACAAAAATTCCAAAAAGAAAATATTAGTACAACTTTAATATCTTGGTTTCTAAATGAAAGCATCAAAATACATGTTTGAGAACTAAAATATATGACACTAATGTTAGAGGTGTGGTTCTATATGTGTGATTCTCAACTACATACATTTTAAAAGTTCATCCAACACTTGCAGTCAACAGTTCAACCAGTTCTGTATCTGACACTGGATACTCTACAGCACTGACAACTCATGAAGGTCAGACAAAAAACAGCTTGAGAAGTATCTTTATAATTAATCATGATGATTTACTTAATTATTTTCTACCTTACACATTTGGGTGCTTTGGGAAATTAATAGCATTGCTGATTAGTGTAAAACAAACTGAAAAAAATAGGTATCTATGTTATCTTTGATACTTTGTTGCTAGCACTCATGATATTGTTTAATGCCTATAGATATTTACATGTCCTGTGAAGGAATGGTGTTTTCTGTTTGGCTTGTCCTGTCTGCAAATCTTTATAGACAATAAATCATGGAAGTAGGGTGGGTTTCTATCAGCTCACATAAGCATGTTAGAGAAATATGTTTCTTTTAGTGGATATTGATGTGAAGTCTTTTCAGAGACAATTCTGTACAGATTCACTCCTCTAAAAGCCAAGATATATGCATGCTTCAGAAATACACGTTAACAATATAAAATACATAGTTTCTCAGTTAGGTGACTTCAAGGTGCCTGCTCTTTCAGTACTGCATAGCAGAGTGATAGCAGGAATGAGTTAGATAAAACAAGAGCTGTGACTATTACCTCACAACCCTCAGCAAAAAGCTGACA
The DNA here is from genome assembly GCF_003957555.1 of Calypte anna. NCBI lineage: Eukaryota > Metazoa > Chordata > Aves > Apodiformes > Trochilidae > Calypte > Calypte anna. The sequence goes on along the minus strand of NC_044246.1, from coordinate 8,764,623 downwards.
CACACTTGTGTTTAATTACCAATCAGCTTGCACTTTTCAGGACTACCATCCCTGGTGGTACATTACGCATTTTGTAACTCCACCTGTGCTCAATTAGGCCTGGCTGTCCTTGAAGTTTCCTCATACCAAATCCTCTAGACTTGCAGGGATAAATCAGACCTTAAAAAACCTGGCTGGGTAATAACTTGGTTACTAGGAACAAAAGTAGCCCCAGAACAAAAGAATCACAGGAATGGCTATGAGAACCACTATGTTTAACAGCAAAATGTTAGTGGTGCAACTAAAGTTTAAAGCACTATTACCTTCTATTCCTCAAAGCATCCTCAAAGGGATCACAGTTGGTAATTTGTTGTTAAATGAGTTTCAAATTTCCAGTTTGAATTTCCTAGTAGGTGGAATTCTCCTATCTAAAGGTATGCCCAGTTTCCTTATTTATTTTGTATATTTTACCTTGAAAAATGATTTCTTTAAAAGTTTAGGAGAGGGTGGACAGTGTTCTATAATGGATGTTTGTGTGGGCTAAGTTATCATTCTCATAAAGACAAATCGAATTCTCAACATTACTGAAACACAAGGGTTGATTTTTACACTCTATGAAGCTTTTATATTTTCTGAGATTTCAGAAGCAAAAATAAAATCAACAAAAAACTTCCATCACAGCACATCATAAGTAGGCAGGATTAGTTTTATGTTGGTATTGCAATTGTTAAAGGTACTGGGACATGAATGTGAATAATGAAAGAAATAATTCAAGCTTTATATCTGTATTGTGAAAAGCAATTAGAAAGTGGCTGTTTCAGGTCATGGTTGTAAAATTTATAAAATGTACTAACCAGAGAAAGTCAGGAATTGAGACTTTAGGTTTTTGCACAGTTATGCCTGTATTCCTACTTTTGCTATTTTATTCTTTGAATAAGAAAGACCTCATGAAAATGTGAATAAGAAATGTGTAGTTGTATCTATGCACACATATATAGTAATTGGATGATATAAAAAAGGCTGGAAGAGCATTAAGATACCATCTTATTGACCTTTCCTAGCCTGACATAATTCCCAAATGATTATACAACCATTTTCAAAGTTACAGGGATTCCTGAACCAGGCAATTGTTTAGACCCCACCACTCCTACTAGAAGGTGTTTTCTAACACCTGTTCTGAATATGTTTTGTTTTAATTTAAACTTATTATTTCTGAAAATCATATTCATAGTAAACTTGCAGAATGTTTGTTCCCTTCTGTTCCAAACCACTAAGTATTTGATAAATGTTTGTTCTTTCTTTTTCTCTCTGTAGAGCAAACAGACTAATTTGTTTTCACTACAGTAGTAAATCATTTTGTGACCCCCAGATGATGTTTTCTTCTCTGCAGTCTTTTCAGTTGTTTTGCATTTTTTCTGCATTATAATTCTCCCCAGTCAGCCTCATAATTCAGGTGGGGTTTTGCCAGCATTAAGTAGAGTGAAAGAAGTGATTTATAAGTGCTATAGACAATAACTGGAAATAATTGTGGGCAGTTTTCCACACTATCTCCTTGTTGTTGACACGTTCAGTTTCAGAACTATGTCATAACCTATTCTTCAAGGAATGTTTGGTCTTTTTTTATGTGGTTTTCCTTCTTCTAAACCTGTGGAATAACATTCAACTAATCAGTGAAGGAGGAATTTAGTGGACTGTATGGCCTCAGCTGCACTATATATTTTCATTTCTGCACTGATAATCCCTTGCATTGTTACTTTGCTCAAGGTCAGGGTGTCTGTGTCTTTGGAAGTCTTCTGAATATTGGTCTCTCAGCTTTTCTTCCTGTTCTTCCCTTTTGCCTGTTCCTAATATTGAGTATTTACTTTAAAGAACTTTGTAGTTATGACTTTAATACAACTTCTTATTGTTAGAATTTCACCTGAAGGCCTCAGTCAGAGCTTTGAATAAAGGCAACTTGAAAGCGATAGAAAAGTTAAGTTGTTTTTTTTTTCCCTATGCAAAGTATCTAAAAGGATATATAACTAGTGGTTAGTACAGAAAATGAAGTGTCCTTAGAAGAGAGCAAAACACTGCCTGCTCAGGAAAGTGTTTGGAACAGAATAATCTGTGCTGATTAATTTGATGCAAACTCATGCAAGCTGAAAAATTATAATCAATGACTCCATGTATAGATGAATATGAAATCGTGCATGGATTTAAAGCACCATTGTACTTTCTACTGCTGTAAGTGCTGATAGTTCCCAACCTAGAAAAGTTTTGGAATAATAGGCAGTTCTTAATTGAATTTATTATGTATGTTTGGAAGGAATAGCTTAGCTGGAAAAAATCATAGGCAATCTATTATCTAAACAGCTGAATAGGCACATCTTTGAAATACAGCCAGTTATGTCATGCTAGACTGTAGTCACATGAGGCAATTATTCTATCTCTTCTTGTTGCACAACTTGGTGCTCCCAACTTGATAAAAAGTAAACTCATTCTTTTTAGAATTCAAGAAGGAAAACAAATTGCTTCTAATTCGACAAAATGAATAACTTCTAACTTGGCAAAATAACACAGATGATATTAGAAAAACAAACCATCCAAAACCAGATTCAAAATCCAGCCTTTATGAGTTTTAATATAAGGATATAGATTACCTGACCTCGTGCACAGGCATTTTGATTTCATAGAATCGACTGGGTTGGAAGGGACCTCAGAGATCACCAAGTCCAACCCTTGGTCCACTACTGCTGCAGTTACCAGACCATGGCACTGAGTGCCACATCCAGTCTCTTTTGAAATATCTCCAGGGACGGAGAATCCACTACTTCCCTGGGCAGCCCATTCCAATGTCTGATCACCCTCTCCATAAAGAAATTCTTTCTAATGTCCAACCTAAACCTCCCCCGGCACAACTTAAGACCATGCCCTCTTGTCTTGTTGAATGTTGTCTGGGAAAAGAGACCAACAGCCCCCTGGCTCCAACCTCCTTTCAGGGAGTTGTAGAGAGTGATGAGGTCTCCTCTGAGCCTCCTCTTCTCCAGGCTGAACAGCCCCAGCTCCCTCAGCCTCTCCTCATAGGGTCTGTGCTCGAGTCCCTTCACCAGCCTAGTTGCCCTCCTTTGGACCTGCTCCAGGACCTCAATATCCTTCCTAAACTGATTTCCACACTCCATTCCAGCAATTCTGGCTCTTTCACCTGTCTGACCTTGACACTTGTCTCACTTTGCTAATAGTGACACAGTGGATATATCTTAATATTCAGCCCTTACAGGCAGTAGCAGGTCTTTCTACCTCCTGACTTTCTGGTTTTCTTCCTTACCCAGGATTTTCATAAGTCGGTTTGTACCACCTGAAATGGAGGCAGTAGGAATACTGATAGAATTTTATATCACTCCTTCCTGCAGTGACAACACCTGTTTACTTTTCCATCCCTGCTGGCACTGTACTTTCCACTTTTAGATGCTATTAAGTCAGCACTCTGTACCAAACCGTTTTGTGAGACTGAAATGGCTCCTCTGCTGTATCTGGCACATCTTCCCTGGTGTAAAGTTGAGACTGAGAGTGTTTTCCAACTGAGCAGACAGTGAATTGAGAAGCCTTCTTCTTCTGCTTCTTAGTATGCTGCATATCTATTCACAACACAGTGATGAGCTCTATGTAACTGAAGTGTGCTGGGTGAAGATGATGTTGCAGGCCTGCTGAGATTTTAGGGGACTCAAAGTAGGAGGAATTTCACTAGGAATTGATAAACAAGTGAAAAAGGAAAAAAATTTGTCAGAGCTTCAAAAAACAGAAATCAGTCTTAAGATTCATATTGAAGCTGGTTAATGATTTTTAACTTCTTCCAACATGCAAAGCTTATTTGTGAGTAGCATAAAATGTTTTCAAATAATATTTTTCTTTGGTTGGCCCTTCTTTGAGATCATGTCTATTTGTGCTCTTGACCCCTAAATTAAATTGTTCATAGCAGGGTCTACACTGTGTGGATGACCCCTCGTGCCTACAAATTCCACCTGCAGTCTAGAGGATACTTTTTATTTTGTTTGGATGTCTAAAGAAAAGCAGTTGAAATTCCTACTGTGCCAGAATCTACAGCATTAATTTCCTTACTGCTGCTGTCACTAAAGCTCTCTCACCTGCATGTCAGGTATAAAACAAATTCTGGCAGCAGCAAAAAAAGTGGAGGAATTAGTAGATACAGAAATGTAATTTTCTTATCACTGAAACTGATGATGGCACAGGTACATTCATGGCCTGGAGCAAGGAGTTGTCACTTCCAAATTGAATCGTGGTGCTCTGGACAGAACTTCTGTCTCCAGGAGTATCTGTTTCATTTGTACTCATTGACCTGCAGATTCATTCAATGTGATTCCATCTACTTGGTACCTTTTTTGCTTTAAATTGGCAAGTTCATGTTATTCTCAGAAACGCAGTAACATGAATAAAATAAATTTAAAATGTAACTTCTATGAAACATGATGTGATATTATGAGTAGAATTCTATATAACCATGCTTACTTTAGTATGAATTATTTACTAGTTTCTTTTTTTGTTTTTACAATTATTTCATTACAGTCTTTGCAGTAAACTCAGAGCTACACAGAGTGATGTAGTTACTGCATAGTTTTTTCATAAAATTCCAGACATTTTCAGTAATATATTTGAACCATGTGACTGAGCAAACATGGGCTGACTGATCTCGTATCCAATTTACAGAACTTCAATTCAAATCTGTGAGCTCCTCTGCTGGAACTCTGCTTATGAAATATGTATCACTTTGGAGTTATTAAGTTCAAATATTTTTTTTACTGTGCATATGGAATTGCTGATATAGCAGCATACGTATACTGACATTATAAAATAGCTTCAAGTGATAAATAAAGATGAGAAGAAATACATTTAGAATTAAGTTAGTACATCAGCAAAAATTTCCCATTTATACTACAGATATTTTCTTCCAAGCATGGGGCTTTTACAAATGTTTTGAACTGAAACTTCTATTGAGCTCACTTCACTTTGCTTTCCACAGGTCATGTTTGCTGTTCCATGAGAATATACCTTTATTTAATCTCTCATATTTTTTGAGTACTTTTGGCTTCCAGCAGTGAACCTAACTCAAACACAGTTTATTGAAATTCTGTCTTCTCCAATGACCTTGGGAAGTTTTATAGATTTTGATTGGGATAGAATGTTATCTTTTAATATCTATGAAATTGATAAAAATGTGTAACATTAAATTCAATATTGTTAAATACTACATAAATATTAGATTTTTACAATGTAAGGATTATACGCTGTTGATATATTGATCTATTTTTAGAAAAATATGTGTATCTTGTGGATATTTTGTCTAGTTTAATTATCTATTAGTTATTGTTGTGGCTAATTTAACTGCCTAACAATGTCTGCTCTCAGCTATGCCAGAGAAATTTCTGAAGTTGCTTTTAAAGTTATTTTTTTTCTGCAGTTTTCATATATATTTCTGTAAAATTGTTTATGCCAAAGCTGCTGTTGTAAATGGGTGGACTAAGATGATTTTGAAAGTATGCTTTCTTTCAAACCTGCAGCTACCAACATCTTGTCACCATACCATCTGTCTAAATATTTTCAGAAACATGACTACAAATAGTTGCTATGCTACCTTTTCACTTTGCAAATGGCTGCTAAGTGTGAGAAATTCTGGCTGAAGTCTACTGGAAGTTTTGACATTTTTTGCAGTCAGGCAAGAGTAGTAAGTTTCTCAGAGGAGAACAACTGACTGAAATGCTTGCTTCTTCCCCAACCTTTTCTCTACATTATGTGATATTTCTTCTGTAAATACCAACCTGAATGTAATATAAGCTGCCATTTTGAGAACTCTTTGGAGTGGGAATAATAATCATGATGTTTACTATAATAAATGAGCTGCTTGAAACAAGTTTTGCATTTTCCTATTGACTGCTTCAGTTTCTTACCCTCAGAAAACTTCAAGTAATTGAAAGGCTGTTAGTTTTTAAATTAAGTGAATTAGTGACAATCTCATTCATATTTAAGTGTTTAAGGCTGCCAAACAGATAATCTAAAAATTCTAACGCATGACATCCAAAATTCCCAGGCTATATAGATTAAGGCTGACAGTCTTGGTCTTTACAGCTGATTAAGTCAGAGCAATGCAGCTTTAGAGGATATAGAATTAATTACAGAATTGTTTCTGAGAACAGGATGGCCAAGGAATTCCATTTTTTCTCTTAAGACACAAACTGTTATTGACACTTATGACATAAGGTTCTATGACTTAATTCAGTACAGTGAAAGGTGTGTTTATCACAGAAAATCAAAAAGATTTTTTTTCAACTTTTCATGAACTTTTTTTTGGGCACTTGTTTCTACTTTTCCCTGTTTTCCTTTCTAGGCTGACCATGGGTTGTGTTTGAGTGTTTCTGTGCTGCCTAGGGAGGGCTCTCTTATTCCTCCTGTGTAGAATATGATTCCTTCTAAGATTAAAACAGCTTTTAAATATTAAAAATCTGAAACACTTTAAGGTTGAAAGCTAGCTCTATGCCCTTTAATTATCTAAAGGAGTATAATCTATGATTTACTTATCTTACACTGTTGCAAGCATATCATTTGTTCTTTAGTACAAAGTAAAAACTACTTGCCAAGATGTTCCTACTTGTTATTAATGTTTTAGGTAATTTTTTCTCCTTAAAATACATTGCTTTTAGAGTAAGAAACCCAATTAAGTAAGATCAATCCAACTCTCATCTTGCTCAAACTGTGTTTCTTTTCTTTTTGTCTTAAATTTATCTCTGGAAAAAATTGGTGCAAAACAAAGGTTAGATATAATGTTTAATGCAGCTGCTATGGAGAATTCACATTGGAGAACCAGTGGCTGGAAAGATTCCTCATTTTGTGTTTTCTGTGGTGCAAAATCTAAGCTGTAGCTGTTTGGCACTTCTTTATACAGCAAGGAATGAAATCAGGGGATAAATAATTAATGTGGTTTTCTATTTAGCATGAAATATGGTGATTACAAAGGGAAAAGGACCTGTAAGAGGCAAGTAGATGATTTTGAATGGGAATGAATGTTGCAGAAAAGATTCATCAAGAACAGAAGCTGTGACACAGAAAGAGCTTTGCAGAAAAATATAAGGTACTCAGTGAAATTATCCTAAAAGGGAGACAGGCAAAAGTGGCACAATAACACTGTGGAATGCTGTGTTTCTGGAGTTTCAAGAGAAAAGGGTACAGGTGGTCAAGAGCAAATGAACCATGGAGCTCAGCAAGTGTTCAGAAACTTGTGGAACCAGATTCTGATGCCACTGGAGTCACCTAGAATTGTGCTTTGTCACAGAACTGGATATTGAAAAATAATTCATACTCTATAGAAGTTACCTATGTGATTATGCTCATGTTACCTTAAATGAAGGTGCACTACAGCAACTATATTAGAAATACACCTGAACCATATTTAGGCCATATATATACATAAAGAATGATAAACATAGGTACACTAAATATATATAGATATACATACATATATATGTTTATCTATCTATATAGATCTCTATATATCCATATCCATCTAGATCTATATCTAGATATAGATATACATATATGAAGACCTGAAGCACTATAATCAATCATTAAATATATATGTACATATATATACATATATATAACGATTGATTGTAGTGTTTCTTCAGTGAGCCAGTTCTTTAGTAAGCACTATGGTTTAAAAGACAGAAATTGAATTCAATTCTATTGCTGTTGTTGCTCATGCATGTTAATTTTTATTGTATTCTTTTACTGAATTCTTAGTCTTATGAATTATGTACATTCAGGTCATTAAGCAGTAATTTTTAATTATTATTATTTTTATTTTAATTGCAGAGCCTCACTGTAAACAGTGCTGAAACATCCTTAAATTGAGATGAACTGATTTAAATACCCTTTAAATGAGAGGATTAACCTATGAAAAGGAGTGTTTTGAATGGTGTTTATTTTTAGAGTAAAACCACATTTCTGATTTCCAGTAGGGTGGCATCACTGCTCTTGTAACATGGACTACATTTCTTTTCTTTTTCAATTTATGGTGAATGTAAATATATATAAGTGCAATGCAAATGAAAAGTACTACTGCAAATGATTTGCGTGGTTCTAGTGAACACTGATTGCACTGCAGCAAGCAAAAAATTCTGGGTTTCAAGTTGTTGGCCTATTTGCTATCTCTTCTTAATGACTGATCAGTCTTCACCCTTCTGGATTTTTAAACTTTCCTGGTAGCCATCACATCTTTGAAGCAGAGCATTTGAAGCTGAGCACTGTCATAGGCTGAATCAATATTTTATCAGTTCAGTAAATGTTCTTATGTGTAAGTACCTGTCAGAGAATTTCTTTGTTTTCTAGAACATTAAGCTTTGTCCATTGTGTTTGCGCAATTTTTTTTTCTGAACTATTTTTATATAAACTAAGCTTCTGATTCTGATATGGTAAAGAAGGAATTCATGAAGCAATTTTTCTCTGACCCAGTTTTCAAAGTAAATTCAATTAATTTTTCATGCTGAAATGACAGAGTTTGTGATTACATAGCTCTGTGTTTGTAGTACCTCTTGACTTTGGTTTTCATTAACACAGCTGTTTCACCTATACTTACTATGACATTCAGCTACTATAGAGTTATTTTAAATGCCATTTAGAGACTTTCTTGGAAGGGACTTTTGGAAGGTATCATAAGCCTTCTTCCTGCTTACAGCACAGCTAACTGCTCAGTCAGAGCAGCTCTGGGCCTTTTGCAAAGGGATTCCTATGCAAAGGGATAGGGATTCCACAACCTCTCTTGGCAGCCAGGTCTAGTGTTTATGGACACTCCTCATGTCCTCATGGACACTCCTCATTTTTTGTTCTATTTGGAATTTCCCTTTCTGCAGCTTGTGACTGTTGCTTCTACTCCTTTCACTGTGCACTTGAAGAAGATAATGGGTTTTCTATGCTTTTTCTCCAAGCCATACACTCAGTAATTGATACTGCAGTTAAATCCCCTCCTCAACCTTCTCTTCTTCAGTCTGAATGGATGTCACTCCCTTTGGTTCTTCCCATATATCATATTGTCATGGACTCATGTCATGTACCTCAGCCCCATGGCAGCAATCCACTGCATTATTTCTAGTTTTTCTTTTTTTTCTGGTTGTTGAGAAGCTCAAAGTAGACACAGTGTACTCAATGAATAGCACGTCTTTCAAAAGCACAGGCCTGGTGGACAAGATTAATATTGCCCTATTGTTACCATCTAAAGCAATTTAAACTCCCCAAATAGACTTCTAAAATCAGTGAAGGAAGAAAATTGCCCCAGAAAGTGATTATCACATCTGTCTCCATTATTTTAGAAGGAGATAAGTTACTTGCTGAAGGTGTTTCTCTCTTAATTTACTTTTTAAGAAACCTGGATAGCTAGATGAGCCTGGACACATCAGAGACTGATACATTTAGGGTAGAGTGGAACCAACCTCTATGCGTTTAAGATCTTCAGTGTCTACCAGTGTTTTATTTCCAAATATAAATATTAACAAGCCACATCTTGGCTCTCAATAGACAATGAACATTCTCCTATCATCCTCCAAAAGCTGGGGGGAGCATAGCATCTCTTATCTTTTGACACACAACTAAGAGGAATGGCAAAATTGCATTTTCTTTCCAGAGTCCTAAGCTTTTCAACTTACTCAGTTTCTCATCACCCCACCTGAATGAGGATGGGTTTGTTCACTTGAGAGCCTACTCACTCATATTTTTCCATTTGAAAAGGGAGGGGAGCAGACATCTGGTTTGAGGTAGAACAGAACAGACTAGACCAGCCTACTTCAGTTGGGAAGGACCTACAAAGATCATCTAGACCAACTGTCTGATAGAGAAACAAAACTTCATCTCAAACCTTGTAGTGTTTGAACACATTGATTCCCTGGAAACAACATGAGAAAAGAATCAGAATATTGACAGTCAGCTTCTGGCTGAGAACTGAAAAGGGACTTTTTTAAAAAGTCAGGCATGTCATTGGCTCAGAAAGTTTGTAAAATCCTACAATGAAGAAAAAGAACAAAATGAAGCAAACACTGAGAAGCATAAAGATCATATAGACCAACTATATTTGAAGATTAAATTTAGTCTGTTTTTGTAGTTTTCATTTTCCTGCTCATTTAGTTATTTCCACAAATAGTATATAGGAAAAAAAACGGATCGTGCAGACAAAACTATGTGGCTAAGATAGTTGCAACTACTTTTTTCTTGTTTATAATAACAGACAGGTCTGCTAAGTGCATTGTTTTTCCTCGACACAAAATTTTAGTCAATAGTTAATTAGTCACATTGGTAATAAACAATGACAGGTATTTTTTTGTCAGCTCCTCTGAAGGTGCAGTGGATATTTTCAGCAGATTAAAAAAAATCATCTATTGCATCTTCTTTTTTCTTAACCTCCTTAAACTCTTACACTCTGCTTTTTAAATTGCATCATCTGGAGTACAGATATGAACTCACAACGTTGTTACTCTTGCCTTGACATTGTCTTGAGACTTTTTGAGAATCTTCTCCTCAACATGATAGCTTGTAAGAATGAGTTCTTAACTCCCTAAACCAACCTCGTATCATGGTAGACAGGAAATATCATCACATTTCTGTGTCAGGCAAAAACAGTTCAACCACCTCCAGCCTGCACAAGTCTTCTTTACTATGCATCTGGCAGCACTGAACATGTTTATTGACTTACTGCTCCCTCCTTCAATCCTTGGCTCTGTCCTGATGAGGCACTTAAAAGAAAATGTATGGTTGTACTGTGGACAAAATGGGAGATTAGCTACCAACTGCCCAGCTGTGATAAAAAGCAGGACTGCTTTGCACTTGATTTCTACTTCTTCTAAAGAACATCTCTTGCTTATCACATTAAACTAAAATGGGATGAACTTGCTCTAAATCTGGGGTTGGCAAGCACGCCTTGGATAAAAAGTAGGCAGTTATCAGAACTTGGAGATCTGTTTGGAAGTACTCAGCTCAGTTTTATTTTGTGAAATATGAGATTGCTATGCTCTTTTTCTCTGAACACAGATACCAAATCATATTCATATCCCCTGCTGAATCAAATAAAGCAGAAACAAAGAAAATGTGCTCTATTCTATCAAATCTCTTTATCTGAGCTTTCTCTTCAAAAGTTATCACTGTCATGTCCCCTGACAACTCACCTCACATACAGCAGCATTCTATCAGATTTTTACTATCTTTTAAAGGAATCACTTAAAGGGGCAATACCAATTTAAAAAAGTGTTTTCTCAATTTGTGAAATTACTCTTAGTTTGAAATAATGTCTAATATTGTTGAAAAGGAGAGAACCAAAAGAATCTGGCAGTTATATGTACTGTGCTTGACTTCATGTTGACCAGATTCTTTGCACCTCCCAGGTGTTATTGGAGGCCACACAAAACCAAAGGAGTGATACACTCATTAAGGGATAAATAGGGAAGTGTACCTTTTGCAGAAAATGAAGTGCAAATATCTTCATGGTGAACTGAGAAAAAAGACAATATAAACAGGGTTACAAATGCTGAGGCAAAGAAATAAATGGAGATATGGACAGCAAATGGGTAGACACTGAGTAGCTTAATCTAGGAGGAAAATAAGGAGGCTAAAAGGGGATGAAAAGAGTAATAGGGGTGGGGCCATAAATTTGGTCCCTTTCCTGCATCTGTGGTGGGAACTCTGGGGATTGAGTTTTGACCTTATGTGAATATTTGAACTTCTCTGGACATATAGAACTTAAAATCTGGGGATGTGTGACCTTTATTATAGTCTGAGTCCTTCACTCTGAAGGATACCCATTTCAAGTTTACCTCCACTATAATAAGAAGGCTGGACAAGTAAAAGAAGTTCTCAGCCTTGTCTCTAGCTACACAAAAACACTGCCAACTCTAATGTCATTCCCATGTCAAAACAGTAAAAACCACCATATGTTTCATTTTTAAGTCATGGAAGAATAAAGATCCCTGATGTTGCTGTGATTTCTCGTAGCTCTAATTGCCTGATTTTTCTAGTGTGAATCATCATGGTTATAAATGATAAAGTCTAAACTATTACCTTTTGTGAAACTGACAATCTTCCTTTTTTGAGTATATGCCAGATGTAGCTAAAATACAAAACAAAAATTTAAGAAAGAGAATTTCAAGGAAATGTAGCAAGACAAACCTCTTTTAGGGTACGATGCTCCAAGGTCCAACCAGGTCTTCCAGCAGAGACTCACGAACAGTGGTCCGAGCCTATAGCCCACAGGGTTGACTCGCCTGGATCGGTGCTGTTGCTCTGAGAGAGACTGACCTCTCTGCTGGGTAGCTCAGGAGTGAGCCCCAGCTGTGTCTCAGGCCTCACCTTTTATTGGCCCCCTGGTCCTGCTCATGCTCAGTGGGGGCCCACCCTAATTGGGCACAGGTGGGCTTGACACAAGCTCATGCTCACTCCCTAGCAATTAGTGGCACCTGGTTGCCACTTTACAAGGAAATAATATTTTTATGCATTAGTACTTACTGAGACAAAGGTAGCTACTAGGAATGAAACAGAAATAATCCTGAAATTAATTAATTAGTAATTGTGCTTAATAAGTTGTGTGCACTGACATCTATTATATTGTATGAAGTTTTAAGAAGTAGGCAAAATGTAACAAATTTCATTTTTGTACTGGGACAAAAAATTGGAGCTGTTTAGTCTGAAGGAATGATTAATAAAGGAAATGCACCATAAGAATTTCAGATAAGGGACATTGCAGAACAGTATTCTGTAGAGAGGAAATGAAATTTTTCTTCATTTTAATGAAACTGGGCAATAATTATAATTAAACTCATTGTAGAAAATAAGATTCATGATTAGAAATGCATGATATTGCATATGAAGAACAGAGTGAATGGATATGGAAAGGAGTGGTGGCTTGGGTTCTTTGATTCAAGCTACTGTCAGTAAGACATCACAGAATGCTGGTTTGGCACTTATATTTCATGTTATACTTCTTAATTTCATGAAGGAGCCCGAGACCTATTTAGTTTCCAACTTCATAGATAAAGCTAATAAAGAACAGGTTCTCCCCAGAGACACAAACTCTGAGGCAGAAACTGTGGATCCTGACACATGGGTGTCACCAAGGATGAGGAAGCCAAAATTGATTATTATTCTAAATTTAAATACCTGTCCTGCACTTTGGCCTTTCCCATGTCACTGTCCCTCCCTTATTTTTCTTTGTTTATTTCCTTCATTTTTCAATCTGTTGGGCTTCTTGGCTCTCACTGAGAGCTGCTCCCTCAATCTCTTCTGCTTTTAATCTTTTCTATCCTGCCCTGTGTAATGTGGTCACTTCAGCACAGTTGTATGTCTACAAATCAAAGCAGTTTGGCATCCTAATAAAACAAAGACATAACTGTATTTATCCATGCATATGGCATTCTGAAAGCCATGGAGAATTCTTGTTACTCTCACTCCCATACCAGCACAGTCCTTAGGACTCCATTTAGTTGCAACTGCTACAGGGAGGTTCAGTTCACATTATCCCTCCATGGCCTTCCAAGAGCATCACACACATCAACTAACTGAACCCTACTGCCCTACGAAACAAAGTTTAGTGTTTTGACTATCCCTTGTTTTTCTTAGAGGAAGAAAATTGATTCTCCCATGCATCAGTAGCATAGATCACCTTGGAAAGATGTTCTGGCAAAAGCTCTCTATAACCATCAGGTTATATTCTCCCATACACCCAAACTGAGACCACAAACATGACCTCAGCTGAGAATGCACTCAGACTCAGTACACACAAAGCCTGCACTATAGAACAAATTCCCTCTCCACATATTCACCACACTTTGCAAACATTAACTAATTAGTTAATCTGAGGTCCCACTTAAAACCAAGATCCTTTTTTTAGAATCTGATTTAAAGCTAATTAATTAAGATGAGTTTCTGTCTTATTAAGCTCATCATAATAAGTACGTTATTTTGATTAGTCTAATGCTGCACTCTCATTTTATTACTCAGTTCAGTATCATACTTGATGAAAGAGTAAAAATTGCTTGTGGACAATTTCAAAGAGAATAAGAACATCAGGGTTCAAGTAAGCACTCTTTAAATCAGTACAGCAATTGGATTTCTCCATACTCTGTGATATCCAGGTTTCTTCTTCTTGGGAGTATTATCAAAGGCCCACTTCTCCCATCTTTTATGTTGAATATTGCATCCAGCTCAGTTTGTCTCTCATAACCTTTTGGAACATTCTCTCTAAGTAGCCAGCGCTTCCTTGTGTTTCTATCCTCAAAAATTCCCTCATAAGCAATATTTGAAAGGAAACCTGCCTAAGCTGTATCAAACTTCAGTTCTGGTGAGGAGAGAAATCAGAGAGGAAGGACCTGCTTCCCTGTGTATTAGGGGCACTATGTTGGCAGCAAATTTAAACTCCAGAGGCTGCTGCAAACTAAGCCCACCATGTAATTTATTTTTTTTTCCCCCACATAAATTCACATCCTCATCATTCCTGTACTACTGATATAAGCTGCAAGTAAAAAGTAGTAATCTACAAGAACATAAGTGAGCAATATCCAGTGCTTAATGCAGACTTTCAATGAAATAGTTTCTACTAAGGAATGAAAAATTCTTATTTACAGTTCCATTTATCTGCATGTGCTGCATACATACTCTTTCAAATGGACAAATTCTCAGCAACTTTTACAAACTGTCCAGTCTTGGTAAAATAAGAAAATTTCTAGTGTTTTTTCTCTGTCCTCATGTGGTACTGGGATGCACTTTCCAAGTTATATGCTGCTTTACAATCCTCTACTGCCTGTTGGAAAGGAGCAATTGATGACTGCCCATTAGAATTTCTTTCCTTAAGAGCAGCTTTTCACTTTGCAAAGTCCTAGGCTTACCATCAGAGTACTTTTAACATAAATCAATTATCATTTATGGATCAAGAGATTGATTATCTCATCTTTTCCCTTAGTTTGTCCCTCTCTTTCTTTGCCTTTCTTAATATTCCTTTGTTTGTTAACATTTTATCTTGTTTATCACCCTAGGAATGTGCAATAAACTTAATCTATCCAGCAGAATATTCAACATATATACAGCTTCTTAGCTTCCAGGTAGGTGGAAGTTATGAATCTTCAAACAGACTTTGTGTAAAGCTCATGCATACATCTTTGAGAGGGGCTCTGTTACCAGTGGTAAAGCATTCACAAAACAACAGTTAAATTTTTGACCTTAGTTAAGGGAGACTTTCAAAATATACTTCAAAGGCAAGCCTAAGAATGTAAGTCTATAATTTTCAAACACAAAGAATCATATATTTAGATCAAGGTTCTAGCATTTCCCTTGGACCAAGCATCATTCACGCCTCTCTGCTCCATAGCTGATAATTACTTCATTTTCTATATGCTCACAGGAGCTAAGGAACTTGTCTCTCTCTTTTGCTGGGATATCACCTTATCTTACAATCACTAACACCTACCTCTTTTTTTTTTTTTTTCAGACTGCAGAATGTAATGAAGTTAAAGTCCCATCAATTTTTCACAAGCTATTTGAAGTTCATTATTTCTGTTTTCTAACCTTAAATCTTTGCAAAAAATGCTCATTTTTTCAATCTATATCAGATGGTCTAAAAAAATCCAGTTCTTCATTCACACTACGACCACTTTATGATTTCTCCTAATAGAGAGACCTTCACTGGGGTTAAAATGAAGTTGTGTGGGGTTTTTGGGTTTTTGTTTGTTTGTTTGTTTTCTTTAATCCTAATCTAGCTATGACTGTATAAACCAGGACTCTTCAATTGGAGACCAGCAAGACAATTCCATCTGGTCTCTCTTCTTCCAGTACTTGTATATAGCCTCTAAATATTTATTTTCTACCTGGCCAATTACTAAACTAATATAATACAATTTGACATCCAGTTTGTAATAAATCCTAGAGTAAGACCACAATCTGACAAAAACTGGAGAGAGGAACCTTGTGAAGTTACTGCACTGGGATGAAGCAGCAGCATTCAGCTATTACTTTTTTTAATTGTGGAAGGAAACTTAACTGGTAAATAGGAAGCTGGAAAACTCCTGTTTTAACCTGCTTGCTATGCATTTATTTTTGAGTGTGAATATAGCATGGCCTACCTTAACAGCAAGAGTGTTGGAGAAAAGAGTAAAGTGTCTGTCTTGAGCAGTAATCGTAGTTCTGAGGTGGAGGATTGGATTGTGTATAAAGCATTGGGAGTGATATGTGTAATATAAAAAAGACTAGATATAGAGATCTATACAGTGACAAAAGAAGGAGCAGGAAAAGGTCCCTGTCCCTAAAGCCAAATTGTGTGGATGGGCCTATGTCTACGTTGCTTCAGGCTGCTTCCTTCCAGAGCCCAACAGCTATTTAGCATTTTGCCCACCTGGTACTGCTGTAGCCCTAAAACACAATTACTTTTTTGTTCAAAGTGCGTGAAATAATGCAAGGGATGTTCTATATTCCACCAAAATGTTGGTTTTGTTGCTTCATATAGTTGTTTATGAGAGGTCCTGAGGTGCCCTGCTTGATGAGGATGGGATGGTAGAGAATTAGATAGGGTGAAGAGAGATAAAACTGATGCAGTCTTATGCTCACACTTTTTTCAGAGCAATATCTGATGTGAATTACACCCAAGTGATGATTCTCTGAACAAAACTGGTCTGAAAAGTCCAGACAAAGCCTGTGGGAGAAGGAACAGCTAAGTGTTATACACAGTCAGGGGCCAAGCACTTGATTTTGATTCTTTTCATTTTACCACTGCAGACATCCTTGAAGTTCCTCTGCTAAGCAATTTTACAGACAAATTGTTCAGAAAACAAATGGTCAGGAACAGCAGTGGAACTTCCTATTATAGCAAGGCTTTGCATGAGAGGACAGTCAGAGGGTTGTGTTAGAAGGAAGAAAGAATGTTTGGATCACAAGAAGGAAAGCCCTATTCTTGTGAAAGTGTAAATAGAAGCAGAGATGCAGAGAACTGGAGAGGGAGACAAGGGCAAGTAGAGGACAAGGCCAAGCAGATTGTATAAGTAGAATTATGTACTAATAAGAGCTGGAGAAGGTAAACCAGACAAAATTAATCAAGATGGGAGCAAAGTGGAAACTATCTGTAAAAGGTCACAGCAAGGCATAGCCATGTGACTGGATGACATTTAAAGGAGGAAGATGAGTCTCTGCCAAGAGAGCTGCAGACAGCTGGAGGATTCAATCCACAGTAGCATGAGGATAGAGGGAAAGTGGCACGTTTAGGAGCAGCAAAATAGGAAGAGATGTTTTCAGTTAGCCTTGGGCTTGTTCCTAGACAATGATACCATCTTTTGATAGTCATTTTTGAGGACTGAGATGCAGAAGTTACATCTTTGGAGCAAAGTATCTGATATTGATGTCAGTTCTTCTGAAAATATTGTCACAAAATAATTAAATTTTATTTTTGCTGAGTGCAAAGATTACAAGTCTAGAAAGTAAAATGTCTCAATCTCATATCAGTCTCTTCAAGTTTCATTTATGATTAGGAATGAATCACTGATTTGCACTGAAATGCTGCAGCTGTGAGCTTGATATTTTCCTACTTTATTCATTTTTCTTGACCCTTTTCTATCTCTTATACACAGATCTCTGTTCTGCTCTGAAAAGAGAGAAGAATTTTCTTAGGTGTGTTTTTTCTTCCTCATATCTTTTAAACTCAATGTAATCTCACAGGTTAAGGATTGTTCTGAACTACCTCTCAGCTTTCCGATTCATCCTCAGAGTCTTTGTATGCATTGGCATTTGTTTCTCTTCTGTCTTTTTGTGTTTTAATGGCCCTACATTCTACAAAATTCATTTCTACATAATATATCTTGACTGTGAGCCCTGAATCATGATTCACTAGTGGATGAAAAGCTGGACATGAGCAGGCAAACTGTGCTTGAAGCCCACAAGGCCAACCATCCCCTGGGGAGTATCAAAAGAAGTGTAACCAGCAGGTCAAGGGAGGAGATTCTTTTCCTCTACTCTTACTCTGGTGAGACCCCACCTGGAGTACTGCATCCAGCTCTGGAGTCCTCAGTACAAGGAAGACATGGACCTGTCAGTGGGTCCAGAGGAGGGCCACAAAAATGATCAAGGGCATGGAACACCTTTCTGTAGTGAAATGAGGCAACCAGGTGCCACTAATTGCCAGGTAGTGGGCATGAGCTTGTGTTAAGCCCACCTGTGCCTGATTAGGGTGGGCCCCCACTGCGCATGAGCAGGATTAGGGGGCCAATAAAAGGTGAGGCCTGAGGCACAGGCTCAGCTCAGTCCTGAGGTAGCCAGCAGGGAGATCAGTCACTCTTGGAGCAACAGCACCAATCCAGGCGAGTCAACCCTGTGGGCTATAGGCTTGGACCACTGTTCGTGAGTCTCTGCTGGAACACCTGGTTGGACCTTGGAACGTCGTACCCTAAAAGAGGTTTGTCTTGCTATACCTTTCCTATGAAGAAAGGCTGGGAGAGTTGGGGTTGCTCATCCTAGGGAAGAGAAGACTTTGGGAAAATGTACTGTGGTCTCTCAATATTCTAAGGTCTTATAAGAAAGATAGGGACAGACTTTTTAGTAGGGTCTATAATGATAGCACAAGGGGTAATAGTATTGAAGTAAAAGAGGGGTAAATTCAGCCTTAGTGGGGAACCTTTTTATAATGAAGGTGGTGAAACACTGGAATGGGTGGCTCAGAGAGGTGATGGAAGGCCCATCGCTGGAAGTGCTCAAGGTCAGATTGGGTGGGGGGCTCTGAGCAAAACACAATCTATTTCAAGGTGCCCCTGCTCATTGCTGGGGAGTTGGACTAGATGATCCTTAAAATCCCTTCCAACCCAAATCATTCTATGATTCTACAGAATTTTATTCTAACCTTAGCTGCACCAATGTAATCTCTCTATTCTTCTTTCCCTCTTACGTGTTTTCCTTTTTTGCATAAGCTATTGGTATTTGTATTACAATTCTCTTGATTATTGAGTAAAACAAGACTATGGGAACATCCACTCCTCATAGGAAACTTTTCTAGTTATTTCTTCCAAAGATAGAGATATCTCTCCAGTAAGAGGCTCCCTTCACTCATCTTAGGCATGAAATTTTATATGTAGAGATGAGTAAGAGTTGTGGCTTCTTAAACAAATGAGCGTCACTACACCAGCAGAATAACCTCAATTTGAGCCACTTTGTTCATTTTCTTATCATTGGAAAAGAGGTCAATAGTAAAAATGTGAAGTAATCTGAGAGTAAGACTTGATTTCTGCAGGGAGGAATTGAAATCAAATCAATTTGCGTAATTTTTCACAGGACCCATAGGAATTGTGTCTGATTATTTTTGTGTCTAAATTAGCACTACATTTCAAAACCTATCACTGGGTTTCAATCTGCTTAGCATATGTAGTGTTAATATTGTATTGATTTAGTTTATTAACCTTACCTCCATCTGCTAACCTTGTGACCCTACCAGTGAACAAGATGTCTGTTTATTTTAACTGAGGTTACGTCTTCTAACCTGCATAATAAGAATGGCTTTGATGTAACGATCTCTCAGGAAGCTTTTTTTAAATTATTATTTTTTTACACTCTTTGTAGGCAATAAGAAAATTAATTAACAAATGTCTTACTTTTTTTGTGAGACGATCAAGAAATCAAGATGCCATTTTTTTCCCCTTATATCCTCTAAACCTCAAACAAGCTAAACTTTGTAATCTGAAATCATTAATGGAACACAGAATAATCAGTTAAAACACGTTTTTAGTAATATTGATAAATATGCAGCAGAGCAAGAGATCACACTATTATAAAATTCATGGCTTCTTAGAGATTCGTTCAGGAGATTTTTATTCTCATAAAAATGAAAAGAAGGAGAAAAATATGGCTCTAGGTCTGTACACAAGTTCTTCAGATTCTGTGTGCCCTGAAACAATTAATTTTTTATTGTTCTTACATATACACAGAGGTATATTAGCTCAGTAAAATGATTATGGATGATACAAAATAAACATTACAGCTACCAAGATGACATGAATTCCGGAGAGCATAATCTCCCAGTTTTGTGACATTTTAATGAATTACTTAAGATAATTGATTCTATTAAAACACTTCAGCTTGATCTTTTCTGTAAGAGTAATCTTCAAATTAAAAGTACTTAAGATAATTGGGTCATTTCTGATGAAGGACAAGTGTTGAATTATGCCAGTAGTTTGAGGTTAAAAAGAGGCTGAGATTTCCTCAAAAGAAGCACAAGTCTTGATAATCTTTTAAAGCAGAATATTTTTAAGCATATTTTTCTACAGATACTCTAAATAATCACAATGCAGATTATGCCTTGCTTTTATGTTTTGACAGCTGGGTGCAGGTTGAGTGCCCTTTCCCAGGCTGCTGTACATTATGCTGCAGTCTTTACATAATTAGATCTTTTATTGCAACCAATTAAGGTTGAAGCCTAGTCTAATTTTTGGCTTTTTGATGATGTAGAAACAGCCTGATTGAAATAAGATACTGCAGCAAATCAAGGTAGTGATGTGAATGAAGGAGATGGAGTTCATTTCAACTCTGAAGTCCTGTGGTTTTAGGCTATTTTAAATGTACTTCTTGTAATTTAATTGGCAATGCTGGTAAAAAAAAGTCTCTTGTTAATTGAAATCTACTGTAAATTCCCACTGATGCCAGCAAAGATGTTATAGTCCAGTCGATTAAAGAAGTATTATCTTTTAAAAGCAAAGCATTAATATTCCAGCAGGGTTACCCTTTCCTTCACGATTTCTATTAGTTATTTTCCATCATGCAATTATGGATTAATTACTTCCTAACCCTTTTTCATATATCAGTGCTTTGTAATGTTTTTAATTTAGCAAAGAGGAGGTTCAGTCCATTACACACAATTAACATTGCCACTATTAATACATTCATGGTCAGTGTCAGGGTGGTCATCAGATTACAGGAATAGTCTCTAATCATTGCTCAGCACTAAGTTCTCCTGGGCATGTATGAACTGCTGCTGCATTTATAATCCCTTGGTGCAGTTATCAAGTATCCTGCAAGCAGCATTGCATTAGATTGTGGAAAAAAAATACTGTTCTACAAATACTACAACACAATATCTGGCAGTTTTTACTCTAAATTTTGTACTTCCTCATTGTCAAGCAACAACCATGATATTAATCTTTCCAAAAACTAAAGCACAATTATAAGCTCTGAATAACTTCTAATACATTTGTCACCTAAATCATCTGTTTCTATAAAAGAAAAATAATGGGCCAAATGAGTATAGTCTGAACTTTACCACTTCTGAAGAACTCAGGTATTTTAGACTAGAGCTGTATGTTGTACAAACTGATATTTTTCCTACCTCTACTAAGGTGTTAGCTTTAGAAATACTTGCAGCATTTTTAATAGCTGCAGTTTGAAAAAGTTTTGCTGAAGCTGTGCAAGACCTACAGGAATTTAAGCAGATGAAATGGCAGGTTGGCAAGGTTCACAAGGTAAGCCACAGTGTGACTTCAGAGGTCAGCAGAGCAGACTTCATTATGACATCTAAAGTTAAGGAATTTGGAAAATATAAGTGAGCATTTTTTCACCCTGAAAAGTCAAAGTAAAAAAACCCTTAAAACAGAAAACTTTCTTGTCAAACACATTTTGTTTTTTATTTAGGTTTAGTGTGTCTGTATTTAGAAATCTTTCTGTCTCCACCTATTGTCTTTTAGCAAATTGTGCCAATAGTTTGGTACTAAACTAAATGGATATATTAAAGACCATTTAAAATAATCTCATGCTTCCAGTCACCAAAAATCAAAGTAATTTTCTTCTGCCATTTTTCTGTGCCCCTTGATATTGCGAAGTTCAGGGAAAAAAAACCCAACAAAACACCACTCAACATATCAGCTACTGCACTCCAGTGTGTAGCTTTCATCATGAATGTTTTATACAGGGGATGTTCAGCACTCTGGCTGGTTCATTAGCTCTGTGTTGTGCAATACCCAAGTACAAAGTTGGCCTTCTTTTCACAGGTGCTTACAGCTCCTAATGAGGCATTTGTAGCCTTGTGTTTGCTGTGTGGTTCTGTACATCAGGCCAGCAGTTCTCAGTAGTGGCAGTAATTAAAAGGAGAATGGTAATATATTTAATCTCTGATAAATAAGCTTGAATGGAAGTAGGGATATATTTATATTGCTAAATGGTTCTAACAGCTATTGACAAATCTAGTCAAAGACAATATTCTATAACAAAAATTTTTAAAAAAACCCACAACAGACCAAAATGTATGTATCTAGATGTATATATCCTCTAGCCCTAGTGCAGACTCTGCCTGTTACCCCAGCATACTACTTTCTATCTGCTTACCAATTTTCCTACAATGTCAGCATTTCCAATCCATACCCCCTAGTCACTGGTATTTTCCTATACTCCTATTGTACATCCCTGCTCCCCTTCCCCACACTGAGATCTGCACACCAAATGCTTCAGCTGCTTCAGGCACATCCCCCTTACCCTCTTCCTACATGTTGAACCAGCAAGGCAGCATCTGAGCTGCTCATTTTATTGCAGAAGCAAACACTCCAGCTCTGAAAGGGGTGGCCTAGAGCAACAGCTGTAGTTATCACTGCAATTAAAAACAGTTTGAAACTTCTGGTCCTTGCAGGGACTGATTCTTACATCATCCATGCACTGTATTTCTTATGCAGTGAAATAAGCAAACAGTTGGACTTATATCAATAAGATGTGGGTCATTACTAGGTGGGAGCTTTATATACAGAGAAGCTGCGGGTTTTCAGCCATTCCTGCTTCTCTCTGGAAGTGGTTTGCTGTTGATTTGGGTGGGAAATAGGTGGAATTTCAGCCACAATGCCTTTAGAAATTACATCCCTACAAGGTACTTTGGTGCACACCTGTGGATTGTGCTCCACTTGCTTGACCAACTCTGCCATGATTGCTCTTACATAGCAGTAGAAGCCACATTTTCATTTTCCCCTTTTGCAGACACATGAGCTAAGTGTGCCTTGCTTCCAAATATTCTACCAGCTACTTAGGGAAATTTGGTTCCTTCAGACAGATGAAAAAATTGTTTGAAATTCACATTATTTTAATTGTGCCTCATTTTCTTATGTGAAATTCTAATCAGACAAAATCTTGCATTACTACTAGAAACATTAAACATATGAGTCATGTATATATTTTGATTCCCGTCTTGCTTTTTTAAGAGGTGGTTCTATAAAAAGAATATAGGAATTCTATGTTCTATATTCCTATAGGAATTATAGGAATTCTTTGATAATCTTGAAATATGTGTTATTATAAGACAACAAAAATGTAATTTGCTTTTTTCAAATTTTGATTTCATTTTGTTATATGCTGTGATCCCAGCTGTACACAGGAAGGAGATTCAAGCCAAAATTTACAGATTCTGACCTGAGACAGAACTCTACCAGAAAAGGATAACTCATTCCTTCCCAATGTCCAGGTCAAACACCCCTCTATATTTGTTCCTGTTTTGTTTGCCACATTGGGGTGATCATCCAATTTCCTAAAGTATTGTGAACACTCTTTGGCAGCTGTCTCAGCCAAGTGTCTCCATGGATATTCCATTTTTCAGCCAAAGCAATGTATAGTGGTAGCATTTATGCAACTTGAATTGCAAGTGAGCCATGCAGCCATCAGGCTGTGGCTGCACCTCAAGAATCTGGAGCATAACCAGATCCCTGACCTTCCAGGCTTCAGGTTGTAGCATCTCTATAACACTGTTCTTATTCTTTGAGCCTGGCCTAAGCATTCTTTGTGTGATCTTTGTTTTCCTGCCTGTGTTGTCCTTAGTTTTGTTTCTGTCTTCCTGCTAATTTCCCCACTGAGCCCTGCTTATCGTCTCCCTCTTGGTCCCAATATATTACCTCTAGCATAACCCAGATGGCTCTTATAACAGAATGCTATGTTGTTAGCTTGAGAACCTCACTTCTAAACTGCCTCTTTGAATCATTAGAATTCAAGGCTTGATAGAATTAAAATATTTCTTGATGGTGAGGTGAGATTAAGATGATTGGCTGCAACCTTTGAACAAGAGCTATGCATCTGTGTTGTCAGGTAGGCCTGACAGGTGAATCTTATTCAAGCATTAAATAGAAGCTGCAGGCTCTTTGATAGTTAAAGACACGTAGCTACATGAATCTGGATGACTATCTGATGTGGATATGGAGTGGGAGCTACAGGTCTGGAAGGAGTAGGTGGTATGAATTTTGAGGTAAAATGTATCTGCTAAATTATTTTTGCTAAATAAGAACTGTACTTTGAAAACTGGAAGGTAACAAATAAAAGAGTACATTTGCAACACATAGAACAAAAGATTAATGACTGGTTATCCTGGAGCCATGCATTAAATTGCTGGCTAAATTTAATAATCTAAATTAGGAGGTTAGTGTGGAATTCATCTCACACAGCTTCAGACTTTACAGCATGTGCTGTAGGAATACATGCTGAAGCAAGTCACTTGAGGCTTCTCCTTAAGGTCAGTGGGAGAAACAGATTCATGAGGGCTATTATAGGCAGGCAGTTTAGATTTAGAGAAAATTTACTCCCTCTTTCTCACACCGCCCTTGAAAAGAAGTCTCAAGCAACCAACTCAGCTCTTTCTATCTGGTTTTGGTCAGACAAATCTCACCTTTTGGCTCACTACATAGATAACCTTCACTAGGCAAGTCAAAGAAACAGCCTACTTCAGACACTTTGAACTGTCCTCTGCCTCACTAGTGACCACAAAAGCAAACCAAAAAAGACAAGATTAACCATGGCTGTTAGATATTTACAAATTATACATAGTGAATCCCTTAGCCCTCATTTTCACTGTAAACATTAGTGACAAACTAAAATGTATTGCATACTAATTAATTGGTTGAACACATAGATGGCATTTATATTACTTATAAGTAGGAAGAACTGGAGTTAAGAAACTTAAATAAGCAATTTAAATTGGCAGGGTGACAAGCAGAGTTCAAGGAAAGGGAAATCTGTATAGTTTGAAGATTAGCAAAAAGAAATATAGATTTTTTTAAAGTATATTAATAACTTAGGAATGAGCAGAACAATGACTTAGGCATTTTTTTTATTTATTCTGTTTTTTCTTTAAATAGGTAAAATTAATTCCAGTTCCACAGTGAAGGAACTCCTACATGTTTCAGTTAACGTCTTAGGATGCACATCATGTTATTCCTAAAAGGAAAAAAACCCCATCTTCAGTGGTGTTACCCATAAGAAAATCAATGCAACATTTTAGGACAAATACAGCATGTGTATGTGTGTGTATATATATATACACACATATATTCCCTCCCCCAGTGCAGATAAGTAGTAGGTAAGAGTTCATTTAAAGAGAAAAAATAAAAAGGTTATATGATCGTATATAGCTTTAGAAATGTAAAAAAAAGTATAGTAGAACTGGAAAAAAAAGTTTCTTTTGTTATGGTTCATATGTGATTTAAGGGTGAACTCAATTTCAGGTGGAGATTGGCTTGAAATTGTTACATACACTGGTGAAGTCAATGGAAGTCAATGCCCCAAAATAAGAAAGAACAAGATTTTAAACATGAAAAATAGCAATGTAGCTGAAATGTGTATTTAAAACTCAGATGTTACAAATCTAAGGATTTCTTGACTGACCCTAGTAATTGGAGCAACCTTCCAGTTCTAGTGCAAGTACCTTCCAAAAGAGTCAAAACCAGAGACCAACTGATTTATTTTTCTGTGTATACTTGCTGGTTCCTAGATGTAATACAAAGCAAGCATAGACTCTCCTGAAAAGATTCTGGAGAAGACATTTGAAAGCCCTTTTGATGGCTTCCAGCACTATTAAACATCCCAGATGAATTAGTGCAAGATGTAATGTACTCTGGAGATCAGCAGTGATTCTTCAATGTGAAGATGAGCAAACAAGTCTGCAGTGGGTACACCACTGTACCTTGTTGAAAAATAGGATACATCTTGGCACAGAAATCAGTGTTTCATTCTGTAAAGGAAGTGTTATTACAGAAAGAACAGGAAATTTAAAATTTTGTGCTTGGCAGTTATTCTGGGAAGTTGTCCTACTGCACTGTGATAGTTTAGAAACCTGTATTACTCTGATTTTTAAAAATTATGCATGCACTTGGTCATTTTCAGACTTGAAAATTAATCTGTTTGCCTCTGATGGTGTATTCTGTGAGATAGATGCTAAGAGATTTTAGAGGTAAGAACACCAACATATCAGCAAACTTGAATTTCAGAAAATCCTTTATTTTTTGGGAAGAGTTCAGAGTGAAAGTACAGCAATGAACAGAATGTCACAAACTCCCTGTGTAGCTAGGAACATTTCATCCTTAAGGTCAGCTAAGGCTGTGCAAAGAATTTTAATAAGAAAAGCAGGTTTGTTTTTTTTTCCTATGAAAGGATTTGTGTAGAAAGGTACTCATCAGAATGTGATATTGATATCTTTGGAATCAGTAGATTCTGATTTACAGGATAGCAAAAAATTAATATGAGAGAAGTGGTAAATGTCCTACCTCTATATGAGATTCTGGATGTGAAAAGGTATTTCATAAGGAGCACTATCAAAAAAAAATCTAAATTTAGGGTGAATACAGTAGAAAATTTCTTTAAGCTGCTCTGTTGCATATACAGAAGTAAGTGCCCATGATAAGAGCCCCATTTTTGTGGATTTAGAGGTGCTCTGGGAAGGTCAAAGTCATCCTCCTGAACTTGAACTCATCAGAGAGGATAAAGGCTCTCAAGTCTATAATGAGATTGAAAGTCTGACTGATGTCCTTCAGGAATAGCTCACAGGAATCATGATTTTATAAATTATAGAATAATCTTTGTTGCAGCCAGCTATGCAGAGGTGATGAAACTAGGGTATGTTCATATTTAGTGTATTCCCTTGATGCTTTGAGTTGTCTTCTTATTCTACTGGCTGTGGAGACTTCTAGCTTAAATGAGTTGCATAAATTAGACGGAATATAAGGACAGGGTTTTCTCCCTGCCTTTGAACTGAGTCAGGCTAAATCTAGGTCAGTGCCTGAAAAGAATCTGTCAGCACTTCACACAGCTTCTGATAGTTATCAGCAGCAGTGTAAAAGCTTGACCTACAAATCCATAGCTCAGCTTCCAGCTGTGACCACGGTGAAAGAAGTTACAGGGAGCAGCTACTTTTTGATGGACTCATTTTGATCACACCCTCCAGAATGGAGAGTGTCCCACAGCTGCTGCCTTTTCCTAAAGCTTGATCCAAAGAGTTTTTTAAGGAGCCTTCCAGCTCAGAGTGGGTGGCTTCTGTGACCTCTGGCACCTGAAGAGGTTGCCTATCCCTCAGCATTTTCCAGTGAGAAGATAGCAGCTGTTCTCTCTGTATTTTCTAAAAAGTGATTCAACAGGCTTTTGAATCAACAGACACTTTTGTTACCCTCCAAAATGTGTTCATTGCAATTAGATTTGTATAGAGATTTTTAGCATATACCTATTTTAAAGGATTAATTACAACTAATTGCAACTATCCTATATAATTATCTCATTTTTTATTTTCAAGGACAAGTATAAAAAATGTTTTTTAGAGTAGAAATCGATTTATCTTTTTACTCATTCGTAATTATCCTATTAGACAGATCAGATTTTTCTGCTATATATGCATTTGTAATATTCATAGAATTTCAAATTAGATAAATATTTGAAATGTCCTTTTGACTTCTTGGATAATATTTTATATATATATATAATTCCTGAACTTGATTGTTACATCTGATTTCTCAAGATCCATCTGAGTGGAGATTTTAGAAACACATCAATCCTATCTGTAGGTAATGAGGAATTTATTGTGTTCTTAGTGATTACCCTCACTGTCTCACTATTAAATATGATGTTCTTCCAGTTTGAACACTTCTAGCTTTAGATTTCAGTTGTTGGTTCAAATTCCGGTTATCCCTTAACCCACCCCTCAGCCTCATGAGCTTGACACTTTTTTTCTTAATGAAAGAGCACTTGAAGGGAAGAGAAGGCTTTTGAAGCCTAATAGTGTCTACATTCCTAGATATCCCTCTTCTGAGAGCTGGTTCCAGTGAAAATTAAAACCCTTCCTTTTCCCACTAGGAACTCCCACTAGGAGTGTTTATAGCTCACTATCTTGTCAAGCCCAACTCTTTTGCCCCAGGTATTTGTGCAGATCTGAGGCTGTGGAAAATAATTTATTCCATTGCCTTTAAATTGTTTGTCTCATGGAGATAGCTACAATATCAAGTGAAACTTATTCTCTGCCACAAAAACATTACTTAAAGGAATTAGACTAACAAAAATAGCAACAGCTTCTATTGTGGATGCACAAATGTACAAAATCAGATCCTAAAATACAAAATCCAAATTATTAATTTGTGGTATTTTATCCCAGATTAACATGCATGCTGAAGTTACTGCAGTGGAAGGATTTCCTACCGATAAATGAAACACACTGACTGTAAATGCAACCTGTGCCATTAGAAGAGTATGAAGTATAAATTTTTGTCTCATTTCTGTTTCTGTACACTACTTCTTGTGGTCAGCTCAGATGGATATACAAAGTAAATTCAGGTTTTTCTTCACATAATGGAAAGAAAAAAACACTAAAATCTTTCCTTTCTCAGAGAGCAGACCAGATTATGTTGACTCAGGTATATTAATTATTTTGCATGCTCAGAAAATACTGGGCAAAAAATCAAAATGCATTACATGTGGGACATCTTTAATCATAGTAAAGAACATTTCTATATTAATCTGCTCTAGGCAAGGAAAGATATAATAATAATACTGTGTAAGACATTAATGATAGCAGCTTAGTACTTGCAGCTTAAGTATGGTACATATGTTTGTTATAGCCACATCAAAATAAAGGAAACTGTACTATGGATAAAAAAAGTGATGTAATACCTTTTGGCTGTTATTTCTGAGTGGAAAAATGAAACATATAAAAAGCCTCTGTTTCATCAAAGTGATTCTTTTAGACCAGTTGTTAGAATTTCAATTGGTGCCTTGGTCATGAAACCTGGAACTTGTGGGGGAGAAATTCAAGGACTTTTCTAATGTTGGTATTTTCTGTGCTTGAGTCACCTGGTGTGGAAGAACCCTCAGCATTTCTACTGACTGGGAGAAACCAACATTTTGAGTGTGTTTTATAGAAACTGCATAACAATCACTAAGGAGAAAGGAGAAATTGTTTAGCATTATGTTCTTAGGGTAAATAGGAAATACTTGGGAACTGCATAATTTCTAATATACAAGAATTTATAAGGTTGCAGTTCAGTGAAGTGCACTCAGCTTTAATATCATGTACAGGCTGTTGTGTCACATCACAAGAATTCCAGCTTTTCATTTTCTGTTAATTCCTCATAAGCCTCATAATTCAGCAATGAAATCAGGTTTATTACAAATTGATGGTAAAGTGCAAGTGAATAAAAAAGTGAAGAACCTCAGTTCTGTCAGCTTCCTAAACTGACTAACACACTACCTTAGGGAATGTTTTCATCTGGCAGGAAAAGTGCAGAATGTGCTATACCACGAATGAAAGAAATACCAATGACACATTCATTGGCATTTGAATTCAACAATGTTTATGAGGCTAGAAATACTAAATGATTAACTAGAAGATAGCTCACTAATATTTTTTTAGTTGGTTGGAGTGGATATTGGGCTTTACACAGTCCCATATAGAATATAAAAAAAAGGCTACCTTTGCAAATTACTTTTCCACAATCAGTTATGGTTTGGTTTGGGGGTTTTTGGTTGTTTTTTTTTTGACTGGGAGGCTAAAACTGTTGCCTATGCAATAGTGGGTACAGCTACAGCATGCATGTTGTAATGGTGACAGAGGGAAACATAAGGGACTGTCTAAAACTTTTGCTGCTCTGGGACCAGAAACATATGAACACATGTACTGTATGGGACCATTGCAATGTGGAGGCTATGGACATGTCAGCAATCCCTGCTTCCATCACATCTTCAGCACATCTTCTGCAAGTGTGAGAAATGTTAATTTTTTATGGATTTAGAAACACCACTGTGAGTTAGAGCTATACTTTGTCCATCAGAGGACGAGATGGAGCAATTGCAGTTTTTGTGGTTCTCTCACAACTACTCTTTCCCTTTAGAATGTCCTCACTTCCTCAGGTGTTAAATCAACTGTGCTGGATGGAAAATGGCAGGAACAACAGAGAGAAGAGAGTTAACTTTCTTCCCTGTTGATTAATCTTGGGGGAGGCTTTTTTAAATTTTTTGTAATGCACTAAATCGTGATGCTGTCCAGAAATTAATAAAAATACAGGCATATATAGGAAAATTAATTTATGTTCATAGCAGAATGCAAGAATTCATAGAATGTTAAACTACCTTCAGTTTAAATAATGAACACTTCTGTCAATTTTTATTGCATATATCATTTTTTGATGTTCTGAAAAGTATTAGACATTCAAAAATCACATATTCAAAGGCTTCAAGGAAAATACAGAAAGTCAGTAAGCTTGTTTGTACCAATCTCCATAAAAATAGAATTGTGCTTCATTCTGTACAGGAGGTCTTTCCTTTGTGAACTTGGAAAGAATATGGTTAATCATATGAAAAGAAAGAAAATATAAAAATTTTCATATATGAAAAAAAATATCTGGAGCTTGATGCAATATAAGGTTGCATTGTTTTCTCCCATGGTTTTTTTCCCTATCCAAAATAATTTATAGTACTCAATCTCAGGAAAATACAATTAAGAAAATCTGAGGTTAAAATCTCAGCTGCTCAAAGTTACTGTTATTGAAAATGTAATTTTAATTTGTATATCAGGAAGCAGGAATAGACAGACTTTTCACCCAGAAAAAGGGATTGCTTAGGAAATGGTCCTTTCCACTTGTGTTGTAAAACTATATAGGTATTTCTTGAACTACAGAGTAGTGTGATCATTACTAATTGATCTACATCAGCTATGAGATCATCTACTTAATTATAATTTTATAAGTTGATTATAATTTTATAAGTGTATTCAGCATGGCAAGAATAACTTTTCTAACATCAGAAAGTTACTGAAGCAAACTGCAAAGAAAGATCTGAACATTTTAATTTTTTTTTAAATTATGATTGTGAATTGCATTTTCATTGCATGAATAGGAGTTTCATTTGCTTTAGTCCAGAAATAATCACTTACATCATTTACAAGATCTTGCTAATTAGGAACTATACAGCACCTCAACTTCTGCAGAAAAACCTTTCCCCTTTCTGATTGTAAGTTGAATGGAGATGAATGATGAAAGGAAGGGGAAAGTATCACCTTGCTTCGCAAGATTTTCAGCAATCTATAATTTCTGCAGAAAATTCTCACTGAGCTTTTGCCCTCTTTTGGCCTATGAAACTATGTCCTACTTCCTCTTTTGAGTTTTAAGGGCACCAAAGGTCACCAAAAATGAGATGGAAGCTTGGATGTACATGGTATGAGTAGTGTGTTAAAATTAATGGGCTCCACAGAGAGCAAAGTGCCATAGGCAGCAGTGAGAATAAAAGGCCATTTGCTTTCCTTTTGCAGGAAGAAAAGCTCAGCAGCATAAAAAAAAATTTAGCTGTTCCTTTTCTTTATATCCTTCTTTCTCTTTTCTTGGTACCTCTCCTGCTTGGGAGGCCCAATGAACAATAGCCAGAATGTTGGTCCAAAGCACAGGAGATACACCAGGAGTTCAAGGAGAAAGTTCAGTCCATGAATAGTTGAGAGCCCATCTACATTACTGCAAGGAGTTGTTGCAGGTGGCTTCCCTCCCCCACTGCTGCTGAAGAATATTCCTCTCCAGTGACTGCTACAAAAATGCCTCCTTTAACTAAGCCACGTCTGTTTACTTAGGTCAGGAAAAAGAGAAAAGGAAAACAACAAATCTGAAACATAGCTTAACTCGGTAATCATGAGAGTGCACAATAGGATATGATTTACCTCCTAAAAGGTACCCCCAAAGAAACTAAAGCCTGGAGGTAACTACACCTGAATTACTGACCACCGGGCAGTTGTTATCTGGGGAAATTTCTAGCAAAGTAATGACAAAAATATCCTTTTGCAATTCAACAAAATCCCATGCACCAACCATTATTTCACATGACCATTCTGCACTTCATGAGGTACCAGCACCACTGAGGTACCCAGTGTACAATATAACGCACATCCATGCCCTTCAGCTAAACTATTTGTGATTACACACACTCTCACAGACTTTTCCCTTCAATACCACATAAATAAATCACTTAAGCTCCTTGTATTTGTTTCCACATTTGTGTCACTTTCTTACTGGCAATACGGAAGGTAAAAAAACCCTTACAATATATAGTGCAATTTTTCTATACTGAGGAGAAATGGGCACACAATCAAGTTACCGTTATCCTCTGGGCTATTAAGAAATCCACTCTGCTCTTCATGCTTGCCTAGAACCAGAAGAGTCCATCAAATCCATGCTTTTCTGCTTTGCCTCTCCTCCCCTGTTTTTCCCCTCCACTGCTTTCTCCTTCCCTCCTCTCCTTTCCCTTCCTCTCTGTATCGTACAGAATGAATTGTAAAATATAGAAGTATGGGAGATATACTTAAAGTTATTGCTGTACCAGAGAGCAATTTGCTATCAATATCAATATCTGCCCATTTTCTTCTTTATTTTCAGATTTTCTCTTAGGTTTTCAGTATACTGGTTTTTTCCTCTCTGATAATATATGTCGAATTAATGCCAAGCAGGAGATTGGCAAATGCTTGAACTGTACAAAACTACAGAAACCATAGGCATGTGCTGCAGCCATAAATATTTCAGCTGATTTCCAAGCCCTGGTAACAAACATTTTATTAACTACAAAAGTAACAGCATTGTTTCTCACTCCAAAACAGACGCTGCAGGAAACCACAAATCCCTGGTAGAACTGCTGTCAATAGCTTAATTAGTAAGACAAAAGCAAGCAGCTTAAGACATCTGTGTGCTGTCCAGAAAAAAATATATCTTGTGTAATATTATTGATGAATCCAATAATTTAAAAAGGCAGAATCATATCCCAAAACACCAAAATTCTCCATAATTTTGACCTTTTGTATTTGCTTTATGTTTTTTAAAGTTGTGAAGTACAACTGGGTCATGTTGTCAGGGTTTCTCTTACTCCCCTCTCAGTATGCAGCACAGAAAATTCTTGTTTGTTTGCAGAAATTATTTTTTATTAAATTATTTACTTGGTTGTTCTTCTTTAGTGAGTAATTTGAATGCTATGGGGTCAGTGAGCTATTCAGTGATCAACCTCCTTAGGCTGGGTAATGAAGAAATGACAGAACATGTCTATGGCATATGCTTGTATGAGATAGTGTCCCCTGTAGTACACTCTAGAGATGAAGAACAAGATATTCTGGCCTGTAGGTTGTTTTTTGTTGTTGTATTTTGGGGGGGGGGTTGTTTTTTTATATAATTTTTGATGGTTTATATTTGATTTTCTAAACTACATAATGAAGGATGGCTCTAAAAAGAGAGCTGGGTAGAATGCTTTTGTCACAAGGTAAAGAGGTAATCTGGCATCTTGCAATTCAGACCCAGAAGTTATGCATTAGATCTCGACGTTGTTGTATAATTTGGTCCAAAGAAAATGGAAAGTGTTCCAGATCTTACTTTTCTTATGTAGGGAGTCAGTTGGGCACTGTGAGAAAAGCAAGCAACATCCTGGCCAGCAACAGGTATTAACAGATCAGAAATGGATGTACTTACATGCAGCTCAGCAAGTGCTTTTTGGATCCATTTTCTCAATTCTCCCTTTTCAGAAAGACAAACAAATACATCTTTATATCTGCAGGACTTTCTCTGTTCACTGTTTATAGAATTTGTTGTTAGGGTCTGCCACTCAAGGGCACTTTAGATCTTTTAATATTCAACCATTTTGCCAGAAGCTTGTGGCAGGGTACCAGAGTTTGATTTTTAGTGAAATAGAGGACATCAATTTAATTATTAATTGCTACCTTAGCAATTGTTATTCTTCTGATAAAGCAAGCCTGGAAGTTTGTTTGGCTCTAGTGACCAGTCTTAAATAGTAATGATCCCAAAACTTACTTCATCCAAGCATCCCTTTAATATATAAGGAATTTTTCTGCATACATTATAATTTTCATAACTTTTTAGATACCTCATCCCTCAACTCTGGATATCTTCCTCCTTTTCAAATTCTTCAGGATGCTGTTTCTTCTATATGCTTCTGTACATTGCCTGAGCTAGCTACTTCTCTCTGCTCAACTCTGTTGCCTCTTCCCCCTAAACATTTCAATGTTTTGGTTTTTTCTAACTTGGTGAGTAGTTAAGGAAGATATCATGGAGAATTCATGCTCCTATTTGAGTCCCTGCCCCCCCTACCACATTCTCTTTTGTGGAGAAGTAACTCATTACAGCTAAGATTAGGCTAAGAGCAATATAAGTATGCTTGAAATACATAATGATCTGAAAGGCCATTTCACTCTACTAGAATGGTCTTGGATATGCCTATGAGAGTGTGAGAAGACAGAGAGAATATCAGGAAATGTCCAGGTAAAGTGAGCAGTTACAAGAATAACAGAATAACAAGGTGAAGAATTTTAAACAATTGTATAAAATTTTGAAAATATGCTGAGTTCCCCACCCAAAATATAATATATTAATATAAAAATGCTATGATTAAGTGCTAGAGCTGAACTGTAAACTGTAGAGCTGTCATAATTTTTAGCTGTTAAGCATGATTTTCTCATTTTAATTTTGATCTGTTTATAGATTGTTATCAGAAGAAATTATGTAGGTTGACGGCTTTACTGACTTGACACAGAACACATTAATTATTAATAACCTCATCTTTGAAGAAATTCTGTGAAGAATTGTTCAAAGATGATTCCCTTAACATATTTATAAATATTAAAGTTGGTTTCACTATGCTACTGATACAGAGAACTATATATATAATTCTTACAGGATTTTTTCCCCCTTGCTTTTCAGATGATGAAACAAAAGTGTATTGAAATAGTGTTGAAGGATACAACTCCACTCTACAATCAAATGTAAGTACTGACATTCTCATTCTGAATTGCAGATCCCTCACATCAGACTGAAAAATATAAATTATACTTTGAATACAGAAACTCTACTTAGGAAGGTCTCTGCCCAGCAGGCACACAGCTAAATGCTACATTCTTCCCCCCAAGCTTTGTTCACTCCCTTTTGCCTTGATTCTAATCATTTGGTTCCGTAATGTTGCTCAGTCCTTGTCAAGACAGTCTCTCCTCTTTGTCTGCCATTCTCAGCCTGTGGTCCCACAGTCATTAATAGGGTATGAACTGATAAAGGCTTCATGCTTACTTTAGGTAAGATCCATCCTCCAGAGGGGCATAGCAGGGGAGGTACTGATCTCCCCTCTCTCAGGTGGCCAGTGATAGGATACAAGGTCTGAGCTGAAGCACCACATAAGGTCTTTGACACCATGTTAGAGAAGATATAAACCAACTGAAGTAACTAAAAAAAGAGAACACTAATTAAGAAAAAGAGATTTAGAATACATCTACCTTGAGAGAAAAAAAGTAAAAGCAGTTTTGTTTAAAAGGGAGAGCTGAGTGAAGTCATCAGGAGACATGGTATGCACTTGCTGAAAAAAAAAAAGAGAATTCATAGCAAATCAGATTCAGGCTTAAATACTAATAAGCTCTTTCAAAGTATAGGCACTGGCAAAGGCAACTGAGGGATGCTATAGAATCTCCTTACATGAAGGCAAGGCCATGAAACTCTACATTAAAGAGAATCTGAGGCAATTTTCTGGTATCATTACTGTGGAAGACAGAGATGATCTTAAGGAGACTTAAGGTCTTCCTTGCTCAGTACTTTAATGATTCTGTGGAAGTTTCACTGGAGCCACTGGTGATTAGTTGCAGATTTGGGTTATGTTATCTTTCTACTGTGCCTCTAAAGGAAATGAGATTTTTGTGACCCAGATGTAAAACTGGTATTTAATTACCATTGTGCAGTTATGTTAGCACACAATTTGGCAAAATGTGAACTCATGATAAACTCAGTGGAAGGGCTGTAACTGCTTCTGGTTTTTTAGCTTCTTTTTTTATATATGCTGAACATAGCTATAGTAGCATATTTTTCATTTTATGAGTACAATTCAATATTTTATAAAAGGGAAGTAACTGAAAATTCACTGGAAATGAAACAAAGAAAAATAACCCAGTATACCTACTAAACACTAAGATACTGCATCAGTCTTGCCTACCTTTTCCTCAGGACTATCAGAATTGCAAATGTTCTCTGCATGAAAAAGTTTATATTGACAGAGGAAAGCAAAATAAGTAGATCAGATGTCTGTCTCATACTTATCTTTGAAATGAGGCAATGTGTCAGGGAAGCACTTGCTGAACATCTCAAGGCTTAATGTAATTCTTTTTGTGCAAAGGAGTCATATGCACCACCACCAGTTTTCAGGAAAGGGTAATGCAGTATATCTTAAACATTCATAATAATTCCTAGGCCTTGATGATGATCAGTATTCCACTTTGAAATAAAGTTTTAATCTAGGATGTGCCTCAGTTATATTGTTTTCAGACTGTCAAGATAGATGCACCTTCCTAGTACCTGAGCACCATTTTCACCTTTGCCTGGTGTTACATCTCACAGGCAGGTCCATATTGCCTGCTTCTTATCACCATTTTATTATAATATATTTTTTTCCTGTTACCATTTGGCACTGATAATTATGACTTCTTACCTCTTCCTTTCCTTACAAATAACACTTGGTTTTTTTGTACATTACTGCTCCTTCATTCTGTGTTTTTTTCAGACTTCTTTTTGAAATAGTATCATGACTGTAAAACATACAAGAGTGTGAGGAAGTCTGTAATGCAGCTGTCAAAATCACATAATGAACATCATCAAGTCCAGTTGAATACACAGTAGTCTGGCAGCATGTCTGTGGTATTTTAAGTGCCTCACTGGTGTGGTAGTAAAGCCCTAGCAGAAAAATAATAAAATCTTTTACTACACAACCAGTGGGTTGAAATTTCATTTTTAGTGTTTAATGACTAACACAAAAGCATGGTTCACCCTCTGGCTAAATAGTGGAATGCATTCCAGGAGATTTTATCTCAATCTTTAGGCCTGTTATAGGCTACTTATAACTTCTGGCTTGTCACATTCTTTTTATCTCAAATTGTACCCACTAAATTGGAATATTATTGCTTCCTTTCTTTTTCCAATCTCTGTCTTGTCTATTTAGATAGAGAACTCGAGAGGCAGAAAGTCCCAAGGTCTCTGTGCCAGCAAAACTGAACGTGAAAGTGCCTGCAATTTATTTACATTGTACTTATGCTATATGTATGCCAGCCACTGTTGAATACTAACCTTTAAAAAGCTTTTCCTGAAATGCTAATCAGAAAGCTAAACCTTATAGGTCAGTAAAGCTTTACATAAGGTACATATATTTCTAAAGAGATGGTTCCCCATAAGTTAAACCACTCTAAATCCAGGCTGCTGCCCCTTCCCTTACTCTCTCCTGCAACATGTGTGAACCTTGTCCTCTCACTCTGCCCCTCTGTATACAGCTGCTCTGACTGACAGACAATCACCCTAATTCTGATCAGCTGTATCAGAGTACAAAGATAAGTATGAAGCTAAGGAACTCATGTCATATTGTCTTATGAATCTAATTTAAACTTCTTTTAGGTTCTGTTACATCAATATACTCCTTTCTGGTTGCACAAGTCTGATTTCTGATGTAATAGGACATGTCTCTTTTGAGGGAAAAGTTATGAGGTTTGTGACATAACTTTTTTCCTGCTCTCAGTGAGAAAGTCTGCAGTAAATAATGACCCTTTCACCTGTCCTTCACTGGAAGCCAGTATCCAAATGCTTTAAAACACTTAGGTGCAAATTGTTTTATATCTACTGCATCTATAAAACATAGATTAGTACATATAAAGATTAATTATTTTTACTTCCAAGTTCTCTTGCAGTTAGGAAGGAGTTTCTGTTAAAGCCTCTCAAGCTTACAGCTTATCATTATTGAGCAGGAAGTGTTGTGCTAATTTCCAAGGGGAAGTTATAAGTTAGGGCCTTTTTCTTTGCATCAGAGAAATAGTTTCTCAAAATTTATGTGTTATGAAATTAGGT
Source organism: Calypte anna (assembly GCF_003957555.1). Taxonomy (NCBI): domain Eukaryota; kingdom Metazoa; phylum Chordata; class Aves; order Apodiformes; family Trochilidae; genus Calypte; species Calypte anna. The sequence goes on along the minus strand of NC_044246.1, from coordinate 8,726,509 downwards.
AGAACATGTTGATGAATAATTTTGAGGCACACAAATTTCTGCATAAAAAAATTTAAATTATTTAAAAGTATATTCTCTCATTTCATGCAAAGAAGATTTAATAGGGGAAAAAAGAGTTTTCTATGTAAGAGAAATCTTTGAATACTTCCTGATGCAGTGCTTATTATTATTGAATATTTTCCTGAGCAAGTACAATGTACACTACAGAGTACTTTGTTATTTTAAAAAGAAAAGTCTCCATTCTGTTTTATCCTTTTTAGAACACATTTCTTCCTTTTTCCTATATTAATGCATTGTGAGAATATCCTTGGGGGAAGTATCAGTGTTAGAGCCTGTTCTTTCCTCCCTATCTAGCCCTACCAATAAAGCCACACACAAAAACCCCCATCTCAAACATTTTTTTCTTTGTTTTCCCTCCCCAACACTCTAATTGGAGTTTCTTTACTTTCTTTGGTGTTTATGTAGTAGCATTCACAAAAGGTTAATCACTTTTTCTCTCTCCTCCCTCCCAACACCTTATATTGTGCAGATGTAGACAAGATATCCCTTGTTACCAACCATAATTCATGGATATGTTGAAAATAATAGTGAAATAGCTTTCCTATGTCCCTGGAGATCCCTCCTTCTGTTGGCATTGATCCCTCACCTGCTGTTCTTTCAGTTCCAGTTCACTGGAAGAAATGTCCCTTACAGTATTCTTCCTCTGCTGACTATCAGTCTTCTGGAACACTTGTAAGTACTCATTTCAGGCAAATGCACTCAAGAGCTTAGATCTTGTCAGCAGTCAGCCTATTGTACTTAGCTACACCAACCAGACAAACTCAGCATGGAGAACCCAAGCTGAGGTGCATGTGAACCTACTCAATAAATAACCAAAAAAAAAGATAATGCCCTTCACACAAATGTAAAGGGTTTAATTCCCAGGGGAGGGGGACAGGAACTGCTTGCTGTAGATTTATTTTAAATAAATGTAGGCCAAATTTTGCCCCCTGGTTACACCTTCTTTATTCAATTATTTTTGTCTTGTGACTCCAGTGAGGACAGCTAGGTGTAATGGAGGACAGAATCTGGCCCCATTAGTATGTGCCCCTAATGAATGTTATTTTAAGATGCAGGATAAAAACTTGTCTGTACAAAATTTTTGAGGCCCAGAGTTGAAAAAGTTCTTTGGCACGATGTAGATGGATGTGGAGGGAGGGAGGGATCAAAGAGAGAAGAAAGGGAGAGAAGTACATACAGAAGAACATCCAGTTCATAGAGAGTTGGCTGTGAGGTGAAAGATATCATATACTCTGTCACATCCCTGGTGAAAGTGAGAGCATCCCAGTCCACACTGGTATGCATCCAGCATGTGACTGACCCAAGGGGCCAGCTCAGTGGCTTCTTATATTATATGGAGGTGCAAAGGATACCACAGGAAAAAATTCTAGCCCTGGAGTTCAGCGTTTTTGGAAATGTTGATGATATTTGCAGGTTAATCTTTTACTTTGAGAGGATTAGTTAATCTATTGGGTATTTTTTCTAAAGGAAAAATATAATAATCCTATTTTTCTGTCAGTCTCAGACTGATATGTTCTGAAAAGTGTGGCTGATTTTAACCAGATCTGACAGAGGGAAGATGTTTTGAGCAATCATGTTCCTAACAGGTGGCTGTTTTGTGTGTGGTCTTGGTTTTTATTTTTAACTTCAGCAGTTATGCTAAGAAAAAGAGTTAAGGGGTAAAATTTGAGATAAGAGACACAGAGTCTGGTTAATAGCTGCATCCAGAAAGATTTAGGGAGAGTAATGCAAGGAACATTGTCAGTATTGGACAATGTTTCTGTGTTATTTCTGAGGTAGGTGTCTGATATGTCAATAATGTGAAATCTAAAGTACCTCCAACTTCAAATCCATAGGTACATCTTAGCTTCAGTCCTACTATTAGATACTTGTGACTACAATTCCTGCCTGTAAACCAAAGATACAGATATTCTATACAAAAATTGCATTGAATATGATGGGAGAAAACAATGCAAAATGTATTAATAGCTCTCCTTGCAGCACTCTAGTTACTGTTCTCCTACTTCTCATCTAGTAAGTTTTACTATTCTGACCTTGTGCACTGTAGGAGATCACACTATAGGAAATATCTCTTTATTTTTATTTTCTGGGGTTTGGTTTGTGTTTCCTGCTTTTTCCCCTCTCTGGTCCTTCCCTATGGTGAACTCATATTTCAGTGACTGGAAGATGCTTCTAGGAGACAGGATCTGATGGTTTGGTAATTCTAAAGCTGTTTGAAAGACTGGTAATTTAATCTGGGAGGTGACAGTGTCATTGGGAGACTGCAAAGATCTCCCCAGCTGAGTTTTGTTGGCAATTCCTAGAGGAGAAAGCAAGTTCAGCTGAGCTGGGTAAGAAGGTGGCAGTCACCTTTCTGCCTGGCTGCCAGGAGCAGTGCTGCTATTGAAGCTGGTGGCAGTCTGAGCCCTCCAACTGCACACCAGCTGAAGCCTGCAGGCAATTGCTGCCTGCTGGTTTGATCAGGTGTAGTAAATTCTGAAAAATGGGCCAGGGCTTGTGTTCAGTCCAGCTCTGTAGCATAAATTAGTGCCTTGTAAGAAGGCCTTGAATGTATTACAGGTGCATGCATGTTTATTAGCTGTCCATAATGAAGTTTTGCTATAGGAGGCTGTTTTTTTTATTTCTAGGTATATGGCAATCGTTGACAAAAGATCTAACACTCTTGTATATGTGTTGTATGGCTAGAATCCTTCACCAATTAAAAAGAAAAAGTGTAAAGAAATTAGGAACAGCTGTCTTTAAAACAAAATGAATTATTGTAGTCGTACCTACACTTGCCTAACAAAAGTTTCCACTTGCATCCTGATTATTCTCTTGGCAGTGGCCTGAGTTTACTCTGCTCCTGGCAGCATTCATCCTGTTGATATAGAAAAGGAGAAGTTTTGTAGATTTCCTGTACAAAGTTTCTCTGAGTCTTGGGTAGACGAGATAGATGGGCAATGACTAAGAGAAAACTGTGCATGGTTAAGTAAAATCATGCTGTGATACACAGGACTTTCATTTATTGCTAATGATGTAAGCAGGATGTTTGTAATATGTGCTCCTTGATGCCACAGTCACCTGGCTGTGGAAGCAATGGGACTTCACACCAACAGGTTTTTTGTTAATGCTGAAAACTGCATGAAAGAGACAGTGGTTTAATCCAGTTCATACAGCCAGTTGGAATTCCTGACCTATTACAAAACTAACTGGATTTTACGAAGTTAAATTAACTCTGAATTAAGCTGGTCGATATACTTGTGCTTGTGGCTTGAACAAACTCCATTTTTTCTCATAGGTCCAATCTGGAAATAAACTTTAAGAGAAAATCTGGGAACAAATGTTTAACTCTTTTCAAAATAGATCACTGACCATGTATTCACTAAGGACTGACATTGTATTCTTAGCTTGTTACTTTGCCTGAGTAAAATTTTTATGAAAACAAACATTCCTAGTTATCAGACTGTTTTCCCACTCTAGATCTTCTTTCCTGATTGGAGTTAGGAAGCAGCAAAGGCTGAGTAAGCATAGCTTACTTATAGGGTTAATAGACTTATCCATGCTTCTTTTTTCCTTTTCTCTCTCTTTCCTAATTAGAATAGGGCTGGGGTAATACTAATGTTGGCAGCAGTGCTAGTAGAAAGGCACATGCAGCACACTTAGGTGCTAAACAGGAAGGTGTTTGGAAAGATGAGCAAACTCACTTTACAGCCTAGGAATGAAAAGAAACTTCAGTATTTCAATGTGTGACTCTTTTGGATAGATGCAAAGGCTTCTGATAGCATAGGTAGGGAAAGTAAGATCAACTAACTTTACAAAAAAGATAAGTTTAAAAAAATCAAAACAACATATATGGAGGGAAGGGACAATGTATATTATTAGAGTACAGTGTCATATTGATTCTGGTCTGCCATAGTGTTCAGGGATTGGGAGGAAAGCAGGTGGCAACTGCAGAGTGCTGCTAAAACTTCTTTAAAATCTGCAAGAAGCATAAGCAAGAAATCCAGAGGAATAAGGAAATGGTTGAAGTGCTTTATAGGCTAATAAAGAAACTATATGAAACTTCTTATGCAAAACACACACATAGGATATCCTTATTTACAGCACACATAGGCTTTTTCTAATAACAGCGTCCTGATAGCATATTTGAAGAAACTCAGAAGCCTTTTCATTTGGTGGTCAGGTTTGTTTGTTTTGTTTTGCTGTTGTTTGGTTGCTTTTTGTTTGTTTTTTGGACTGAATGTTTGCATGTATTTCAGTCCTTTGGTATAAAGTGCATCTATGAGCATATACCAGTCATAAATGGGCATCTACAGCTAAAGTTCAGTTCAATAGGCTTTTAATCAAGTTATACTGATGAGCTTAAAACTACTGCAGCTGTGATGTGCCATACCTTGAATTTCAGTGCCTTCAGGTGCATACTGCATGGAGTAGAGTCAAATGGTCAAATTTTTGCTTCATGTATTGTGAGTGTGTATGAGCAACATTGGAAACGCCCAGATGTACTCCAGTAATTGAAGAAATTAGAGCAAAAATTCTTAAAAATAAATCTGAAAGTCCTTTTTATTAATTGCTATGTTTTTTTGTTTGGTTGGTTGGTTAGCTTTTTTTTTTTTTTTGGTAGTATTTAGGTAGCTATTACAAAATTGCCTTTTCCATTTTTGAGAAAAATGCTTTATTTGCTGTTCCTACCAAACTCCTGCTACTTTTCAGTTTATTTTCCAGAATTTCAGGAAAGTACTTCTTACTACCTGTTAATAATAATCCCGAATTTTGAGGTGTGATATGAGTTTTGCCTTTATACTTAGACATTTGAAATTAAAAATGTTGTTATTTGTCTGGTTTCTGTATATTTTGCAGTAATGCATCTTGAGCCCAAACAGAGGGATATTTTAAACCTGCCTTTTTATCAGGTGGCAGTAGAATTCACACCAGACCAAGTGGTTAGCAGAGAGCTCTTATACAATGCTCTCTACAACTAGTCTGAACGAGCTGTTTTACAGTTCAAAGGATGTTTTCAGTTAATTGGATTCAAGTGGAGATTTTTGGTGCAGTATCACTTTGTCTCAGTAACTGCACTGGTTTAGCTCTCTGGCAAATTACAAATTCTCTGCCAGAAAATATTCACCAGAAACTGAAATGCTGTTCTGAGCTCCAATAATTATTTCTTGGTGTTGTGTGAGAAAGTTTTCTTATCTATGCCTAATATAGCTTTGCAGAGTGTGTGGGCAGTGCGTGAGGTGGCTTTTCACAGTGTGAAGAAGGAAACTCCTTTTTTCTACTGAAACAAGTTGGAACTAAATAGCAACACATAACTTCTACTAAAAGAGATCATCAGTGGACTACAGAAACCAACCCAAAACAGCTTTTATTCTATGAAACAAATACTGGAGTGTAAGATAGCTAATGGTGCGGGTACTCCAGTGATATTTTCCATCTGAGACAGCTGTAGAGCGATATTGTGCAGGGATGCGACTTCTGAGGTCAGGCGCTGGGTGAGCAGCTGCCCGGGTGAAGCTTTTCAGGCGGGACCCGACCCGGGGCTCCTGCCCGCTCCCCGATCAGAGGAGGCGAGCTCCTACCTGCCCCGGGGAAAGGACCAGCAGTTTGGCCAGGTTACGCTTCAGAGCACCAAGAGCCCCTGCCCTCGACAGGGTGGCGACAAGGGGTGACAGCGGTGCCCCCCATGCCCGCAGGTCCCGCTCAGCGCGGCGGGGCCAGGGCGCATCCCACCCTGGGCAGAGCGGGGAGGCGGCACCCCAGGAGCCCCCCGGTTGGGAGCTCGGACAAAGGCTTCCAGGAGAGGGAGTGGCAACTGGCTGCCGAGCCCCGAGGATGGTCCGGGAAAACGAGTCGGCGTCCACCGGGATGAGGGGGAGTGGGGACGAATGAACTTCACCAGGGGCGCGGGGAGCCGCCTGACACCCCGGGAGGAGGCAGCAGCTTTCCTAGAGGCCAAAGCTGGGCTCTGCCGTGCGGCTTTCTGCTTCCCCGAAGGTGGCTGCCGGGGAGTGGGAGGCGGGGGAGGAGGAGGAGGAGCCGGCTTCATCCCCCGGTGGGCGGCGGCCCCTCCACTGCGCCAACCTGCAGGCGGGCGGGAGGCAGCGGCCCCACCCGAGCTCCCTCTGCCCCCTGCTCCTCCGTCCCGGCAGAGCCTCCAGCAGCCGCTTCCCGCTGCGCCGGTCCTGGACTGCAGCTTGCTGGCGGCGAGGGCAACAAGCAGCGGCATCTTGGAGTGGCTTCTTTCTCGAGTGCCCTTTCATGTCTCCCAGTCCGCTCCTCACTCATACCTGCAGCCTCTCCTTGTCCCTCCACTCCTCCTGCGTTTTTATTTCTCCTTTTTGTCCCGTTTCCTATTTTCAATTTTTTTTTTTTAATTATTATTTTTTCCTCTCTCCTTCCTCCATCCTGTTCTCTTCTGGATCCTCTTTGTCTAGTGCCTCTTAATTTCCTCTGATCTTTTCCTTGGACTTTGCCTTGTCATGTCAAGATGGAAGTCAGGCATGACTGGCTCTCCTCATCCCCCCATGAGGGCTTCGAGCAGATGAGACTGAAGAGCAGACCCAGGGAGCCTTCCCCAAGCCTCACCAGAGTAGGTGCGAACTTCTACAGCACTGTCAAGCAGCAGGACTACAGTGCCAGTGTCTGGCTGAGGAGGAAAGACAAACTGGAGCACGTAAGCCAGCTTCTATTTCCCCCTTCTTTAAAAAAAAATAAAAATAAAAATTCTTTCTCGACCTCCGTCTAGGTGCTATGTTAGGCTACCTCCCTACCAGCTTGGACTCCAGAAGAAAAGTGATGCTCCAATAATTGGGCATGGCATTTCCCAAATAGTAGAGAAAGGAGCTACCTAGCGGTCCCAGACTGGTCAAATCTGAGGTTAATAGGATGTCAGTACTGTTTCCAAACCACATACAAGTCTTTTCCTAACTGGAAATATTTTTTAATGTTCTTACTTATGGATTCTTCTGTTCCTGCAAATTCAGCCCTGATGTGGGAGGAGAAAGATTGGGGTGGTGCAGATGGAGGTTAGAGCATTTATCTCACTGTGATTATAATGTAGTTCTAGAATAGCTAAAAGAAAATAGCTTTTTACAATTTTAGCTTTGATCTCCCTCCCCCCCTTCTTTTTCTTCTTCTGTGTGCATGGGACTTTGAAAATACTCAGTCTTTGTGGGGCAGAGGAGATTTCCCTCAAGACAGCTCTTCCTGCAGCAGTAGTACATGACTTAACTAAGTGTGTTTGGGACTACAACAGTACCAATACTGTGGATAGCTCTAGTGAATATTTTATGAGAATTTAAGGTGCTTCTAAGTATTCCTGTCTCAGATGATGTTTGAAAGCATTTTTCATGTTACTTCTAACAGCAAGGAAATTAGCTGAGATGACCTGCATACTGTATAAGAGTTTTCAGAACAGCTAATCAGGCAAAACCCACTTACTGTCCAATCAAAACTGGGAAGCAGCTGCATTTACAGGAATGCAGAAGAATATGGATGGGTTTGCATAATGCAAGTCTGCCATTCTTCACATTAGTGAGTAATTTGCAATCACAGTTACTTTGGCTTGGAGATGGACAGAAAAATATATCTTGTGGTGTAACCACCTGAAGTCCCTTTGGGTAGAAATAGTCACATTACAAGGGTAGATCACCTTTATTACATTAAAATCCTAGATGGCACAGTAGAATTCTTTAAAGGTGAAAACAAAACAGCTCCTCTGTCAACTATTTCATGGGGTATTACCCTCCCTTCCCACTAGTCTGCACAGTATTTTATCCCTGTTAGTGAAATCTTAAACTTGAGTTGTTTACACTAATGGGAAATGACAAGAACTGATGAACTGTTGGGAATACCACGTTTCAAATGTTGAGAAAGGCATTCAGACCTGTCTGTCTTCTTACACATGTTTTTGTGATTCTTCACACTAACAACAAGGCTTCCCAGTGGTAAGCTTGTCAGAATTCTACTATTGTGAATCAAGAAGAAAGGTCAGCTCCCTACCTCAGTACAGCTGATGGCTAAAACATAGAAACACAGGAATCTGAGCTCTGGCTTTTGTAACAGGTTTTTGCTACATGTGCTCAAATGTCATCAAATGAATGATTGTTCATGTCAGGGGAAATAATCTGTCAGTATTTTGATAGATAACTAACATTCTGGTGGCTATTAGCATATTCAGATATCTGTATTTTACATCAAACCACAATATTAGCATGGACAAGGAAAACAGCCATTAATCTCTTTGAAGGTTACAAGTGCAAACCCTTTATTTTGTGTGTGGTTTTGTTGGTTTTCATTGTTTTGTTTGTTCATTTTTTTTTTATGAAGTCAGTAGTTTGCTACAATAGTAATCTTCAATAACTCTGCAGCATTAGTATGAAAAGCTTTTTCTGTAATCAGTTTGGGATGAGTGCATGTTCTTCTGGGGGTTTCCCTCTCATTTGATCTGGTTATTTTTATTCCCAGAGCTTATATGAACAATGTAAAGAAAAAAATTGGAACACTGATATTGCTTGCTTCCCATGAGGTGTTTATTTCATTGACATTTATTGTGAATGCCCTGCAGTACATTAAATATGCCAACAGTATCTATATGAAAATATTGTGTTTTTATGGTTTAAGGTAACTGCATTACTCACGAGTGTTATAACAGACAGGCTATTGCACAGTTCCCCTTAATGGATATAAATAAAATACCTGTTATTTTCTAGATTATATTTTGCTTATACAATTTTTAGAGAAAGGTTATTTTCTATTTGCAGTGAGGGTCTTGAGTGTTTTCTTGCCAAATAAGTTATTTCTTTTGTGGAGTCTTTCACTCCACAAAACAAACAGATCAATTTGAGATGCATAATTTTGAATGGTATAGTCATTGACATATGATAGCTTATGGCCAGTATTGGGCAACTGGATACAAACTTCATGAGGTGGATGGGGGACATGAACAGCATTTCACTGCAGCTCCCTCTGAGATAATCATGTTACTTAATACCTACAAAGAAAATCAAAATACCCAGTGAGCATTCATGTAGGTGCTCATTTTGAACGTATGTGGTCATAAATTTGATGCTATGTAATGACAGATATAGGCAGAAGAGGGTTATAGTGTCAGTCAAGGTATGCATGGACAGACTGCAAAGTTCTTACATGCAGTTTGTTTCTAGATTTCAAAATTGTTAAAAAGTTGTGGAGTTTGGTGTGGATTTGTTTTTTGTTTCCTTTTGTTTTTCAACAGATCTCAGTTTGAAAAGTGTGGTGAAGAGGTTAAAAATTCAAATGTTACCATATTTCTTCTAAGGGAACAGAACTAGTTTGGTTGCACAGATACAGTTTCTTTAAAATCGTTCAATACTTAATTGTTGACTGACCATAGAGGAAGTAAAAATCTGGAACATATTTCTGGAGTCTTACTAATTGATTGATCTTCAAGTGGTTCTTAATGCAGTGTCTCCTCACTAGCTCATTGTTTCTGTGGGGTATCTTTTGCCAAGTGCCAGTAATACAATTTATGCCATACAAGATCTGAACACAACTCACTTTTGTTTCCCCTGTTTTGTTTTTGTTTGGTTGGTTGGTTTTTGTTTGTTTTTTGGTTTTGTTTGTGTTTTTTGTGAACTCAAGCTTTTATTTAAGATTAAATGGATTAAATTTACGTGTTTAAAGATAGGTCAGTGAGGGATTTCTGCTGCAATGAGACCTCAGTGTACATGTGTGCTGTAAGTAACAGGTCAAAGAGCCATACTTTTAATAGAGGCAATTACTAGAGGTGTGAGGAACTTTGACATTGTAGGTATGACAGCAGCAATGTTGCAAACCTCTGGATGAAATTCCTGCAAAACTGAGACTGTTCAGATTCTAAGCATCTTCTTCAGCTGGTTGCTTTTGTCTTCCTGTTGTGTTGGAGTGAAAACTGTTGTGTGAAATATTCTTTATCCCCTTTTGTACAGTGGGGTGTTTTTTTTTGTTGTTTATATGCCTGGTGTTGCCTTTTTGAATGATACATGAATTGGTTCAGAGGAAAAGAAGGGGGTATTGATGAGGAGAAAGAGCCTTTAGCTGGTGGGAGTTAACAAATGTCTGGTTCAATTTACAGCAGCTCTCCATCATGTCTTTTTATCCATCAGTAATGAGGAGTACTCTATAACTGCTTTCCTCCTACCTCAGCAAAGAATTCTAGGGAACTTAATTTTAAATAGTCAAAATTTAGGCCAAAAGCAGAACAGATATCCTTTTTCAGCTACAACAGATACACATCAAGCATATATTATTTTTATGAAGAATACAGGTATTCCTTCTTGAAGAAGAAATGGTGGTCTTTCTTTAATAACTTTTAAATTTAATTGTTTACTTTATCATGTTACAACATTTCAAAAATTTTTTTTAAGAAACTGCTTTAGGGCACTCTCCCTGAACATGTTCAAGGCCAGACTGGATGGGACCTTGAGCAACCTGATCTAGTGGGAGGTGTCCCTGCCCATGCAGGGGGGTTGGATCTTGATGATCTTTAAGGTCCCTTTTAACCCAAACCATTCTATCATTTGATGATTTTAACTTTTTGGGAGACCTAGTACCAGAACAGTGTCATTTTCTGTAGCTTTAGTAGCTTTAGTATTATCATAACTGGGAGAAGTTACTGATAATTCCTCTTATTTTTACTGAAGTTCAGACTGGTAGTGAAGGCAACATTGGGATTTTCAGATTTTAAGTGCTCTTGCTGTTATGAGAGTTGACTTGACCAGTTGATGTTATGCAGCTGATCTGCATATTTCTGTCCCTTTTCTATCCAGAGAGAAAAGAGGCTATGAGGTAGAGGGAGGGCAATGTCACATTGCAACAGAGGCAGATATCTAACATGCAAATATTAGGCCTAATCCCATTTACAGTGCTGCCCTACAAGCATGGCTGTGGCATTTCTCAGTGTTTCATGACCAAATCAGAAATAAAATATAACTTTTATTCATTATTTTATTTATTCTTTATAAAAGTTGAAATCCCAAATCCAATTCTGCCAGTTAATTATTCAGAAACTAATAGTTCTATTTCTTACAATACAGAAATTCTTAAAAAAACCCCAACAATGTCCTGTAGTGAAATGAGGCAACCAGGTGCCACTAATTGCCAGGTAGTGGGCGTGAGCTTGTGTTAAGCCCACCTGTGCCTGATTAGGGTGGGCCCTACCTGGCAATTAGTGGCACCTGGTTGCCTCATTTCACTACAATGTGCAACAGTTTAAAATTGTATTTCTACTCTTGTGCTTAAATTAGCACAGTTGGTAAACAGCAGAGGACAGATTTATAGGTTTCAGCATTTTACATCCTAAAGATGGTGGAAGACACCATGTACATAGCTATAACCTGTAACACATAAACAAAGGAGGTGTGAACACAGTATGATGTAAAGCAAGTGACAAGAGAAATCAGTCAAGCCAAATCACTTGCTGGACAGAGCCAAGAACTTTAACTTAAGAGAGAACGGTAAAAGGATGTAAACCAGAATACAAAAAGTCATTACACACATCCCCAAAGCAGCCCCTGTCTTGCAGTAAATGTAAATACATGGCTCTTTTGAGTTAAATGAACTGACAGCCTTTTGCATTAAGCAGATACAGATAATTTGTCATCTGGAATAATGACAGTTACCAAAAAGAGTGGAGTGTACAATGTAAGGTTGAGAAGTGAGGAAAAACTGGAGGATTCCAAAGAGTTGTTTTCCAGGATTTGTAGCTTTTTGATGGCATGGTTAGAGATTACAGCTCTAAATGTTTCTCTGGTCCTGGAGATAGCTATCTATATTTAGATTTCATCATTAAAATGAAAGGAACAATCTCCATTAAGTAGAGGGTCTTCTGCTTTTTCTCAGCAGAAGACTGATATTTGTGTTTGCCTACCCACAGCTGTGGTACAACAAGGTTCTGGCTGAAGTAGTAGCCTGCTGTTTGCTTATCTGCTGACAGACTGTGAGGAGGGATTCTTCTGCTGAAATGCTCTTTACCTTGAAGGTGTCTTTCTCTAGGACAGTTCAGTAGACATACATAATTAGAGAAAATAAAAATTAAGTGGAAAATGTGACCAAAATAATTGAACGGTGTTGAGAAAATACTGAATAGCATTTTAGGGCAGAAAATCAAAACCAGTTTATTTTGTAAATCTTATGGTGAATTTAAAATCTTGACAGTTGGAGGGGTAAAGAATAATCAATATCAGTTGTTACCACACATAAAAGTAATTTTTGTATTGCAAAGCAGTGATAATATGATAACTAATAGTCCATTTTTTTCTGTCTCTGTGGTGGGCAAACTTTGGTTGTCTGCCAGCTGCCCGCTAAGCCACTCTCTCACTTCCCCTTCTCAACAGGCAGGGGAAGAAAACGAGATAAAACATCTTGTAGCTTGAGATAAAGATAGGAAGATCACTCAGCAATTACTGTCATAGGCAAAATGGGCTCAGGGAAATTAATTTCATTTGTTGCAAATTCAAAATAGGATAAAATAGTGAGAAACAGACAAGACTAAATCTCCTCACTTTTTTCCAGGCTGAATTCCAGTCTTTCATTCCTGGCTTTTCTCCCACCCTTCCCCCAATCCCTTGAGTAGCACAGAGTATTTGGAATGCAGGTTGCAATCAGTTCATAACACTTTGCCTCTGTCTCTCTTTCCTTCTCATGTTGTTTCCCTGGTGTAAGGTCATTCCCATGGGATTCAACCTTTGTCAAACTTGCAATGTGGGTCCTTCCTGCAGGCTGCAGCTTTTCAAGAACTTCCCTGGTATGAGTCCTTTCCATGGGGGACAGTCCTTCAGGTATGGACGGCTCCAGTGTGGGTCCCCCATGGGCTGCAGTTCCTGCATGGGCTCCTCACCCCAGACCAGAGGTCCTACCAGAACCTTTCTCACATATAGAAACAACACAGACTGCAGCTTCTTTCAGGGTGCATCCTCCTATCCCCATGCTCCAGGGTGAGGTTCTGGGCTGAAGTGTGGGTATCTGCTCTGGTGAGATCTTCTGTGGGCTACAGGGGGACATTCTACTTCCACATGCTCTTCACTGGCATCAGGGGAATCTCTGCTCTGGAACACCTTCTTCCCCTTCTCCTTCACTGGCTTTGGTGTCTACAGGGCTGTTTGTCTCCATTTTTCTCACCCCTCTCATGCAGCTGCTATCCCAAGTTTTTGCCCTTTATTAAGTATGTTCTTGACAGAGGTGCCATCATCACTGTTGATGTTCCCAGCTTTGGAAGTGGTGAATCTGTCTTGGAGCCAGCTGGAATTAGCTATGTCCAACATGGGGGCAGCCCCTGGTCTCACAAAGGCCAGTCCTGCAGCCTCCACCTCTATCAAAACTTAGCCATGTAAGCCCATTATACTGTCTAAGAAGCTACTCTTCTTTCTCTGACATACAAAAAAATCTTTCAACCTTGCATTATTCTAATGCATCTGTTCTGATGGTTTCAACACCAGTCACTTTGAGCTAGAATTAAAATATTTGAGAGTCACACCACTGTAACACACTTCATTTCTAGTGTCTGGCTTCATGTTGCACAAAACCACAAAACAACTTGAAGTTTCAAAGCTGCATTTAAAATTGTTTCATATATGCATGTATAAATTTAATTCAAGACATCCACAACTTTTTTTCTATTTTCTGAACAAAAGTTATGTTCTATTTCTGAACATAACTTAGGTTATGTTTGTTCCAGATGCTACTTCAGTGAAGATATAGAAAGAGTGGTTTTCACTTCTGTGCCTTTACAGCCTTAATGAAAATCCAAATTATTTTTTGTTACTGTCATCTTTCTTTTTGTCAGCATTGACCATCCTTGCTTAAGAATTTTGAAACAGCAGCTTCAGAAACTTGCAACTTTATCTCTGTTTCTGTTATGCAAACACTCTGCAGTCAGCCCTGCTTTTGTATTATAGCAGACCATCAGCACTAACACTTTTAAAGATAGCAGAAATACTTAAGACACTAGGAAAACCATCCTTAGGGAATATCTCCTCACAAATGCAATGACTCCACAGTCTGTAGAGGATATCCAGTGTAGCTGAATGTACGTCTAGCTTAGGCCTTCTTTCCATTTCAGAACAAGGAATGCTAAAATACTGCAGTGAAAGCCATCTTCTCCCAGACTATCTGAAGATGGAAACGAGACCAACTCATGCCAAAGATTAACAAACCTCAGGAGAAGGAGGAATAGAGGGAATAAATGACATACTGGTGGCAGTGAAATGGATTAATTTATTCAGAAATTAGTTTTTGTTAGGTTATGAACTTTTTGTTGTTGGTTTTCCATCAAAAAGCAACTGTCTGGTTTTTAATTTTTTATTTTTTATTTTTTTAATTCTTAAAAGGCTTTAATGTCAGGATTCTTTCACTTTTTATAAAGGCTTTCCAAATATAACACAGAATTCGAATGTTTTTATAAGGCTTTGGCTTATTTTGCTCCGATCAATGCATTGTGTAATTTGACTGTGTAGATAATATCTAGCCCTGCACAAAGAAATATCAGAATGGCATTTTCAGAAATGCTTCTTTGCTATGTTCTCTGAAGATAGAGACTTTTACCTATTTTTCACACTTTTGCACAGCCTGCAAACCCTCTTTTCTACATTTACTATCTGTAGGTGAATACTTTATTGATTTTTCTTACTAAACCAAAATCTTGTAAAAACTTAATTCTATATCTGACTGCATGATGTCAACATAATCAGCAGCTTGTTTTACAGCTTATGTAGTTGTTGCAGGTCAAATAGTAATCATTGCATTCTAATTTTGTTATTATTTCACTATTTACAGTCGAAATGTGTAACAGATTAAAAAAGTTAAAATATTTGAGAATTACTACTAATAAAACCAATAATTCAGATAATTCTTCCATTCTGATAGTGAAATAGCCTGATCTTCCCCAAGGCATTTTAAACTCTATGGAGCAGAACCAAATGTGGTGCATTGCTGGCAAGTGTAGCCAGTTTAACTTCCCTGATCCTGTTGTTGCTGAAATTAAGGCATTTTTATTTGAGGTTATAGTCTAACCTGAATCTGTAAAAGCTAGTATGTGTTGCAGATAGCCTATGATAATGAGCAAATGTGTATTAGTTTTGAAATGCCTGAGTGAGTAAAGTTAATACCCATCACCAGCCCTTCCAGCCACAGTAAATGTGGCATTTCTCACTTGTGCTGCTTGTGTTACAGATATTTTACTGCTGCCCATTAAGTTCCATGGCTGATCCTTTCTAGGCATGAGGTTTTTGATAAGGGAATATGCCCTCTGTGTTCTCAACAAACTTCAGGCATTACCTTAACTGGAGGCTACCTGCTTACCTGTGGGACTGGTAATAAAGGTGACTGTGATTTGAACCCTACTTCCTCAATGCAGTTTATGCAATTTTCTTTCACCTTGTTCTAAAGCTGTTAGAAAACTTCCATTGCCTTCACTACTACAGTTTTAAGTTGTGTATGAGCTCTCTGAGAGAAGTCTGTGGGTCAGCTAAGCTGTCATGGGTTTGAAGCAAAAAGTTCAATGTATCATGCTAAGCAGCAGAAGGAAAAAATCTGTTTCTAGAGTCTTCAGCCATTCTTGAGCTTGAACTTTCTGGATCATTGGTCTAGTTGCTGGATACATTATGTGAGAACACTTAGCAGCTAGCACAGGGGAAAATCCTAGGCAGGCTATGAGAACAGAAGGCATTCTAATGTAACAGATGGGATATAAGAAACTGTAAGGTCTATGTGAACATGCAAAGAAATGATACAGATCTAGTTGCCTACCATTTAAGTCTACCTTAAGGTGTTTCAGAATGCAGAATACAGAAGGAAGGGAGGTGGGTGCATTAGAAACTTCAATTATCTGCTAGGACTGGTGAATGGGTACTTGAAGAAAACTCAGAAAAACAACCTGTGAAATTGCTTCTTTGCTCCCAGTTAGAATACTTCTCTTCCTCATTGGAAATTATAGGGGCAAAAATGCCCATCATGCTAAAAAAACCCAAATCAAACCTAAACTGGAATATTATCTCAGTTTAATCTGAGACAATAGAAGGCATTGCCTGTTTTCTTGTTTTCTGCTTAAGTGGAAATAGGTACCTGCTTTAATGATAATATTTGAAAAAATAAAACTTGCTGCATCTTGTGGAAAATTAATTGGGTGTGCATGGATGTGACTGCTGGCTGTAATAAAGATGGAGACTCTTGCCAAGTTCTGTTATTTCCTCATAGTTGTTTATTGAGGAGGACCCATCAGCATCCAGAAAAGCTTGTGTGTCTGGAACACTATCAAAACCTCATGCTATTAGAGAATGTAGAGAAATGCTGAAAAAACCTCATCTTTCTTGTGTTTTTTCTGGCAGCTACTGACAGAAATTGGCCTGTTCAGCCTCTTTGTGGGCCATGATAAAATAGCCAGGATAAATTAGATTGGGAAGATGAGTGGAATGGAATGTTGGGGCTAAAGGTCTGTCAGTTGCTTTAGGACCTGAACACTTTTAAGAACCTGTGTGGTATGATGGGTGGAGAGTCTCTGTCTGTAGATAGAAGCTGATGTGTGTTTGTAGGCCTGTGCTGCCCATTCACATTCTGGAATGAAGTGGTTGAGAGGTTTCAAACTGATGGCTTGGCTGAGGCAGTGCTTATGCTTTTTCCTTTCTTCCCCTAAATTGGTAAATTTCTTGCATTAAAGAATTGTCTTATGTTCTGCAGTGGTGTGTTTAGTCCTGTAAACTCAAATACTGAATGTTTTTAACTGTCTACTGACCTCTATGGTCTTTGATGCCTTATAGAAAAGTAGTCTTCCTAAGTTTTCAACAGGGTAAGTCCTGGTAGGTAAGTGGGGATGTCCTTCACATTATTAAAAAGTGGCTTCAATCCCAGTTTGAAGTGTTTGCTAAACCGTGCTGTTTCTCCATGTGTCTTCATGGAAAGACACCAGGTTACATGAGGAGCTGACTTTTGGTATTTTCTTGAAAAAAAGTAATATGGTGCCATGTATATCTAAGGGCTGCTTAAAACAATATGGTATGAGGTATATCCAGTGCTGCCTCTATTGGATCTGTGATTTTTAGATCCTTTGGAAGATGAATCTTTCAGTAAGTCCTGTTACATCAATAAAGATCACACAGGTTGATGCAGCTGATAGGATGGTTCTGATGAAACGCAACTTCTTGAAAATTAATGGCTTAAAACAGGCAAAAAAAAAAAAAAAAAAAGAACACTGCTGAATGAAAGATCAACACTTTTGAAATTATTTGATATTTGAAAATATTTTTCAAGTGATTTGTTTGTACAATTTGACATTGAATTGATGATGATGAAGACTGAGTGGTGTTCACTTGGGATGCTGGGAACATCAAAAAATCATCAATGCTCCAAATGCTGTTTCAGGCCCTTACAGTCAGTGTGATTTATTGTTGAACTGAACAATTCCTTTGGGTCTAGCATAAAACAAAGTCCCTTAAATGGTTTGGAAAACTGTACCCTTTTGAACAAAGCAATTCCCTTTGTCAATGTGAGCTGCTGTTGACTTTTCTTTTAATTCCCTATTGGGCTTGTGGCAGGCAGATAGCACCTAACCCTTTCTGTGTTATTTTATCCCATTTTATGCAGTATTGTTCTCTCTGAGCTCTGTTGTCATGGTTTAGTTGCATCAAACTCCTGCTGTGGAAAGCTGGAATATGCCAGCCTGTGTTGTCTGGCTGTGTGGTATATGCCTTAATGCACAGCAGCCTAAATCAATTTGTTTCTGCAGCCATATGACAGCTGAAACCATAGACTGCTGAAAATTTCAATTAAAAAAACAAAACAAAAAACTTCAGTTTGTGCACTTTGTTCCCCCAGTCTGTCTGTGCTGGGGCTGTTCCAAGCATTCTGTTTGGCTTTAAATAACTGTTGCTCCATGTCCAATTTTTAAAAGCTACTGTATTGCACCACTGTCTTCTTCTTTGCTTCTCTTAGGTTGGATTTACCAAGGTCTTTGATTTTTCCTTTTTTCTGTAATTTCAGCCCATCACTTCTTTTATGACACTTAATTTTTAAATGACTTTATTTCCTTGTCCCCAGCCTGCTTCCTTGTCCCCCTGAAAATCTTTGTCAAATCCACTTCTCTATTTTGATATTGTAATGCCACCTTCTGCAGTGCACCTTATGTGGAGCTCCTAAGGAAAATATTGCATGTGAAATAAATGTAGAATTTGCAAAAATACAGTTGTCTTACAAGATTTAAATACAATTTTTGTACTGGCAGGGTAGTGCTTTCTGCAGTTCTTAATTTATTTAAACTTTGAAGCTCTGAGTATGTCCTTTTTGAAAACCCCAAAGTTAAAAGGGAAGATTTCTGAGTTGTGTTGTTGGCTGAGCTGGTAACAGCCTTGCAAGTACCACCTAGAGATCTAATAATATAAAAGGTAATGATTACACTAGGAAAACAAGATTTGTTTCTGCCACTGGTGTGACTTTGTTTTATCAACCAATAGAGTTTTCTTTCAGAATCTTCTCTTGTAATTACATGAGAGCTCAGATGTTTTCAGTATAGAAAATTAAGCACCTGGACCATTGTGCCCTGAAATGATTGAAAAAACTTTTTTTGGTGTTACGGAATCTCTTTTCCAAGAGATTGCACATTTATTTTTCATTTTCAGAAATAGACAACTGGGAGAGTGCATCTTTTGAAGTTAATTTGCACAGGTAGTGAGGAGGATTTTCTCTGATCTAGGGGGAAATGTGCAGCAGATATAGAAATTATTATAGGAGCTTCTCTGCATCACAATAATTTCTGATTTACAGGCAACTGTAGATAGGATATACATGAAGTATTTGAAATTTCCATATGTTTTAGCTGTACCCTGTGTTTGTGTTTAGGTTTTTTCAATACATTGCTTAAACGATGGTGGGATTTTTGAATGCCTGTAAAATCCCTTTCTGTTTGGATTAACCTGGTGACTGTATCTGAGCTGTTGCTTTCTAGTATTTATTTTTTTAAGTCTCTACCCAGCAAATATTAGTTTGGTTTTTTGTTATCTTTTTATTTTAATGCTTGTTTCTACAGTGTTTAGAATATTTAAAATTTTATAGGTACCTTTGCAAACACTTGTTGCTTTGTTTATTTTATTTATGATTCTGATCCTACTGGTGGGTCTACACCTACTGATGGGTGTCTGATTTTTACCACCATGATGGAAACACCTTCTCAAAATACCATTCTAATTAATAATTGCGTGGCTAATTAGGGACATCATGATGATGTAACCTGGAAACAACAGATCTGGTGGTAGTGACCTCTGTTCTGTGACTTATAGTAGATTTATGGTAGCTTCTTTTAGCTTTACTTAATTACAGTAAATTACCTGTTTATATATGTGTGAGCTTTTAACTGTTTAACTGTTTTAACTGACAGGTTTTTTGTTATAAAACATAGCTGGCTGCTGTGCTTTGCAGGAAGGGATCAAGGAGTGATTTTTGAGAGCCATGAGGCCTGGAGAAGGAGAGAAACTGCAGAGCTTGAAGGGAACTGTAGGCTGGAAGCTTCCTAAAAAGAACTCAGTTGTAGCAGGATGGTGACAGAAAGATAGAAGCTCTTCTAGGGCTCTAGAGGTGAAAACATGAAAATTGTTCAATCAGCCTTTGAAAGCTTTTGGATCAGATAGAGAAATTAGATTAAAAGGCTTGCTCTGTGAGATGTTATGGCCAAAATGATTTTTTTAGGCTTTTCCATGCAGCAGGTTTGAGTTCTGGATTCTCTATTACTAGGTTTTTAGTTTTGTGCTTGTGCTAGTAATTACAAATAGGGAAGTGTGTGTGGGTTGTTGATAGCTTTTTTATGTTCTTTATTTGGTTGTTGGTATCTTTTTTTGTTGGTTTTTTTTTTGTTGCTTTGCTTTTTCTGTTTGGTTTTGTCTGGGTTTTATTTTTTTGGTGTTTTGTTGTTGCTTTGGTTTTGGTTGGTTTTTGCATACTCAATGATCTCAGCTGAAGACTCTGGCTGAGATGAAGCTGCATCATGAATGTCTGTATACAAACTGGCCAAATGTTATAGTGGGACAAAACCCACCACTTTTGTGGTTGACTCCCTGTAATAGAGAGCTCTGAAAATATACATGAATGTTGATGTGGAGATTTCTTTAAGACTATGTTCTGGTTTTCCTTACTTTAATTTATTTTCTTTTTTTATAGTGTAATAAGAGAATGTATATTTGAACCACAGGCTCCAGTGCCCATCTTTGACATGGAAGCTATACAGACCACCAAAAAGGGGAATACAAAATATTAGAACTTAAGAGAGTCCACACTTGCTTTCCAAAAGCTGGATGGATTCTAATTGTGAATGAATTTTATCAAAGTCCACCAATGCATCCAACAAATTCTTTGCTATTTTTTATTGGTTTAAATTTTTTAATTTATTCAAGATTCACAGTGTATGACTGGACATAGACAAAGCTGTATTCAGGTTGCTTTCTTTTTTTTCCCTTCTTGTTTGCTCTCTGCAGAGAAGGCACATAAGTAATTTCTGGGTGGCTGTGCTAACAGTTTTGACATAAGGCTGTGCAAATGTATGCTTGCACCAGTATTTCTGACTTGGGCTTTTTTCAGCCCCAG
Source organism: Calypte anna (assembly GCF_003957555.1). Lineage (NCBI taxonomy): Eukaryota > Metazoa > Chordata > Aves > Apodiformes > Trochilidae > Calypte > Calypte anna. The sequence goes on along the minus strand of NC_044246.1, from coordinate 8,705,890 downwards.
AAAAACCCACTCCGAATGTCTGCATGTATGGATGTCATCTGATATAGAGGTAAAATAAAAATAGGCTTTTTTTTTTTTTCAAATGTTGGTTTCCATACTTAATGATCTGAGATGCAACGTTTTCAGTTTCTTTCTGCGGTCTTTATGTTAGGTAAATGAACAATGATTTATGCAAAGATTGAACCAGTATTCATACCACTTTGCAAAGAAAAACTGCATTAAAAGTAGGATCCCTTCCTGAAGATCTTAAACCAAGACTGCAGAAATGAAATAATGTTTTTTTTTTAGTTATAAGCTATCATATAATCTGTGAGGTTGTTGTATTACTTGAAGCATATAGGGAGAACAACACAGTCACCTCAAACATATTTTTATCTGTGTGAACACTCATTGCATGCCATGACTAATCTCCATTTGTCACTTGAGTGCCAGCATTGTTTTCTATAGAGAGCTAAAATTCTTTCATTTCCACACTGTTTCCTGAACAATTTCATTTGATATGGGAAGCTCAAGGTGATGTGAGTAGTCCAGATAATAAGGAAGCTTTTTCTTCTTCTTTTCTCTCCCTTATGTTTTGGTACAGGAAGACATAAAAAGTATGAGTAAGATCATCAGGCCCAATGGGGACAGGAGATTTATTACCTGGAGTTGCCTCCAAGTACACTATTAATTATTAGTAGTATTCACTGTTGCAATAGCAGCAGTTTAAATTCTTAAACTACATTCACTGTATTTTCCTTGTTGTTAAATCTAATTTCCAGTTGCAGATAAAAAGCATTAGGGTGGTGGGAACATTCTATAATAAATAATACTAAGTCTTTCAGTTTCACAGTTCTAAATTCATGACCATATATACATTCTAATGGAAAACCCAATATGGACTAATCTCAAGGGGAGGACAAGGTGTTACTGAAAGCTGAACCAGTCTCCAGGACGTTCTGTAACAGTCTTACAAAGCTCATTTTTCTCTGTGTATTCAGTTTTGAGGGTGTGGAGGTGTTGAGTTTACCCTGCCTTTTCATTTTTTTTGGCATCTCAAACATAGGGCTAGTTTTATTTTGCTTTTTTAGAGCCAATGACAGATACATTGTCCTCCCAGAACTCAAAAGAAGTTATATATCTGTTAAAAAAACTGGTTTTTAGCTGCTGCTTTTTTTTTTTAGTTGATTTTATTTGATGTGCTGTTATTTTTAACTTTTTCAGCACTACATCCTTTTCTACCCTTAATTGGTGGAAAACTAAAATCCCAATATTCTTTAGCTAAGGATTTATCTGAAAAATTGTGGGTTTTTTATTGCTCTGGATTTCTAGACTACATAACATCATCTTCAGCGTGACTGTGTGCATGTAACCCTTCATCAATGCCAGCTAATTAATCCATTTGACTTTTTTGTGGATTGATTTTGGTTTCTTCTTCAAAAGAAAGCTCATTCTTCAGTACTTATATTGATCCCTGACCCAGTATGGGGCTTTGCATTCGCTGTTGACCTCTGCAGGGTTCCTGCGAGCCTGTTTCTTGAGACTGCTGAAATCTGTCTGAATAATCTACCCTTGTGTTGCCCAGGAATGTGCTGGAAGTCACTCTGGCCAATTGTCCAAGTCATCAGTGAGACATGAAGCAGTACTGACCCTGGTAGATCCCTGATACTACTCATGTAGTATCTGACCAGAGTCAGATATATAGAGTTTGACTCTATATACTGACCACAAACCTTTTAGCCATATAGGTCATCCTGTTTCCAACCCATTTTATATGGTTTTTCAGTGCAGATGTTGCAGATTTCTCTTTAAGGATTAAATGGGAGACTGTCTGAGGCAGATGTTCAGATGTGCAATACCTTCTGCTTTCCTGTATTCCTCAGTCATCTCACACAGAAGGCATCCAAGGTTGTCAAATTCAGTTTGCAATATAAATCCATGTTCCTCACTTTCTGCCTTCCTTCTTGAAATATGAGAATTCTGACCATTTGGCCTCTTGGTGGCTGATTCCTGAGCTCGGTCTTGTTTGGCTGTTGGAAATTTTTGTCATTTTCAACTCCAAGTAAAAACTGCATGGAAATTCCTCCCCTGTACCTTCTCTTTAGTGCACCTGGCTATTATCTTCACAGCATAACTCCCAAGACAAGCTGTCTGCAGTTAGACTGCCTGTTACGCTGATTAAGGAGACTTGTGACTGTATTTGTGACTTTTTTTTTTTTGTAAGAGAGAAAGGAGTATCTAACAGTATTACTTTGATACTGAAGATGTTGGCCAAGTCTAACTTCTGCCTGTGGTTTCTTCTGTTGCAAAGTTAATTAAGGTTTAATTCCTTGAAATTTGCTCAGCTCTAGGCTACTCCTTCAAAGAGCAATAGAGCTGAGTGGAGGAAAAGTTGTATTTTCACTTCATAATGAGTTTATATTCTGCTTCTATACTGAGTACTATAAATTTGACCTAAGCTAAAGAAATGTTTTGGATGTAGACAGGAAATACAACCTCAGGATAGTGTTTGATTTATTACCTCTTAAAAGAGAGAGAGGAAAGAAGCTTTGTGTTTTCCATGTTAACTTTGCATGTATTATAGGCTAACAGCACTATGGGTTATATGAGTTGTGAGGATAAATCCAGTACAGATGATCAAAAGCACATGTGGGTAAGTTGTGAGCCGTATAAATAGTTTAGATAAATTGTAACACTTTTCATTTCAGGTCTCTGGATTAAATGGTACACTGGCAATTCTAGATGCAATTCTATGCATGTCTTCATCTGGTCCAGTGGCAGGCAGATACTGACAAATGATCCTGAGTTGCAGAGTCTGCTTATTGTCCTGGCGTTTCTGCTACTGATCCTGTGGCCAGAGGTTAAGCTGATCAGCTTGCTGATTTTTGCAGAAAATTTGCATACATTTCTTCCCAACTGAAAGTGCTTAACTTTCTTTCAGATAGGTGAGCTAATCTAGCAATGATGTTGCTGCAGGATGAGTCAAATTCGATGCAGTGGAAGGATCAGGAATGTGAGAAGAGGAGGGGAGCTGATCAGAAACCTCCATTTTGATGGGCTATGCTGGGGTTGGTTGAAATGAAAAGCAAAATAGCATCTTTAGGGATCTGATTTCACCAGGGATTCTTACAGGGTATTTGTCACAGGTTTCTGTCTCTGTAAGAGGAGGAATCTAGACAGCTGTCACCCAAGGTTTCAGGCTATTGCAGTACACAATGATATTGGAGGACAGATTACTTCAATTTGTTCCTTGTCAGTACCAACATTAACCACTATTCAGGTAGCTTTCATAGAATCATAGAATGATTTGGGTTGGAAGAGACCTAAAGGATCATCTAGTTCCAACCCTCCTGCCATGGGAAGGGATAACTACCACTAGATCAGGTTGCTCAAGGCCCCAACCAGCCTGGCCTTGAACACCTTAGGAAGGTAAAATTCTAATTTCTTAAATCCAAAGCATCACAGATAAAATCTCCCAAAATGACAAGAACAGATTCTATCTGTAGAAATGGCTTCCTGCTTCCAAGGTAGGGCTCTGAATTGCTTGGACGTTCTTGAATTCAGATGCTGTGTCCTCATTGCCTTGCCGAACATGGGCCTAAGAGAAAACTGAATCATTATTGTGTTTTTGACAGGTGGAAGCTTAAATGTGATTGTATTACATAGTGTATATACCTGGTGTCAACTCTTACAAAAGTATATGTATCATAACTGGATCTCTGAAAGCACATCCATGAAATATGTCCTCTCAAGCAAATCACCAAAACCAAGACTGGAAGGAACAGTAAGAGTCATGTAGTCTATGCTTAATGTCTCTGGTCACCAGGTGTAATACTTAATTGTGGACAAAGTTATATAAGCATCATGATAAAGAATACAAATAGTGGCTACTGGTAAAAAATTATTTAGAGCTTACTATTCTTGTATTTTTGCTTTTCAGCACTGACTGATGCATATAGTCTTTTTCATTATAGTTAATGTAAAAATGATGAAATAATTTTCTTTGCTTACAAATTTACCCTGTAGGTTATTAATACCCTTTTAATCTTTCATATTTGATTTTACTATTTTATCATGAAACGAGCTAAAGAGATTCAATTCAAAGAAAGCACAGCCTCTCCTCTGTGAATGTAGCCTGCAGTATAATTGTATTGGGATTTTGAAATAGAGCAGGTGTGCAAATTGTTTCTGAGAAGATAAAGTAAGCTCACCCTTACTCTTAATGTGTTTTTCTGCTAGCTTGCCTTACCTTTCTGTCTGTCTATTTCTCTGGGATATAATCCAAAGCCATTGAAAAGTCTGTTAATTCCAGTGAACTTGCTCTCAAGGCTTTAAAATTCTCAATTTTAATCTCTGCAGGAAGAAATGTTGATAGCTTATGTAGTGCTGATTACTGTGTTAAAGGCTTTAGTCTGTGCTTTGTTTTTAAGAGTCTATTCAGCATGGATACTGACTTGTTTTTAAGTCCTTTAGCCTGGCATAGTTTTAAATAGAGACCTTTTCTTTTTAAGTGTCTTTTATAACAGCTGGTTTTGAGGGGTTGAGGTTTTGGGTGTGAGGGCTTCCTTGGCTTACTAAAAGGAAAAACTCTGCTATAACAGAGACCTGTGTTTTACGTAGGGCTGTAAACCTGAAACCTCACATAATTGAGATGCATTTGCAGAACAATTCTGTGACTCATAGACAGATTGATTGGCTGTCTTGGGTGATAGTATCACAAGTGGTCTCTGCTTACAAAGCATATTAGACAACACCTATTTTACGTTTGTGCTCATCAGAATTTTATTACCAAAAGGTTTGGTTTTAATTTTTATTGCAGTTCAACTTTTGTTTTGATATTTTTCCTTGAAGAATAACTATTTGATTTCCACCTGTGTGCAGGCACAAGTTCATGTTGAAAGAAAAGCAGCTGTTCTTTTCTCATTTAGTAAAGCCTTCAGACTGCTTCAGGTTAGTCTACCTCTTTCTTCCCCTTGTGTGGGGCAATTTTAGGTTGGGTTTTTTTTTTAATGCATGTAAAGTATCCGTATCTATAATATAGAGTTCAAGAGTCTCATAAATTGTTACAGATTTGGCTATGCTATGAAATATGTTGAAAGGATAATTTTACACATATATGTAGAAAAGTTTGCAAACCATGTCTTTACTTTAGATAGAAGGAGAAAAGGAGAAGCCAAACAACCACTTTCCAGTATTTACTTTATCTCCAACCCAAGAAAATCCCTTTGGCCCAGGAAATGCTTAATAACCACTTTATGTAATATTTAACATTTATTCAGTGTTTGGAAAATGTGAAGTATAACATTGGAGCACCTGCTTATTCTCTTGAAGATATTTTGTTCTTTTAATTCAACTGAAAAAGTTGTTTTGGTTCAAACTTGGTATGCAATGTGGTGAACTCACTCTGCCCTTGAGGACATGTGTCTATTATCAATTTTGCAGTTCTTGTAGCTGGGAAGATGCAGAAACTTGGCTGTGGGGTTACCTTGTGAGTGAGCAGTCAGAGACTTGGATTGGCCTCACAGGTCATAGGGACAAATCTGGTCCAGGCTTGCTGTGTGATACAGTCATACTTCATACATGCAATATGTATGCATCCTAATACTACAGAAATTAAATTACTTTCCTGAGAGCATACAGGGAAAGCTGGAAGTCACTTCTATGTTTTAAACAGCATTCCATTTAACAGGTATTACTGTTCTCTACCAAAATTAGGGCCTTTGGGGCCGTGCACAAATGCAGTGAGGGACGGGTATTGTCATGAAGGCTAAGGAGGTGAACTAAAGGCAGAGAATGGCAATTTATTTATTTTGTTAGTTTTAGATTAAAATTAATTCTGTAACTCATAGATCAGTGTCCTAGTCCCTATAGTTCATTTTCTGGCTTGTCTTTTTTTAATTGCAGTGTCTGTAAGATGAAACACCCTGGCCTCAGTTTTCACTTGGCTGTGGCACTTGCACAGACTATGTCTACACTGTCAAAGAGCACAGAGCAAGATAAGCAGGGATTTAAAGCAAAATATTTGGTGCTGAGGCTGAATGTCTATGCTGCACACATTTAGGACACTTAAACAGGAGTAGGTCTATTGTGGTTCCATTGACTGAATATCTAATAGCAGTTTTTGAGTGTTAGTTGCACTCCTGAAATACCTGTGTTTAATCCAGGTAAATGCAGCTGCATATTCCCAGGTAACTCTGTGAAACAAACTTAAGTGAGGATTATGGGGTCTGGCCCAGAAGCCTGTTGTAAAAGGAGTTAGGAATCTATATAACAGTAAATCTTGGTGTAACCTCCCTATCACAAATACAGTATGACTACTGGTTACTTAAGAGATGTACTTTTAATCAACATGTAAATATTTAGACGTATGTGTTCCCAGGAACTGTTGGTTAATTAATGAGATAAGAATATTAGAGTCTACTGCCAGGATGCTCTTCAAAGCTAAGCCCATATTCCAGACTTGATTGCTATCAGTGATAGATGAGTGCAAGCAAGACCCTATGAGAATGCCAAGTCAATGCAGAACTGGTCACCATGGAGATCAGTGCCATGCCCTGACCAGAGGTCCATCCAGTGCTGTTACACATGTGGTATATTGCATGTACTGTGGAAGTATTGGGGACCTTGGAAGGGAAATGAAAAGATGCACTCCTCATATTTGTAATCTGTTATCTGTGAAAGCACTAATTTCTGAAAGCCAGGATAATGTTGCCCTAAAGAAAGATGAAGACAGAATGTAAAAAAGATGTGAACAACTACTTCCAAATGTTAAGAAATCAGAATAGAATCCAAATGTGACTTTTTTGATTGGAATACTAAACTATGGAAAGGAACTTTCAACTCAGTCTAGGTCAGTTAATGTTTTTTAATAGTTCCTGTAAATTACAGCAACTGTGTGTACATGCTGTGGTTTTGCTTTCAATTAGGGGCCAAATTATTTATAGCAGATTCAAAGACTGCATTTGTTGTAAGGAAATTTATATATTCTGGAGGTTTTATTCTATTGGCTGCAGAAATGTTATGTGTTATCCCTTTAAATAGTGGAAGTAGTTTAATTTCCCACGCTTTCTCCCAAAATAAAATTATCAAGGTAGAAAGTTTGGGTTTTTTGTTTTTGTTTTTTTTTAATCTTTATTTGTTTATAATATACAAAAGACTTTAATTGGTTTAACAATTAAAGCTGAGCATTGGCTCTTTCAGACACTTCAGTCAAGAAGTGGTGTATGTCTGAGGACATGATGATGATTTTTGGAACAAACTTCTGCACCCTGTAAAACAATGAGTCTGAAGCAACCAGATGCAATGTGGAGGTTGCTCCAACTAAGTTCTCACTATCAGTGTCAGATGTACACATTCTTTAACTCCTTGTGTGAGTTTCCTGAGTTTGTTCCTACTGAAACTTACCCAGAGGAGTCTGAAAGGAAGATCACAGTACTCAACAAGTATAATCTGGAGAGCACTGCTGGATACTATTCTTGCTGCTTAGTTTACTTCTGTGTTCAGTAGTCACAGATTTTGCACCTTGTTAGGGCAGAATATTCCAATGCTTAATCTGCTTTTTGTTCGCAGTGAAGTGTCTGTTTTAGAGGTACATTGTGGCCTCTGTTTTCTGTACAGGTGAAAATTGTTTCCACTCCACTCAAAACTTTTGATCTGGCAAAGATAAGCATTAGACAGGGTTGATATACATTTGGTATATAATATTTTGCAAATCATTCTTCTTTGTCTCCAGATATGGTTTTCCTTTCTCTGCATTTTGAAATCCTGTAGTTAAACTGTCTCTTCAGTAATGAACTAGGTTTATGAGTCAATAGTGGGGAGCAGCATTACTGTGATGTAGCTGTAAAGGTTCAGAGAGTGAAGTTGCTCACTGCTTTGCAGAGGTTTGTGCATCATGAGGGAAAGGATGGTCTTTTGCAGGTAAGAAAATACCAAAATGGCTTCTCTAATGCTGGAGATACTGGCTTTGTCATCTAGAGAGCCATTACCCAAAGGAAGAAAGGGAGCTGGGTTAAGACTTCATTCTCTAATGCAGTATTCTCTATATATATTCCTCAGCCCTTAGTTTTTCAGAAGTGATTTGTTTTCCTGGCAGGTCAAGCTGAAGTCACTCTGCAGTCTCCTCAAGGCCACATTTTTCAGTTGTCTAAACAAGTGGAACGCAACAAGTTGCACAGCAGAAACTACTGATGCTGTCTGTGTGCTACAGCAGCAAAGGATTTGGCCAGGAGAGCTACTCAGGTCTTAATTACCTCTTGGAACTAACTTGATGCCTTAAAATCATTAGGTGATTAATCATTAATGAACTTAAGCTGTGTCTTCAGTTCAGCTTGATTGGTAATATGTTCATTAAGTTATTCATTACCCAACATTAAATTTCTGAGCAGTAACTTTCAGCTTCCCTGCAAAAATGTGGGTATTAATCTATAAATGCCTGTAATTCCTTTCTTCCTCTGGCAGTGTAGTATAATGACTGTATATAACAGGCACATGGTGTATTCCTGTTCTGTCTCATGCTTCAGCATACAGTGGTTTTAAATTTGCTACTCAACCACTGTTCCACAGTACAGTCACTTCCTGCTGGCCTGAAAAACACAGCCTTAAGGAGATGATCATCTTTCACCTGGAAGATGTATCCAGAGGTGTCAAGCTGTGTTGGTTTTGATATGCGGTTTTTGCTACTTTGTTGATAAACTTTCTCACTTGTTTCCTAACTACAGCTACTGATGCCATCTTACCATCTGACTCCATGCCACCATTAGAAACCTTTCATTTCAAAAGCAAGCAATGTGTTGGCTACGAAGTGTACAGCAAAGACTATTCATGTGTTAAGTTATATCTGATTTTAATAATTTACTTCTCCATAGTTCCTAGAAGTGTTAGCACAGCACAAAGGCCTTCTCTGGTTCTCATTTGCCTCTCAGAGGGAGCAGTCTAGGGTGTGAAGAGGTTGGGAGGGGATGTAGCTGACATGGCTTACTCAAATTGACAAGAGAGGTGTTTACCATATGACATTATTAGTAATTGTTGGTATTATTGATAATAAAAACTGGATATGGAGGAAGAAGGGGGTGGATCTGTGCAGATGACTCCTGTGGTGGTGATTGCTCAAAGACTGGGCATCTGTCTGCTTCTGGAAAGTAGTGAGTGATTTCCTTTGACTCACTGGGATGACCCAAATGGGTTTAGCTTCACCCATTAAGTTGTCTTTATTTGTTCCACAAGTTTTCTTGCTTTGTTCTTCCTATTCTCTCTTATGTTCCAGTGAGGGGGGGGTGAGCTGGCTGTATAGGTGTTTGTCTTCTGGCTGGAGTCATCCTACTATAAGAGTTCATGTAAGTACAAATCATTTGCAGAGCTGCAGTGAGAACTAATGTTGCTGTCCAGATACCTGTTTTGTGTTCCTGTTTGGTCAAAATTGGCTGTATAAAAGCAGAATGCTAATCTGATTTACACGTGTATTTGCTTTGAAGCTTATGGCCATTGGACTGGAAGTTCTGTCCATCAGTCTCCAGAGTGAGATAACCAATTCTTTCTGAGCAACTTTCTTTATTTTAAAATCGATTTGCAGACTTCGCAGAGTTTATTGACTTCACTTTTTCATAGGCAGGAGCATTGTACCACTCAGGACAAAGAATAGCTGATCTTGTGATCTGTTGTTAAATGGAATTTTTTTAAAAGCTTGATAAAATGAAAGACTTTTTTTCTATTGATCTCACTCTATTTGCCCACAATTAATTAGGGCAAAGCCTCAGCTGCATTGCCCTTTTTCTTTTAAGGAAACAGACCATTCACCAAATAATTCTTCTTTCTCCAATATGGATGGGATTTTGGTTAAAGAATTTATCTCAGAACCTTGTGCGGTTTTATTGAGAAGCCTTTCAAAGATCTTTTTGCTGAAGTCAGTTCTTCCATATGCTTTGGTCTTGTATGCTTAGTGACAAGTGAGCCAGATTATCATCTGCTGCTATCATCTTGTTTCAGATGTTCTGTCTTTTCCAGAAATGTTTTGGTGTTGTTTTCTGGGTTTTTTTGTTTTTTTCTTTTCAGCTGTCTGATCACTTGCTGTGTCTCTTCACAAGATGCTATAAGGTCTTGGTTTGGTGAATGTTCTGGTAATCCTTCAATCACTTGTTCAGAAAGTAGTTTTCTCTGTGTCAGGAAAGCCCTTGGAGTATGGGAGTGTTTATCCCTCCTATCTTTACTATTTTGAGTGTTTTTGTAGCTCTCTGCTCTAATACTGCTAAAATTTGGAGGGCTCTTTGTTTTTGTTGCTGGGTGTTGGTTTTGAGGCTGTTCTTTCTGTGTACTGCTCACTTGCTGAACTTTTTGCAATGTCTGTAGTATACCTGCATGACAGTATATGGCAATTTGATATGGTATGATTTGAATGATAGTATATGGGAAATCTATTTGCTGTTGCTCTTTTGTTTTCACTTTGGATGGATGGAGACTGGATGTGATCTAGGGCTTCTTTTATAAGTCCCTAGTGCACATCAGACAATTGTTCCTCAGGATTAATTCCTGGGCCAAATCTCACAGCATTTTATTTCTGTATTCTTCTAAGACTATCACTGTCTCCACGTTGTATCTTCATAGTTCATCTTTCTCACAGAGCTTGGAGTGAGTAGAATGGTAGCTCATGAAGCTAGGAGACCAAGTATGTGTTATTAAGGTTTTCCTTGCTGCTGTTCCTGTTTCATGGTGAAGGGAATCCAGATCTTGCATATGTCTTCCAGCACTGTGCAGGTCAGTTTCTTGCTCAGCATGTTCTGGAGATGCATATCATGTACACCTACACATCTCATGTTTTCACAGATCTGTGGCAGTCATTTGCCTGCTTTATCTCTTATGGCTCTTTTCATTTGGAGGTGGGTTTCATCAGTGCCACCTACTTCATTGGGTGTTTAAATGTTACCTGAAAAAATGCTGGTGCTTTTCAGCTACTTTTCAGTTCTCAGGATCTATCTTTTACCTGAGAACCAGTTAGTGAGGTTCATGTGTGGGTTTTTAAAATAGTTTGTATTTGTCATTGAGCTAGCTGACTTGGAACAGTTTTTCACTCTCCTGGCTCTGTTGGTTGGGATTGTGGCCCCATGTCTGTCAGGTACTCTGTACCCCAGGAATATGAGCCTTGGCCATGCAGTACCTTTCTGAGCATTTTCTTGCAATAGTACTCATGCTGTGCCTCTGTGTTTTGTCTGCAGTTTTCCAGAGCCATCCTTCTCAAGTATGTATTAGGCGTTGGCTTTCTGAGGATGGCTTTGGAAGGGAAGTTCAAGGAAGTTCAACAGATGTAGCCCACACTTATCTTTTGCAGCTCTGAGGTCGCATCAGGCCCTGAGGATCAGTTTGGGTGCTGCTTCCTTTCTCTGCTTCTGTCTGAAGTTATTCTCAACTTAGTGGCAGAAGCTTTGATGTTTCTGCTATTTCTTTCCTCTTCTACCCAAGTTTGAGACTGGCATTAGGCAGTTACTGCAGCAGAATTAAATGTCTTTTATAATCTAGGAAAATTATATTACGTTTAATTTCACATGGAAACAAAATTGAATTACATCAACACAGTTAATGCTGCTATGTAGGAGGCAAAACACTGGAGTATGAGTAATGGTGAGCTGTTCAAAAAGCTGGCTGTTTTTCAGTGTGTACATAGGCTTTTTGTATAAAAATCTGTTTTAAGTGCTCAATAGCATATATTGTGATAATTCTTGCTTAGCTTAATTAAGCTAATTCAAGTGGTTGTTGTAGGATAATACAGCTCTGCGTTTATTTATTCCGTTGCAGGAGAATGGGACCCGAGCAATGCTGCACCTCCCTCTCGTGGTGAGAGGGAGAGGAAAGCAAAAATGCCTGGCAGGCACCACACTGAGAGTAATGCAAAAAAAGAGATCTGCTAACTCATGTCTTTGAAACTCTATGCTTTCTTCCCATTTTGAATATGGACAAATGTTTCTTTAGGAGTGGAAGCTACTGGGAAAAATACTGTTAACCATATATCTCGGTGACAGAAGCTGTTTGCTTGCTAATGGAGTATTACAGTGATAGCAATTTCAGTATTTAAAGGCTGTGTCTCATTTTCACTAACATATATAACAAGAGGAAATCTTTTTTCTTTTGGCTAAAAAATTAGGATTGCCCTCTTATAAGGCTTTTTTAGAAACATCTCTTCAGTTACTCTATGATGGCGAGGATGCTTGGTGTGTGTATTCTGTGCACTTGCAAAATAATCTGTAATAATAATCTGTGCTCAAAATACAATAGACAAAAACAATAGACAAAACCCTAAACTTCTTTAAATGTGACTCTTTGAACATCAGCTTCTTGCTTTAGAATATGATTCCAGTTGTGTGCTAGTTTCAAAGGAATGTTGTGCTGGCCTTAGTTGTTTGGCTGCAGCCTGCATAGAAGCAGTGTCACTGTCTCTGTCATTATTGATGGTAGGAGGTGGAATTGCCCACCCCCTCAGTGCCACACAGCATTGCCCTCCTTCTGCTTCTCCTGCACCAGCCATCTCCCAAGGGTGCTGAAGAGGTTCTTGTAGCCCACCTGGCTGCTTCTGGTGGAGGAGTGGTGACAGACACTGGCTCTGTGCATCAGTCTTGGGGCCTGAAGGTAGTAAGAGTCTATTGATGCTGTTTTCCTTTATCAGGTTGTGCAGGCAGGAATTCATGTGCATATGAGAGAGAGATGGCTTCAGCTCTTTTCTGAAGCTGTCACCTGCCTGCGCTGTTTGGGCTTAGGTCTGTGCATAGCTAAAGCTGGGGTCATTCAGTATAGTCCCCTTGGTACAGTGGTTGGTGGAAACTGAGAATCTAGAAATTAGTTCTTGTCTCACAGTCCTTGCAAATTGTTTCCTTGGGCACTGAGTCAATGTGCAACAGAAAATAGAAAGAGATGTTTCTAAGCAGCTGGACTCTAGGAGGCAGCACTCATATGTTTTTTCAGCTGCATCTGATAGATAAGGTGGCTTTAGCACTTTTTTTTTTCTTTTAAATAAAATGTTTTGAATGTAGTGGTATTTCTTTTGTAGTTGTTCTTACCTTCAGGTCATGCTTTCAGCTCTTCAAAAAATAAGAGAAAAATATTTTTTTAAACTTGTAACTTATGTTTGCTCTTAATGGCAGCGAAAACCCATCATCCTCACTGGATGCTGATGCTTCCCATTTAAATGCCACACACCTACACTGGCACATCAGCTTAGGACTGAGTAAAGTGCGCGTAGACTTTATAAGAAAGCTAAACATTTAGGGCCATGTTTCATCCTTTGGCTATTGCTGACTAACATCTTAGTAAGTATCCTCTGCTGTTGTCTGGGTGTTGTATCAGTTTTATAATATCTGAGTGTATTTACATTGATTTTAAATTGTAAATTACATTCCATCAAATGTGAGGTCATAATCTCTACAAGTCGAATTTTCCTGAAAATTTTCTTTCATGGAAGGCCAATAATACTTATTAATTACCTGGTTTTGCTTTAGAACATAATTTGAAGTTTTTGTGGCTGTGTTTTTTATCCATCCTCTTTGAGAACAGGACTTTCCTCTGGAAAATCTCTAGGATCTTAATGTATGAATTGTGTGAATTGTATGAGTGAGGTCATTTCAGGATGGAGAGTATGTTAGATTTTGGTAAAGCTTCTTAAAAGTTGAAATACTGCTATCTGTGTGGAAGAGGAGCAGACTAGGTGGTGATGTCTTTAGTTTGGATGGTGTTTTTTGTGTTTTGTGTGCTGGTTAATGATTTCTAGATTCAGCAAGTCTTTATGCAGGACTAGACTCAGCTACCTTGCTTTTCTGACCATTTGTTTGTTTGGTTTTTTTAACCTCGTCCTCACCTCTTCTCCTTTCTCTCTTTCTTCTTTCTTTCTTTCTTTCCTTACACCAGTTTCCTTTTTCCTGCAAATTCTGTTGCTTTCCCATGTCAAAAATGAAACCGATGGGCAGTGAAAAATCTAATACTGACATCTATATTTGTGTGTGACTCTTTTTAGAGAGCTTTATTTTTATTTTTCAAATAGCCTCAGAAGCATGGGGCCCTGATGACAGTTAATCTGCTGAGAGGAGTAAATTCTGGAAATACATACTTGCCTGAGTTTAAACTTTGGAGGAAGATGGTTTCTTCTTAAATAGAGAAGAAATTCAGGAGGTGTCCAGAAAATGTAAGGTCCCTTTGCTTCTGGATCCTGTAGCAACTGAAAGAAAAAAAAATAAGAAAACTTAATATTTAAGGAGAATTTAATCTTTAAGGCTTATGTAGATGTAAAAGTTGAGGATCACATATAAACTATTGCAATTATTCCAGTACAAAATTATTTCCCTTGTTGGGCCCTACTTTTTCTGTGTGTGTGTGTGTGTGTTTGTCGTAAGGGGCTTAAAGTGAATGGAAGATGTGGCCTTCTTTAAAAGCCAGAGTACTAGTCACTCACTAACTTGTCACTAACCAGTTGTCTTAACAGTGTTTGTTCTGTGAAGAAATGTCTTTCAGTTGAATTTAAGAGGTGGTATTTACCCTTGAATTTGGGGTCTGCATTTTTAAAATATGATAAGACCATGCTAGAATTCACTCTGAAGTCTGGATGCATTCAATTCTTAACTGTGCAGTATAAAATGGGGCCATCCTGACTTCATTGAAAGGCAGGGTTGAAAATTACATATGTGCATAGAGCCCATATCACCTTGTTCCGTTTACATTTTGTGTAGAAACCTGCAGGAGCAAGATTTGGCTGCATTTCTTCATATTTGGCAACTGATCACTCTCCCTATGGATGCATTTTGTGAATATGAGGGTTTCAGAATTTCCATGGATTGCAGGAAAGGTTTGCACAGAGTAGCAAGATGGCTGAAGCATCCTGATGGAAAAGTTTTTATTTCTAAAAAGAGCAAGCCCTCTGTAGCCTGATTCATTGCAATTGAATTTTTTCACAGAATTGTCTGTTGGATCACAGAAATGTTACAAGTGGGGCCTCTCTGGTGTCACTCCCATAAGCAGATTCAGCAGCGTGGCTGTAGGAGCTGTTTGCTGTCATTGCCCAAGGTCTGGTGTGGCAATGGGCACTTTGCAGTGCATCTCCTGCTCTGTCCATGCTGCTGAAATCACTCAAGGCAAAGCCTCTGTAGGCTTGCCCAACAGTGAAAGCAGTGCTCTGTACTAATTTTCTTTATCCTGTACCCTACCTTGTATACTGTTGTGTATTTCCTTCCTGAAATCTGGTCTCTCTTGGCTTTGTGGAACCTGTTTTGCCTAGTTTTTCCTTCCTACCTTCTAAATTAGACTTTTATTGCCTCTTTCAACTCTATCCTCCTATGCTTCTTATTAGGCTGAACCATGGTCTCTCTTTTATTTACATATAAAGTCATCTGTAAATACAAATAAAATTCATCTTTTTCATGTTGGCTTGTATTTTTTTTGTTCTTTCTAAGTTAGAACCAACATGGTCACTGTTACTGATGACTAAATCTTCTCTATGTAATTTCTTAAAGTAAGTTCATTGATGCTTCAACAATCAAAACTTCCATCCAGCTCTTCTTCACCTTCTTACCAGCATGCCAATCAGTCCAGCATCCTTTCTCCTCCTTTTTTTTCAGGTCAATCCTGCACTCTGATACCCATCCAAGCTGATTCATTATTGTATCCTGTTGCAAAGAGAAAAGAGTATATCTTCTTAATTTCTTTTCTTTCCCTGCGCAGGGCACGGTCTTAACTTTTATACACCTTTATAAACTCTGTCATCGCAGAAGCATCACTCCGTCCTCTTTCATCCATTCGTTGAAACTTCAGAGTTTGTCTTGTGCACTCTTAGTACAGCATTATGCTTTCTCCTTGAGAGCATGTCCAAAGTACCCTCCATAGCCTCCTGCTGACTCTTTCTTAAACACCTTTGTTGCGGTGTACAAAAAGCTTGGAAATTGTCAGGTTGTTGGGATATTACCTTAAGTACCTATCAAACTAACCGGAATTGTCTGATTTGGTTCTTTATGCCTCCTCCGTTGTCATTCCTTACTGTGCTCTTTGAGGACAAGGTCCATGCTGACAGGGCTGTCTTTGTTGTTTGATTTTATATCATACCCAGCACAGCAACATCCTGGATCACTGAGAAGATTAAGATGGTTATAATATTAACTAAGTTATAGTTACTTAGCACAGAGACTTTCCATGGTGCCTATTCTTGAGAGGGGTGAGGTTAGAAGGGGGTAACAGAAGTGCCAAATGATATTTTAATCCCTTTGGAACTCACTATTTTGATTTCATGATGAAAAAAAACAGGTTGCTTTTTTTTTTTTTTTTTTTTTTTTTTTTGCCAGAAAAGAAAGAAAACCACAAAAAACCAACCACATTGCAAACAAAAGATGCTCTTAGATGCTCTGACAGGACATTTGGCTGCCTCACAAATACAATGTGTATTTTGGCAAAGTTAGGAGCTTTGGCTTAAGAAGATCTATGTTTGGAATAACAGGGTATGTTGCAAGTCAACATTCAGGTATCTTGGCAGAGATATATGCATAACCTGGCATGATGCCTTTCTGCACTGTGCCTAGCTGTAGCAAGTGCTAAAGTCCCTTGTGAACAATATATGAATCTCATTTTGGAAAAGAAAAAGAGGAGGAGGGAAGAAGGAGCCCAGATTTATTTTAACATTTAGTGGAGATATATATATATATGTATCTAATATTACCAAGATTCAAAACATTTCCATGAAGCATTCACTGTGAAAAATCTGTAACTTCTTGTTGCAAATGTCTTTATCACTTGGATTGGCTGATTTCCAGAGCATCAAGGCTAGGAATTGAGAGACTGAAATATAATCAGTGGTGATACATTTTAACCACATAAAACATTCTCTGCTTCCAAAGCCTCCGGTGTCTCTAGTAAGCAGTGCATCAGCAACAGCTCCCTGCTGCTGGACTCCGGAGACGGGGAAAATATTGGATCAGAATGGTAAGAAGCCCTTTACTTTTCACCAGATATAGATTACTACTTTAAAAAGAATGTTTAAGAGGTAGTGATGAAAGATTTCAGCATTTAACCCAAGAAAACAGCATATAAGATCCAGTAGCATTATTGATGTTTTGCTGGAAGAGATCAGCAAAGCAAGTTGGTGACAAATATCTTTGGCACTGAGTATGTTGAGCAGCTTATATAAAATCTTTTTTAAAGTGGAAAACAGTACTGACTAGAATTTGATGTAAAATTTATACCTGCCTACTTGTTTTAGTGCAGAAAGACAGCTGCATGTGCTTTTAAAATAATACTACGTTGATATATACTGAGACAGACTTTATACATATCAAGTATAAATAAATCTCTGGTTTTTGTTTGAAAAAGCAGTGTTGTTCAGTACATGCCTTTTGACTTCTAGGGAGCTATGAAGTTTCTATTTTTCTAGATTTTCAACCTTGGAAGACCTGTTAATCACATTGTGTTTCTCTTGAGTAATTGTTTGGGAAAAATAACCAGGGAAAACTTTTTGAGATATTTTATTATTTACAGCAATTTAGTGTAACCTAGATAGTAAAACAATAGAATAGAAAGAGAAACACATAAATACAAAATAAGAAATTATTTTAAATTTATATAAATGCTATTAGTAGTTTAAACAAAGCCTGAGGTTACATTAAAAATATTATTCTTCGCAGTTTTCTACATGTTAAGCAATTGGAGGGGCTCGATGCAAATCATGTGTTTAGTCCTGAGACTCATTGTCAAAATTGGGTTTTTTTGGTTTTGTTGTTATTTTTTTTTTAATTGAAATTTGCTTCAAGCCCAATATCCTGTCTGGCAACTCAACCATTCATTTTAAGTGCATATGAAGTAAAGGAATACATTGATTATGGAATTATAGTACATCAGGGTGAAAGGAAAACATTACTAAATAAGTCTGAGGAGTACTGAAATGTGCTTACTTGACAGCCCAGCGGATGTGTGGGAAATTAGTCTCTTTGTCATTCAAATGGAAGAGGAGATTTTAAAAAGACCAACTACGTGAGTTTGAAAAGTGTACAGCAGATGTGAAACTGTCTGATTTGGTATTTTCTATCTTGCTTGTTTATTTGTTGTTGCTCAGCTGTGTGAAAATTAGAATGCAAGAACTAAAACTATAACTGCATGATTTCTCATCTCCTCCCTTCCTAAGTGACTTCACTGAGTGTCAGAAAAAAAATTTTTAAAATACTGATTTATAGTAGAAAATGAGATTTACTACTTTGGCATAGATATTCCAGGTTATGACTGTAAACATGCTTTGGCATATTAAGGATTTTTGTTTTCTTTCTCAAAATGCACCACAGAATGCAAAAATCAATAACTGAATGGCAACCAGGCTCTCCCTGGAAATGTTTTTAGTGTAAATTTAGGCATGGTGGTAGTTGTTATTTTTATATCTATTAGTAATATATATTACTGATATGTGTTATTATTTATTAGTAGTAGTATTAATTGTTATTATTAAATACATTATTTATTAGTACTTTCTTGACAAAAATGCCCAATGTTGAGCATTCATTAACTGCTACTGTGGTAGTGTAGAGGCTTTAAGACACTGTTTCTTGTCAGAAAATTGTATGATCAATATTGTTCTGTATCTAAATTTTGGTACAGAACACTTTGGATACAGAAGATCTGGCTGCTTTTCCCTATTATAAATATAGGATTATTAATGATGAATGAGGTTATATATATTTCTGGTGTTTGATTCCATGGTTTCTATATAAGTTGAATGCAGTTATGCTTCAGTAACACCAAACTAGAGAAAACATTTCCTCTGGAAACATACTACTGACATATTGCCACATACTTAATCTTGATAAAGTTTAAGCCCAGGTGAACTTACATTGTGTCCTTCTTGATATGGATCAGTTAGGGAACAAGTGCAGGCAGTTCTCAAGGGATCTGCTTCATTGGATTTGGATTGCCTAGACAAGGGTCCTGCATATGTTTTTGAATGGGGGGGAAAAAAGCCATAATCTCCCCCTCCACTCCAAAAGATGAACACTTAGTAGTTATCAGCTACATAACTAATGGCACAGCTAAATACTAAATGTTCTTAAAGACATCAGAAATGCAAGCTGTCAAGTGCTTTAGGTACCAAAGCATAAACATTCAAAATGTTTCTTTCTGTTAAGTTTAAGGAACACAAGTAAAATGATAAATAATGTACCAGACATAATTAAAAAGTTGCATGAATGTTGCAGTGCTAAATTATAATAAAGGTTCATCTAGGATTAGTGCAAGAGATGCTGTTTACAGCAAAGTTTAAGTGTTTTTGGTGGAAAATTTCAAAAAGCCTACTCAACATTTGGATTCATGATTCATCCAAATGATTTAGGTTAAATACTCTTTTTTAATACTAGTGAGAAAACAAGAGTTTCATAATCTGACTGAAAATGAAATATTTTTTTAAAGGGGCATTTTATAAATTTGTAAGCAATGTAATTTATCTGTAATACAAAGTATATTTAGGGAAAGGAAAAAAAGCTTTTCAACCACTATTAGTTTGATTCAAGAATTAATAGTATTCTAAAGTCTTACTGTTTTATCTTGTTCCTTTGTCCTCCTGCCAATATTTTGGCAAAAAAATAATTTGTTCATTCAGAGTTGTCACTCTGGCTCTCATAATACTTCTGCTGAAAAAGTTATGAAGGATTTCGTCTGAAGAAATCTGATGCAGCACAGCTTTGGTGAAATCAGTCTTGTATTTTTGTTTAGAACTAATTTATATTGCCTATTTATATAACTTTTAGCAGAGTTAGGTTCAGGTGATGTGTGATGGGATACTTACCATACAAATAAGTCTGTGCACCATTCTAAAGTGAAATGCACAGTTGCATCCTCCATAAATATATAAAGAAAACCACTCTGACCCTGAGTTGAAATGTAATGCTGAAAGATATCTGGGTATATATAAGAGTTTATTCTTAATAAAATAAGCTTCTGCTTTGAAGTATCAGTATCCATGTTTATGTAGCCTGGATACTTTGAGAGAACAAAATATGACTGCAAGCAAGGTGTCTGCAAGGATTCCTAAACTAGAATAAAACCCCACCATTTTTAATTCTAAAAATTTTTAAGCCATTTTCCTTTTGATTCATTATCAATATACTTTGTAGATAAGGTTTTGCTCACTGAAATCCATTTTTTAAATTGTGCCATTACTAGGGGTAGTATAACTGCAAATGAGATGCTTGCAGGAAGCTATAAATTATTTGCTGCACTTTACATAATGTATTAGCATGTCAGCTGCATCTGTGGTCATAGCATGTTCAGTTACTTCATCCATGTCATATACAAATAAACTCTTAAAAAGGAGTGCTTTTAGCATTAGTCTGTCCTTCTGGCTTTTATTCTGTATTTTTACTGGGAAAATGAAGTCAGAGGAAAAGGTCAGTCTGGTATTTAGGTGTTATAATTGATGGGAGAAGCTTCCTAAAGGACAGAGCTAAAGTGAGAAGATGGTTGGATAATATATGTTTCTTCATCTGGTCAGTGTTCATATTGCAGCATTTGCAGTGTTTTGAAAAATCAAGATAAAATTTTCCTGTCCATATATCTTATGACTCTTGTAGCAACGTGATGTTTTGCTGAATATAATAGTTCTACTTCATGACCTTATTGAGAATATTTGACTTACCTTTTACATTGAAAAAGTTTTGGAGAAGATAAAAGGATATTGACAACTTTATAGCCTCTTGGAAGTGTGCAGATGTAAGAGGAGCTGGTTATGACATTGTGCCCATGTTTCCATGGATATGTTTCCATGTCTTGTATAAGGGGAGTGCACCAGTTAGAACTGTGGCTGAACAATGTGCAGTGGTGGGAGACACAGTGCATTTTTTCTCTGGAGTGATGATGGGAGGCTGCCCATACCTAAAGGAATTCTCTAGATCTTGCACTTGAGTTTTCGATCTACTGTAAGCCTGTTGTTAAGGACATTTTGTTTAAATACTTTTCCTGTTGTTGCTCTGTGACATAGGGATACAGCTGTATAGTCAGCCCTGTTCTATTATCTGATAATGAACTTGGAGGTGAGTGTTGTCAACTGCCCTGGAACTGTGCCAGAGGCTGCACTTCCCCTCTGCTCACCAAGATACACCTCAGATACATGACTGAAGATTTTGGCAAGTTCAGCAGAAAGTTGGCAATCTCTGGTTGACTTGAGAAGTAGATAAATTGTGTTGAAACCCAGAGCATTTCTGCCTCCATTGCGATAGTAGGATGATTTTCCTTAGCAGTCATGGCTTTCACTCAATAGTGCTTTTGGATAGCTCAAAGATGTTCTCAGGCCACGTGTTGCAGCCTCTTCTCCTTGGATCTGATGGGTTATGGCTTACATCACCTGACTTGTGTGCATCCTCCCTGTTAAAGGAGAAGAGGTAACTCATGTGTGTCAGGCTACTGTGCTGGAGGCTGCTGACATGTTCCCTCCTCTGGACATACACATCTCCAGTAAAAAGGAAAACTCTGTTTTGGTGGTATAATGGCTCTTTATTTGTCCAGTTGATGACTGAGACTGGATATTCATTTGGGGAAATAGCAAGAAGGAGAATGCAGAAGGACTACACTTCTGATTTAACTTTTTTCACCAATACTCTTAATAGTTTTTGTTGTCATACTTCCTGTTCAGAAAGGAAAAATCTGTGTTTTGGAAGAATATGTGCTTGATTTGGCCCAAACACAGAACATGAGCCCTAAGTTCTAGAGTAATCAGAGAGCTTATACTTGGCAGACCTCTTCCTCTTCTGTGTGAGAATGAAGGCTCATCTTTTGGCTAAAAATAGCCTACAAAATTTCTGTTTTTTTCTTTTCATTGGAGAGATGGGACTAATTTTAGAGAGTGCTGAACAATTTATTAATGAGAAGGTACTGTAACTCAATTAAACTTAGATTCTTTTCTGACTCTACTAGATTGGCTGTATACACTACTGTTAATTTTCCTACTTTTCTCTTACTAGGTTTGTCAAAAGTGATAGGCCTGTTAAACCTAAATCATTCTTCAGCTACAACACAGGTACAGAGAAAATGAGGTCAGTGTGAGGGGATGAATACAGTACACTAGGAATGCTATAGGAAGAATATATTAAGATTTTTGCTGGCATGTGCTTGCTGGAGAGGTCATAATTAAGTGATGCTTGTAGTCAGTTGCTTCATCTTTGTTGTGAATTATATTTCCTCTGTTGCTAAATTCTGGTGTGGTCCTGTAGCCAGTGAGTAATGGAGAATTTCCTCATCTCCAGCTGCATGTTATGTATAACTTCTGTTGCAAGGGCATCCAGGTATTCATCATCTAAAGCTAATTGCTCTGGTTGGGCTCCTAGGAAGTTGCAGGAAAGCCTGAAAGAATCTTTGGCTTAGTGATCCTGGTGAATTTGATGGGTTTGGAGTTAGCAGATAATTGCTTTATTGTGAAGTTTGGAGAAAGCAATCAGTCATAATTTTGTGTTAAAAGCTTGCTGGGAGGAAAAAAAATACTTGGAAACTATTATGGATGGATTGACAAGACATGCTTTAGGGTGACAGCATGTTATTCCTCTGATGCTGACAATAACAGATTATATAGTGTGTGCCATTCCTCAGCCCCTGGTTTGTTCTTTCCTTTGAAGAAGAAAAAGACCTCCAGAGGGTTAAGACTAACACCTTTTGCCAAATGTTTGTTTGGGTATTTTGCTTTGTATAGGGAGCAGCACTGCAATCAAATGGGGCACGTGCACGTCCTATTAAGTGCTTGGAAAAATTAAACAAATCAAAGTGTGTACCAGGATAAACATGAATCTTCCTACCTTATCAATTTTAGAACTCCTTGAAGTCATGGCAAGTGCAAACAATCTAACAGAAGAAATTATTTTTGATGCTATGCATCATAAGAGAGAACATGGAGTTTCTTAACTGTATTACATAAGGAAGTTTATAATACAAGACATCAAATTTCTATGACTTTGTGTTATGTCAACATCTGTAGTAATTTTTTCTATGTTAGCATATCATAAGTCCCTAAAATGCTGTGCCTCTTTCATAAACTGACTGAATGAAGCTGACTTCAATGTTGATTCGGGTCTATTTTTTAGTAAAGGGAAACATATTTCTAGAAGAATCTGAAAGGTGAAAAAAGATTAAAAACCTGCTAACTTTGATGTAGAATGACTTAATAGTGCTTGCAGTTGCAGCCTTATGGATTCTGTAGTGCAAGCTGAGGGAAGGTAGTGCATTTGCTGTGGATCATTTTATATGGTCCAAAACCTGTGAAATATTCTCTCTGATCTCTGTCAGTGGTGGTGGGGAAGCACATATAATATCTGCTTTTAGTCAGTGGTGGAGAGTAGGAGGATTTTTCAGGAACAATATAATTTAATGACTGTATGTAAAAGATACCTGCAAGATGCTGCTTGAGAAGGTACTTTATAGAAATAGATAATTATACAGAAGAAATTACTTCTTTGGAATAATAGTATGTTAGTAATTTAGCAGTGGTGAAAAGATTTTCCAAGTAGTTTGTTTCCTAGTTGGAACATAGTATTTTTTTCTAATAATCTTTGTGTCTTTGGAAGGGAATTTTAGATCAAAATGTTTTGTTGGGTGTATTACACTGGAGTTTTGTTACAGAATTGACACAGCCACCCTTGTAAATGCTTGTTTCAGAGCTTAAAATTTTTTTGCTCTTGCAGAACTATGGGGCCTATGAAAACTTACTGAATTCACAGCTTTTCCTGTGTTTTACTACAGTCTAAATTGTGTGCATGGTTGACACCATTGTGGATCACACCCATATTCCTTTAAAAGTATCCAGAAGCTGTGATATCAATTCACCTGCTGCTAAATACTATCCTATTTAGAAAGTAGTTAAGAAGTGACTCAGAGATCAGAAATGAAAACAGTCAGTTGCTTAGGGCTAAATTTTGCAAGTGCTTACTACTGGCTATGGTGTGTTGTGACTTTCTGGGGATTAATCACATCCCAAACAGACAAAAATAAAATAAAATCCAGTTCTCCCTTCCTCCTTCTCACTATTCCTGTTTTCTGCGAAAACAAAAAGTCTTAAGTCTTCAGTGGATTTTGTTTCAGGTGTCTGCCAACAAAGCTGTAAGTGGTGTGTTGGTTGCAAGAATGGACAGCTTAGATACACCTGGAAACTCTGGGTCAAAAATGCACTTTGTGCCCTAAGCTCTTAGTGTAGCCCAAAGCAACCTTGAACAGGAGGAGCTGGAGTCTCCCAAGGATGCTCTGTGCATTTGCCCTCAGCCAGGAGCTCTGACCCCAGAGCCACATCTGGTGCTCATGGCCCTGCCCCTGCCTCTGCCCACGCCTGGTGAACACTTTGCTTTGCTAAGAGGTTGCTGTGTAGCTCTTTGTTTCCAGGCCTGACTGAAGAGGTGCAGTAAAAAGTAATTGGTGAAAAGGAATTGTCACTGCAGTTTACTTTTTGGGGGAAGAGGAGGTTCATTGAAGCTATCTAATAACTTCCCTCAACTGTATTTTAGGAAACAAACCCCAGTGCAGTTCAAAACTGAAAAATGGGTATTACCCCTTTGTTGCCTGTTCTAAAGACAGGCTCTTCCCAGTTTGCTCTACTTCAAATTTTCCTACTGAGTAGGGATTAGGATCTTGCAACAGTCTGTCCTACACTGAGATATAGCTGGGGCTGAGCATTCTTGCCAGTTCTGCCTTAAATTTTGGTATTAAGTTTTTCACAAAAAACAAAGCAGAGAGTTTGACCCAGGCTGCATCTTGGCAATTGAGGTGAAGATGGTGCATTCAGTCACTGTTAATTTCAAAGAGAAATCCCAACAAGAACCATTAAGCTGAAACTCTGACAGATATGAGAGGTTTCATAAGCTAAGCCTATAAACTGCCTGACTTGGAATTAAAAAAAAAAGTAGCTGCTGATGGTTTTAATGGTCAAAGAGAGACCCACAGCTGAACTTGGCAAACTTGCAGATTCTAGATATGGATCTCCTATCTTTAGTTTACATAGGTTTCTTGTATTTTCAGTACTGGCATGATATTTTCTGCTGAGTCTCTGATCTAAATACACAAATATATAAATGTGTATTTATATTTTTTTTAAATCAAAAGCAAAATTTCTGAATGGACATTGTACTCTGCAGAAATGGATACAGGACACAGAAGACCATTCTTAGTTCAGGACTTTTGCTGTCTTTTAAGGCTTGACACTAGGCTGCAGTGAGAAGCAGATAATTTATTGTGTTATAAAAGCTGTTCCATCTTAAATTCTAAAATAGTTGTTTCCTGGAGGAGGCTTGGAATATAAACTGATGTACCTGACAGTTAATTAAAATTCAGTGTTGTTTGTTCTTGCTTAAATTAGTGAAGAAAGGCTTCTAGGAAACACCATGGAGAATAACATTCTGAAGATTTCAAATTATTTTGAAATATGACAATTTCCATGACTCAAGACCTTAAGGAGTTGAAACATAATTCAGATGCTTCTTTACCACCTGTCACTATTTTTTTTTTTGTGTGTGTGTTTTTAGAGCAAATATTTTCTCTCTAAATAAGTAAAAGGAGTGAACTGCACAGAGAAGCTCTTATTTCTTTTTTTACCCTGCAGGTTGTTTTCTGAATCCTATTTAATGAACTACATGCACATAGTACTTCTATTATAGTGTTGTAACCCATCTGGACAAATGCATTCCTAGTGGAAGTCCCGTTGTTTCATTAAGTTACTCCAGAAATTGGCTGGCACTGTTGTACAAACCAGAAAAAATCATTTGTTATAGGTTTTGTTTGTAATGTGAAATCAAGGATTAGCCAGTTAACGCACAATATTTTTCCCATATACATAGCATTTCATGCTCAGAAAGATGAAAAAAAAAAAAAGTTTAAAGACAATTAGGTTTCCAGATGTCTGATCCTTTGGCTTAGAAAAGTTCACAAGATATACCTGAAGTAAAAATAACTGAGATAGAGCAAAACATCTTTGATTGCCCATCTGCCAGGATGTGCATTTCATTTTCCATGTGGTAAATAAAATTCTGAAGTGATTCTTAAAATCATTGCTGCACAACTCGTTACAGAGATCTCATGCTAACACTTAAGGCAAAAAGACTGACAAAGCCTGCAGAGTGCCCATACTACATTTGCAAGGCAGGAAGTCCATCATAGAGAAGGTGAATAGTTCAGTGGTTTTATGCAGGATACTAACCACTTGTGTTTTATTTCCCTATTGCCCCTTTCAAGCAATGCAGATACCTACTGAGGAGGGGATGGAAAAGAGTTTTCCAAGCTTTCTTGTTGAGTTTGTGCCCTTAATTTTCCTTCTAAATCAGGCGATCTGATTTTAGGCTGTCCTTTCATGTTATGCACTCTATTACAGGGGACTGGATTCATATCTGTGTAGCCAGACATGTCTAGTCTTAAGGCTTAAATTTAGGATCTTACCTTCAGATTTTTAAAAGGTCACTTCTGATTAAGTTTGACAGGTTATGGGCCTGACATGTGGGCAGATCAAGCCCTTTCTATAACTTATACTGAGGTCACAGCTGGAAAAGAGGAATCTTACTGACTTATGTTCTCAAAACTGTTGGCTGACTATTGCATACTTCTCTAGAGGTGCAGTCAATCAAAACAGCTGCAGCTCAAAACCCCTGGAAGTTGTGCAGCTCTTAAATGCCTGAATGGAAATTTAAGAACCTAGTTTTAAGCAGGCATATTTTATAATTTGCCTTTGGTTACCCAGGAAACCAGTTAATTATTATGCATTTGCTCCAGCACTCTGCATGCAGCTTTTTTATTATATTTATTATAATTTTTCTTTTATTTTGTCTTAAGCTAGTGTTTGTAGAAAGGACTAACTTGACAGCTCTGGCAAATGAAATAGTCTGCCTGCCCACAGAGTATGTGCTTCCTAGACAGTGGCAGTCCAAACTTCCTTATGCTGTTTTTTCAGTGTGCCACAACTGTTCTTGGAAGGGGGGAAAAGAAGGGAAGGGTTGAAGGAGGAGACAAGGTTCTTGTACCATCAAATCTTTGCCACCAAAATGTGTAAGCTTTGTCAGGAAAAATTACCTGCGTTTTCCTTGCAGCATAAAAAACAGTGCAGCTAAAAACCAGATGAACTTAAACTCTGGAAATCTGTCCCCAGTCTGCAAACAATTGGCAAGATCACAACCTTGATTTTGCTGCTATGTTGCAGTTGGGACTGATGACAGATGGTTTTTCCTGCTCAGTGCTGAGGCAAAAGAAACTTTCAAAGAGTTTTTGTGCTGCAGCCTTCAGAAAAGTTCTGTAATCATATATGCAAATTAGAGGTAGAAGTGGGAAATCTGAGAATTTCCTCTAAAACATTAAATAAAATATTCTGTTGAGATAGATGTATAAGAGGAATCCTGATAGCTACAAATCACCCAGCATCCCTAGCAAAAGAATCCAGAAAGCAATGTTTTTTTGGCAAAAAATTGTGCAGTCTGAGTAATGTTGCTCAGCCTTCTGCTGTGCAGGCTCATCCTTTTACTCTGACAAGTACTATCACTTGTAATAAATCAGTTCCTGGAGCTTGCTTTAAAACTGAGAGTTTTGAACTCGTGGGGTGGAAGATGTTGTCTACTGCTGGGGAGAGTTTTGCATCCTTGATTTGGCAAAGAATCTGTGATTTGGCTCGTAAAAGGCAAGAGTATTGCTAAGCATAAATGAAATGAACTTATGTTAGGAGTGTGAGAGCACAAAAGAAAACACTAGAATTCACTCTTTGGTTGTGAAAGTCACTCAGAGGACTCTTGTTCTTTGAATACTGTTTTGAACTACCAAAGAATTTTTCACAGCCTTCTCTATAAGGTTACACTTTTGAGTCAGTTACTTCAGTTCTGAGAAAGAGCTGTAATTTCTACTGGTTTTCCTCCTGTTGACTGTATAGTACAAAGGTGTTTATATTACTGATGCTCTAAACTTATGAAATTTTTAGCATCTAAATTCACGACGCAGTGATGCTTTTAATATTATTCTAAGATATTATTGGTGCATTAATATAGACTTTGTGGTATTAGCATTGATCTCATAGATGTTGCATCTTCTTTAAATGAAGACAAGGAACAGTGTATAGGAGAAAATGGAAAATATCTCATTTGTTGTCTGAATTAGAATATATTCTTCCTACCTGAAGAATCAATATTTTAGAAGCCAGTCATACAGAAAGGAGTTCCATGGTGGATTTGGATTTGTAGGTATAAGGAATGCAGATTTATTATGGAGATGTTAGAAGGTATTTATAAAGAGTGAGATCCTGCTTCATAACACTGTAAAAATATTTCTCTTTTGAGACCCAGTGGACCTTATTTTGATGGTGCCAAGTGATTTTTTTTTAATATGTATTTTTTAAAATTTTGTTTTTTCTTTCTGTTTGTTTCTGCTTCAGTTTTTACATAGGTAGTTTTGTGTTCCTAGAATCATGTCCTGGTAAGCAGAGTCTTCACATAATTGATGTAGATCATGTCTTTTTACTGCTGAGTGGTTTGTCTACTGCAAAAACTCTTCCACCCCTGCCCCCTGAATAGGGAAGAAGGGAACTAAATTTAGAGCATGAGCTGCCAAATCTGCCACCAAATTGCAGAAGTGACCAGTTTCTTGTTTACTTTTTGAGACTGGCAAAAGAAGTAGCCAGGAATTTCCCAGATGCAGTGGATTTTTTTCTTATCTGTGTGGGTCAACCACAGACATATTTAGCCTAACTATAAGATGGTGAGAATGGTCATCTTCCCCATGTAATTTTTTAGTTGCTAATTCTGTTCAGTAGTAGCCTTTCTCAGCTTACAGCCTTGTCAAGTCTCCAGGGGAACTAGCAGAATTTTTTCATTCACCTTTTTGATATCAATATACTTAATTTTGTGCCAGTTCCATTAAAGTTCATGAATCGTGCTTCACTCACTGACACGGAGTCTGTTTCTGCTCTATTTACTAAGAGTCATAGAAATCTTTCATAATTTTACCAACTCAGGAAGCTTGAAATCTATTTTTTTTTTTAATTTTTTTTAAATTTTTTTTTTGGTGGCAATGACTATCTCTACCTTTTGTTATAAGTCTATTCAACACAAGCTAAACCCAACTTATTAAAATCTTTGTTAAAGGCAAAACAGAGAATTCTGAGGACTAAACTTCTGAGCTGGCTGTGAGGTACTGCCAGGATTAATTTATCTTCCATTGTTATTTGGGAAAGAGGAGCAGCCCATATAACAAAGTACAGAGCACCACTGTGTATGCAGTGATGAAGACTCATTTACATTGCTGCTTGGCTTTATATAAAATACATACATAGAAAAAACCATCAACCCACAGATATAAGTGCTGATCTTACACCAGACAAGCAGTACTTATAAAAATAAAGTTAATTCTTAAAAAGCCAGTCAAAATCAAATTACTCTCTCCATGAATCTAGTCCACTTGCCACCTGGCAGCTGTGCTTTGGTGAAGAATATGTGGTGGTGTGTGGGGCTGGGGAGCTCCCAGATCTCATATGATAATAAAGAAAAATTGCCTCTAAAGGCTAGGATTAATATGGTCCTAGAAGGGCTTAGAATATTAGCATTACTTTTTTGATAGATTGAACTGGATGCTGTTTGCATCCAATTAGATGGTGATAATACTAAGTTATCTTTCAACATTGAAGTGAGTTTTCTGAATTCATGTTGCTGTTGTTTCTATGTAGCTATTGTTGTTGTTTTTATTGAAGTCATTAATTTTAATAAACCCAAGCAATGCAAGTAGGTTATTACTGTCATAAATTCACATACAAATGGCCTTACTTTTTTAAAGGTCTGTGTAAAGGAGAGTCTCAGTCTCCCTCCTCTTCCTACTCCACAAATGAAGCTTACTGAACATTTTTCAAGTAATACATCTGTTTTGTAAAGGTGACTAAATAAAGCTGACAGATGAATGTCAATGTTCACTCTACAGTGATACGCAAAAAGAAACCTTGAAAAAGTCCTTCAGAACAGATACTCCAGTGAAAGTCTCCTGGATGCTGAGAGTTCAGGCTCATAAAAAGCTTGACAGCACACTCTGAAATTATGGTAAATGCAAGGTACTTCAATGAAACATGTAGTTTATTTTGAGCTAAGTGTATAAAAATAGTGTGTCTTTGTTGTTTCTTAAATGGAATAGTTACGGTATCAGATTGTATGATCAGTCTTCACTTAAAATATTAAGTGTGTTTACATACCATCGTTCATAAGTGACAGCTCTGGGTCCCTAAATAGAAGCTGCTGAGACCCCTCTGTCACAGGTGACAGCCCCAGTGTAATGCAGTAATCTCCTTGTATCTACCAGGTGGACCTTTAAAAATTGTGATTGGTGAGGCTGTACTTTGATGTAGATTTTTAGGGGACAACAGCTGCAATAAATTTCTTTCCTCCTTCTCCAAGAAGGTGTTTGTCTCACTATAGATGAATGCACCTTTGCATGGTGAGCACTGTTGTCCTGAGTGCTGTGTGGACCAGAGGCTCCCCTGGGAAACTGTGTTTGGTAGGAGCAGGAGCTCCCAGTGGTGGATGTCAGTGGAGGGCCTGGTGGCCAGGGACTGTCTCAGCACCCCAGCCAGGGAGAGAGGAACCCTTGATGCCAGACATTGGACTCAGGTGGCCCTGGCTCAGCAGGGTCTGTGTCAGGGCAGGATTGTGGGGAGCTGGAGGTCAGCCCTGCTGCAGCATCACTGAGGCAGGAGCCAATGGCCCTGGGAGCTGACCTATCATTCTGGGCAGGTAAGGAGAGGCACAGGGCCAGGACCTGTAAGGCCAGTTGGTGCCCTTGAGACCCTGCTCTCACCTGTGCTCTGTGGGTATTTTGTTAGTGCTGTGTGTGTTATCTATTATGTCCCTTGAAGCCATTGGACTCAAAAGAAAATACAAGTGGTGAATATTCATTATTGCTGTGTTTTCTTAAAATATAATAGTAATGTTGAGCAGGCAGTGTGTCTTGCAACAGTGATGCCCTGAAATATAGTCCTAGAGTGTTTAGCCAGTGTTCTTCTCCAGGAAAGGTGTACCAAGAACACAACAGCAGCTGTATTGTTCAGACTGAACACCCATCCAGCCTGCTGGGAGCCTGGCAATGAGGGAAGCAAACAGACATGATCATTGTAATCTCCGGTTACTGGTGTTGGCATCTGTCTTGTCTAGCTCCCAGGGCTTTTCTTCATTCATGAAGAAAATTCAAAGAAATCAGTTTTCAAATCTAAGTAAGCTTTTATCAACTATGTTGTCCCATGGCAAGGGATTCTACAGCTTAGCAGTGCCTTGAGTGGAAGAATACCTTTTTCTGTTCTTATTGAACTTGCCAACATGATTTGTTACCTTCTAATATTTTTATTAGAAGAGACAGTGAATAACTGTTTCATAGTCATGTTTTCCAGGCTGATTATAAACTTATAGTTCAGTCACATCCCTCTCTGTCTGATCCTTTTCCAAACTGAAAGCTACCTGTCCATTAATTTATTTATTTATTTATACAGAAACATTCTACACTTTAGTTCTTCTTTTTACCTTTACATACCTCTTCCACTTGTTCTGTGATCTTTTGAAATGAGTGGACTGGACCTGCATGCAGCTTTCAGGTGGTGGTTAAAAAAAATGTGTAAAAATACATAATGCAATGAAATTTTCTTTGATGTTCTGTTCCCTTTCTTGTCAGTTTGACTCTGACTTCCAGATGGTAAGTTAATGTTTCCTTAAGGTCACGTACTATAGCTCTGATTTTTCTTACAAATGGTAACACTCAGTTTAAAACTGATTTTGAGGCAAATAAAGTTAGAAATGTCACATGCACTGTTGTATGCAGCTTTAAAATTTTATGGTACCACCCACTCACTCAGCAACAGGGGGATGTTAGTACCAGTTCTTGTCTTTGCTGCCTTCATTAATGATCTGTGACCAACTTTGTGTCATCATCTGATTGCCCACTAGGAAAAAAAATTGTCATGTAACTAAGAATATGAACAATTAAAACATTAATAATGCTTATACATTAATAATGCTTATTCATTGCTAGTGTTGGGGGAGGAAATCTTAACTTTAATAAATTGCTACTCTATTAAACTCTTCAGTGATGCATTGATGTGATTTTACAGATTATTTCTGATCTTTTATTAAAGATGAGAAATATAGAAAAGGGTTTAGCTCAGTATCACTTTTTCAATGTTTAGCTTAGTGGTGCCCTTGTTAGCTTACAATCTTCAAAACTCCCTGAATTAAAAACCACTCTTATAAAAATCCTTAAATCTACATGCATTTTTTTATAGAGAGATTAAGAACAGAAATTATAAAGGTTGGTGCTAGGAAGCTAAAGTGAAAGAGGGGATTCCTCTGTGGTCCTGGTGTGAAAAGTCTCTATACTTTCTGTGTGTATTTGCAATTTTAGGTTTATCTAAAATAGTAGTTAAAAGTGTTTAAATGTACCTGGTGGTTTAAGAAGACTCTTACTACAGAGGTAGGACCCAGTGTGGCATTCAAAGAGGATGTAACTCTCTGTACCTTCATAAGGAGAGACAGAAAAATATTTCAGATAGAAAAAATTCAGCAGGTAGTGTTTGAATACTGGGCTGGCATTTTAGTATGAGATGTCAGAGGTGCATAGAATTTTATATGGTATTATAGGTGTAAAAAGCCACAATAAGAGCCATAGTAAGCTGTTTGCCTTTGTCTTATCCTGCACCTCCAAAGCTGCAGAAGGCAAAGGCCAGGCCTGGGAGAAGGAAAATAAACCCACTGCAGGAGAAGAGCAGGTTCAAGACCATCTTGAGAACCTGAAAATGAACAAGTTCATGGGACCTGATGAGATCCATTCCTGAGAGAACTGGTAGAGGAAATTGCAAAGTTACTTTTCATCATATTTGGGAGTTCTTGGTAGTCTTGTGAAATGCCCACCGACTTAAAAAGGGGAAACATAACCCCTGTTTTCAAAAACAGAAAAAGAAAGAGCCAGGAAACTACAGGACAATCAGTCTCACCTCTGTGCCCAGCACGATCATGGAACAGATCCTCCTGCAGGCTCTGCTGAGGCACATGGAAAACATGGAGGTGGTTGATGGCAACCAGCATGGCTCCACCAAGGGCAAATTGTGCCTGAAAAATCTCATGGACTTATACAACGGAGTCACAGTGCTGGTGGACAAAGGGAGAGCAAATGATATCATAGAATCTTAGAATTGGCTGGGTTGGAAGGGACCGCAGAGATCATCGAGTCCAACCCTTGAACCATCATCTACCTGGACTTGAGCAAAGCTTTCAACACTGTTCCACATGATGGAACACTCAGTGGAAAAGGAATTGGCTGGATTTTTGCACTCAAAGCTGTGGTCAACAGCTCAATGTCCAAATGGAGACAAGTGGCAAGGGGCATTTCTCAGGGGTCAGTACTGGGACTGGTGCTGTTTAACATCTTTGTCAGTGACACAGACAGTAGAATTGAGTGCACTCTCATCAGGTTTGGTGACAACACGAAGCTTTGTGGTGTGGTCAATAAGCTGGAGGAAAAGGAGGCCATCCAGAGGCATCTTGACAGGTTTGAGAGGAGGGCCTGTGCAAACTGCATGAAATCCAACAAGGACAAGTGCAAGGTCCTGCAAAGGGGTCTGGGCAATCCCAAGCAGAAATACAGGTTGAATGGGTTTAGAACTGCACTGAGGAGAAGGACCCGGGAGTGCTGGTTGTTGGAAAGCTCAATATGAGCTTGCAATGTGCACTTGCAGCCCAGAAAACCAACTGTATCCTGGGCCACATCAAAAGAAGAATGGTCAAACAGGTCAAGGGAGGTGATTCTCCCCATCTCCTCTGTTCTCATGAGACCCCCAGCTTATTACTGGGGTACTGTGTTAAGTTCTGGAGCCCCAACAAAGGAAGGACAAGGAGCTGTAGGAGGAAAGCTAAAGGAAGGCCACAAAGATAACCGGAGGGACCCCAGATGTGGGGTCATTTAGCCTGTAGGAGGCTCTAGGGGGACCAGAGAGTGGCATTTCAGTACCTGAGCGAGCCTACAAGAAAGCCAGGGAAGGATTTTTGTAAAAAGCATTTAGCAACAGGACATGAGCAACATGACTTTAAAGTGGAAGAGGGTAGATTTAGGTTGGACGTTAGGAAGAAGTTCTTCACTATGATGAATGGCATAGGCTGCCCAAGGAGGTTTGGGTACCTCATATCTGGAAGTGTAGTGAAATGAGGCAACCAGGTGCCACTAATTGCCAGGCAGTGGGCATGAGCTTGTGTTAAGCCCACCTGTGCCTGATTAGGGTGGGCCCCCACTGCGCATGAGCAGGATTAGGGGGCCAATAAAAGATGAGGCCTGAGACACAAGCTCAGCTCAGTCCTGAGGTAGCCAGCAGAGAGGTCAGTCGCTCTTGGAGCAACAGCACCGATCCAGGTGAGTCAACCCTGAGGGCTATAGGCTTAGAGCACTACTCGTGAGTCTCTGCTGGAACACCTGGTTGGACCTTGAAGCACCGTTCCCTAAAAGAGGTTTGTCTTGTTACATGGAAGTGCTCAGTGACAGGTTGGATAGGGTCTTGATCAACCTGCTATAGCAGGAAGTGTCCCTGTCCATGCAGGGGGGTTGGAACTAGGTGATCTTTAAGAAACCTTCCAACCTCAATCCATTCTATAGTTCTACTTGCTACGGTCAGGGGCTGTGGGTTGGACAAGCTGAAATTATTGAAAGTTTCTGGCCACATACTGAAAATTAACATGATCTAAAATGTAGATGTAAATTCCTTCTTTTGATGCTCCTGATTTTGGCAGCCTCTCATATTCACAGGGGACTTTGATGTTGTTTTCTGTGACACTCCTGACAGCAGTCAAAAGATTTTTGTAGAACATACTGAAGCCTCCCTAGCTTTTTGAGAGAAGGTTTTGGGACTTTACAAAGTCTAAGTGAATTTTTGTTCTCTAGTGCAAAGATGTCTTTTCAAAGATGAGACAGTAAACTTGCTGAAATTGAGAATGGGTGAATGAGAGCAATAAAGTAAAATTCTTACAAAAGAGAAACCAAAATATGCTGCCTCTTTTATGAAAAGATTAATTTTTTATTCCTTGGGTATACCAGATTCTTAGATGATAAAGAGAAAACAAGATAAAAGGAATTTCAGCGTAGCTTCCTTATGGAAGGGGTCTCTGAATACAAGGGTAGGACTTTCTTTTTCATTTTATGCTCTCTGCTCCAATATTAAGGTCACAGAGGGTAAGCACAATTACTGAAATTGCTTTGATGTTGGTGGAGCATTCACCCTGGATGGTGTTATGGATGCAAATATGACTCCAGGGCTTTTCCTAGATTTGCCTGTGAGCCAATGTATCATTTTTAGTGCAATCCAGCATCAAATATCAGGATTAATAGTGTTTTCATATTTCTAAAAGGAGTCCTTTAAATTTCTCTGTCTTAGCACTCTGGTAAACTCCAACTTTAGTCTTCTTTTTCTGTCCTCCTTCATCCCATAGCTCTGCCTCATTCTAGTCCACCAGGCTCTCTTCCATCAGAGAAGCTGAAAAGTGCTGTTTGGCTCCTGGTATACTACATTAACAGAACCACAATGCTGATGTTTCTGGTTGTTTGTGTTGGAGAAATACATAAAGATTTTAAGGAATTAATATTAGCATCCCTGGCTGTTACAGGCAGCCCACAATCTATCAACTCATTTTAATCACCTTGCACAGTATGCCAAGACTGTTGTTGAGAAAAGTGGCATTAAACAATTTATGCCATCTCATTATCCTCAGTTGACTTTAAAAGGCCATCATCTAGTGAGCATTAATTTTGATGGCACTGGTGTTTCCCTGTAGCCCTTTAGAATGATGGGACAAGGCTATTCCCTTCCCATCTTCTACCTACATATTAGGTACCCTCCTGGCAGGAGCTTCATGGCAGCTCAGCTAAAGGATGGCAGCATAGAGGCTGGAGAGAAGAGGAGATAAGCCTTGTTTTTCAAAAAGGATACCATCTAAAACATTAGTTTCAACATTTTAAACAACTCTTAGATCACATAGTGTTCTGCCCTGTGCTTATTTTTTTTTTTCCCCCAACCTCACATAATTCCTTTTCTCTCAAACCTGCTGTAGATTTAATTTCAGTCAAGGAGTCTGTCTGGGTATTATCTTTCAGCTTTCTACAGGAAGAGTTGTGATTGTCTAGCAGGGAACAAAGCACTGGAAAATTCTTGCATTGAGCCAAAAAACTTGAGATGCTTTTTGTCAAATGGTCATTTACAGTCTCTGTGACTGTGCAGAGATGAATTGCCAAAGTTGCCATCTACAAAGTAATTTGCACAACTACAAAACATCAGAAAGGGAATATATTAATTTCTGCTGATACAGCAAATAAACCCACTGTCCTTGGAAGGATATCTGGATAAGTGCAATCTTGAGTTTATAAAATGCTAAGTAATTTCCTTCAGCTTGGTCCATCATGACTTAGATGAAAACTAGTAACTTTTTCCCTCGTTTTTAGAAATTTACTTTCTGTGCTTCTCAGGAAAAACTATTAAGCTCTATAATAATTTTTTGTAAAGTATCTCAGTTTATTAGAAAATTATTAGTATGTTGTTGAGATAGAAAGCTCAGTTAGCTTCCAGCACACCCTTTGGGGTTTTTTTACGTGAGGACAAATCTGAAAGCCATGGAAGAAAGAGAAAAATCAGAATGTGAAGCAAAATTGTGATAAGAGGAACAAAATCTAGAACTGTTGCCTGTTGTGGAAGGGCCTTGAAGGAAGGGCTCAGGAGAAAGGGACAAAGGAAATTATGAATCTGTCAAAAATTCTCAACAACAAAGGCAAATCAAAATTCCATCTCTTCTTAGTGATAAGCAATAGGGTAATATGAGACTATTTAATGAGGTGCCAGATGCTCTGAATCATCTACTACATTTTGACCAAGGCTTCTATATTCAAAGTATAAATCAAGTTTATGAATTTACACCACATCTAATGTATGGGTAGTGTTTCTTTATTTAGTGTAATCTCAAAATGAAATCAAGAGATTTGTCTAGCAGAGAACCATGAGAAATGCATGAGCAATCAAGTTGCTACCTGGCTGTACATTCTGAACACAGCAAAATGAATGTGGTAGGTTATAGCTGCAGTTTTATGTCCTTGGCAAAATCTGAATTTGAGCTCAGTGAAGGAGATGAGTCTTGGCTTAGACATACATCTGATTATGCCTTTAGGTCCATAGGGAACTGGAGTCTTCTGAGCCAGACAGCATGAACTGAAGAAAGGGCAAAATTTTTAAATAATGAACTGCATATTTCCCTGAAAAATGTGGTTTTAAACGAGTAACTTTTTAGTGCTTCTAGTGCAATTTAACAACCCCTTGAAAAGAGAAAGGTTACAGTTTTGTATTTGAAAGAAATTTATCATGTATTTTATTCAAAGTGGATTTTTGGATTTTGCAATATAATTATATATACTTTTGGAAAATTGAGTTAAGCCTTGTTCCTTTTAAAAACAGTGGCAAAATTGCTGTTGTACACAGCACCTTGGTCAAAACCAACAGCAAATTCAATATGAGAGACAGGTGGAAAGTAGAGAAAGGCAGGAGCAGATGGGAAAATGGAGAACATGAGAAACACCAGAGAAATCATGGCTTGTATTTTGTCTTAAATCTGCACTGGGACTGTGCTAGCAATAGCAAGCTTGGTGGCTCTGCAGTGGCTAAGGACAGAATTTCAGTGCAATCCTGTCTCCACTCACTCCCTACTGAACACTGTCAAGTGGGACTCTTGGTAAGCTCACTGCAAGACATTTGCCCTTTTTTAGTGATTTAATATCTTGGTGTGTTTGTGGACATTTATGTCTGTAATGCATGCATATGCACATCTTTAGCTCAGTGCTGCTACAAAATGTTCTCCTTTACTATATATTAAGAAGAAATATTTCAAACACCTCTGCTGTACATTTGGACATCTAGATTTGAGTGGGATCTGTGCATCTTCCCTGTATCTCCCCACCATAGGAAAAGGTAACTTTGACTTAAATTTTGACCTTGTCTGTGAAATTTTATAGGGTGTAGTCCAGACAGAACATATTAACTGTAGCTAACCCACTGCAATATGTTAAATATTACTCTTAGCTTGACTTTTATTGTACCTGCAATTTGTTGTTAAATAGGTATGGTTTTCTATTACAGCTCTTGAGGTCTGGCAGTGTTGCAGTGACCCAAAAAATTCAGAAACTACTATTCTGTTCTTTGGATATACAATGGCATTTACCCATGAGTAAGTTTTGTAGAGCATACATGTATCTATGTGCATATTTCTTACAAATGCCAGCAAAGATACCTATTAATTTTCTTGGCTACCATTAATTCATTACATGTTAATTAACAATTTTTATTATTATTATTATTAAATTTGTGGAGTAATTCTTTCAGTAAAAGTTTTTGTGGAAATCTCTTAACAGATTAATATGGGGATAAATATCTTCAATTAAAAATAATCTATGTGGGCATGAAGATTGAGTTTCAATCAGGTGGTAGTGTGAGCCTTACACAGACTTTTGTGTAGCTTTTGCAGGAAGTCTGTCTCATTCTGGTATTGTATGTTGTCTTAGAAATAATAAAAATGGTTTGGTTTGAATGTGCTCCAAATACCAATACACATTTAATTAATTTTCTTTGTAAATAGCTAGGAAACTAAGAAAAGCAAACCTGATGACATTAGGCTTATATTTCCTATACAGAGGGACTCTAAGAACTGAGAACCACTGCTGTCTCAGCATGTACAGGGACTCATGGTGACACAGTGAAATCTGGAAACATTTTCACCTTTTGTTATTGGACTTTGTCATTTGTAAGCAGTATCCACATAACTTGCATAAAATCATGCTTGATAGAGTGTTATACATCCAGAAAGCAAACGTGTACCTAATTTTAATTGAATTTCATTTATAATTTTACCAGAACACAGATAAATACTGTATTGGTTTTTATTAATGTGAAATTCACTTCAGCCTTCAGTGGGACATACAAAATTATTTAGACTGTAATCTTGTATTCATAAGTGCAGGTGCATGTGTTCTACAGCTGTTGCTTTCAGGAGAAAACTTAAAATGCAAATTTATATGACAGTGTGAAATCTACTTATCTCAAGTAACTTCCAGAATGCTAGAAGTAAGTAGCATTTTGCTGCTTTCTGATAAATGACCAAAGAAGAACCTGATTGTATGAAAATTCCTGTGACAGATAAAATGTGGATGTCTGTGTGAATTTTACAGAAGTAACAAAATGACTACTTTTTGGAGAAAGAGCTTCTAATGAATTTAATGACTTTTTGTTATTTTTAGGCTGGGCATGTGACACTAATTCTGAGACTGAGATTTTTCCAGATAAATCTCTGTAACTTTATAAGGTTTTGCTCTTTTGGGGCCTTGATGTTCAACTGAAAACAAGCTGTGCTTTATTTGCAGTTTAGAAAAGGCCTTGGGTGGTACTGTGAGCACAAACCTGTGTGCAAAGAAATTTTCCTCAGTTGTTAGTCAGCCATGAGGGACTTTTATTCCAAATAATTTTCCTTCAAAGAGACTGTTCCCAATGAAGTTTGCTCCTGAAAAGAAAAAGGGGGGGTGGGGGGAAAGGCTCCCCCAAAAATACTCTGGACTTCACAGCAGGATGAAAGGTGATAATGTTTACTGACATTCATTGGCATTCAGTTTCTCTTTCTTGGAACATTCTCTGATACATCATCACTTCTGTTGGTGAGGTGCAATACACCTCCTCTCTCTGGAACATTGAAGCATCAGTGATGACATGAACCTCACTATGCCAGGTCATTGTGTGGCTATTTTGTATTCAGGGCTTATCTTCATCTCTCAGGTTTTTTTTTACTTATTGGGATTATCTTGGTACAGAAATGAGAATAGGATGTCAGAACTTCACAGTAGCTTCTTTCCATGTTTTATTTTGCAGCATGATTAAAATTCTAAATTAGGAGTGAATAAAAAAATCTGTGGTGATTAACTAATTAAAACAGCAATAAAACTAGACACAAACTTAGGCCAGAATACCAGATAGTTTGCTTGGCAACAGGCATGTACCTGTATGGATTGATATATATTTTTGTTAACCATACCTGTCATATATCTATATCTATATCTATATCTATATCTATATCTATATCTATATCTATATCTATATCTATATCTATATCCATATCTATATCCATATATGTAAATCATCTATCTATATCTATCATTTACATATCTATATCTATATTATCTATATATCTATATCATCTATATTTATATTTCTATATATATATTCGATATAATAGGAAACAGTCTTAAAGATTGAGTATTAAACTGTGATTGTGGGGTTAAGAGTATGTGTATAAATATTTATATTCACATCCATACATCTTTTTCCTTCTCAGTACCTTCTAAATGGACTGATTGACTTAAGCAATATGTAATTGACAGGTAGAGATCTATAAGAGATTTTCAAGTCAGGTTTCATGCAAACTGCTGATGGGGTCAGGGCAAGAGCAGATGTTCTGTCACTTAGTAAAATGAAGTATTTTGTATAACTGGGCTCTGTTTTATCTGGCTTTTCAGTGACTGAAGTCCAAAGAACAATCAAAGAACAGGAAATGCAGGAAACCAAGTTAACTTTCTGAATGCTTGTACAGTCAGTTATGATGTTGATAGGTTTTTCTGATGCATAATATTGTAGAAATTAT
This sequence comes from Calypte anna, assembly GCF_003957555.1. NCBI lineage: Eukaryota > Metazoa > Chordata > Aves > Apodiformes > Trochilidae > Calypte > Calypte anna. The sequence continues at coordinate 8,665,268 of NC_044246.1, read as the reverse complement.
CATTTTCATAGACTTGCAGAATCATAGAATGGTTTGGGTTGGAAGGGACCTTAGAGATCATCCAGTTTCAATTCTCCTGTGTGGGCTGGGACCCCTTCCTCTGACCAGGTTGCTCAGAGCCCCATCCAGCCTCGCCTTGAACATTTCCAGGCACTGAGCTTCTGCTTCTTTCATTTAAAAATAAAACAGAAAACCCTAAACCCCTCTACACACAAAACAAAACCCAGAAGAACTGCAATGTGCCTCTTGGTCAGAGAAAAGGGCACAAAGCAGAGCCCCTGAGGCTTCCTCCAAGGAGGGTTCCCTGCCTTGAAGGGATGCATATGAAAGGGGCTCTTGTAGCCTGGCTTTATTCAGATTGGAGTTTTGCAAGCAGGATAGGGGATGGTGCTGCACTTGGTGACATCTCACCCTCATGTCCACTGTTCACCATTAAAAATGTAATTTGAAATCATAGACAACTGTCAGATTTCAAGGAGGGAGGTTTTTGTATATTTCTCCTTTTTTGCAGAAATTTAGGGATCTTGACACAAAGGATGTCTCCAAGGTATTTAGCAGGGAAGGAATTATCTGGGCCAATTTTATTTTTTTTTCCAGAAATGATATTAGGGATCAGGTTTGTGTAAACCATTTTGTGTTGCCAAAGCCAGAGTCAATACAGAATTCACATCTTGTAACTTAGATATTTTCCAGGCAGTAAAGCAATTATCCATCAAGCAGAACTACTTAAAGTATAGAAATGTAAAAGTTATAAATAGTCATTTAATTAAAATACAGAATTTTATAGGATAAAAAATATAACCAAGTTACCTCTCAAGTCTGTCATAAAAAAGCAAGCATAGACACCTAAACACAATAATTAACTCATTTACATTTATAGGTCTGATTAGCTGTGGATCATCTCAACTTCTCTTTATTTTCCTTTATCTCTCTTTTAAGTGGACTATAATTCCTATTGTGAATGTCACATTGGTTGTGTTCTCTGTGACAATGGAATTAACTTGCTTGGATGAATGGCAAATCTATTATTTCAACATGTACTCACAGTGTAACTCGATTTTCAGAATGAGTAAAAAATAAATGATTCTTATATGAGAATTACATTTCATGACCTTGAGTCAATTTATAATAGAGTTAATCAAACTTTTTCCTTAACTATGTCTCATCAGAATGAGTAAAAGCAAACTCTTGGAAAATATAATTTGAAATCTTAATTTGGTTTTTATTCTTCATGAAAGGGAAACTGGCAATTTATGATTCATCTAATGAACTACGTTAGAACCTTTGGGTTCAGTTCCACCACCTAGTTTTTGATTGCTTTAAGGGGATTTAATGTGATTTTGCTGTGATTGATGGGATATGCACTCTTAGCCTCTCCCAATTGCAGGATGAAAAGCTTAAACCTCAGTGGAAAAAGTCTGAGGTAACTTATTTTGCCTTGTTAATCTGGTAAAGAAAAACACAATCCAGGTAGAATGAGAAGTTTCTTCTGGAGAACTGCACTTTAGCTGCTCAAATGTGTGTCTAACAGCCTCTCTGATGTCATTTTTGTGCCAATAGGTACAGGGTTTTTTTGATTTTTGCTTGCTTTTGCTTGCTTTTGCTTCTGCTAGCTATGGTAAGACTCCTTACCTCGATGGCCCATATATGAAGAGGTGCAAAGATACAATGGGATATAGAAATCCTATTTAGAGTGGGTTTTAATAATGAGGTATTAATAGTATTCTGCATTGATCGTCCAGGCCAAGTTCAGATTGTTCAAGACTTCTTCTTTTTTTTTCTTTCTTGTTTTCTTTTTTTTTTTCTTTGCAGAAGATGCTGGATTTGAGCAGACTTACAGGGTAGACAGCATCTTTTTTTGGCATTTTCAAACCATAATACTACCCCACCTTATGCTGAAGACTGAGTCAATATATTGTGTTGATCAGTTAGGGTTCAATTTTGGGAGAATGTCACATAAACACTTGAATGTATTCAGGCATTCCACTCCATCTCTTGTGCCAATTCTGGTAAACAAAATGCATTAGAAATTAGTTGGTCATGTGCTGGAAGCCCCTTTTTTTTTCCTTATAATGCTCATATTCTGACTTGTTAACAGCTTTCTGTAGCGTCACCCTTTGTGCAGAGGAGGTTCAGATTAAGTAACTCCTAAAGCCTTGGGTTTCTTCCAAAGTAGTTTATTAGTTTTCTATTTATAGTAACCAGTCTGCCCTGTGTTACATGCCTGACCTGTTGGATCAAAGCTGTGTTTGGAGAGCAGTGGAACCAACGCTGTGTTTGGAGAGCGGTGGAACCAACGCAGCTGCTTCCCTGCAGGAACAGGCTCAGGGCCCACAGCTCCTCTTTGTACCACTGAGCTGCCTCTTGCTGGAGAGAAAAACTTTGGTTCATCTTACCCTCAGTAGGAACACTGATTTGGGTCTTTCTGAGCCAAGTCTACTTAAATTGTGGATTTTGTGAAATGTCTGAGATAAATATATTTCCATAAATCTTTCTTTCAAATACAGATTAAGAAGTGACTGGGCAATTAAAGAATATTGCTAGAATTAGCTAATGATTCTCTACTTTCTGTGGGTGACCATACGACTAAATATTTATTTTTTATTTTTTTCTTTAAACTGTCTCCCTCCAGTCATGAAAAGTGGATGCAATATGCTAACTTGATTGAATTAGAGGATAAGGATTATTTTGCCTCGTGCAGTACATGCATTACTATGTTGGGATGTAGAGATATAAGTCAACACAACAGTGTAACAGCATTAATTCTTGTCCAGGTTGTAGTCAGCTATAATGTGTGGGTCTTTCTGTGGAAAAAGCAAAGTGAGAGTGTAGCAAATGTATTCTACTGCTCAGACCCATAGTATGTCTAAACCTGTGCTGTGAGTGTAACAGTGGCAGCAGCACGTCCCCCAGCATCTCTAGGAGAGGGCACATCCCTGCCTGTTTTCTGTAGTATCTACTCTGGACACGTTTTTGAAGGCTTTGTCTAATCTGTTTTTAACCCTGCTGCTGTTTGCTATCACAGCCTCATGTGGCAACAGATTCCAAATGCTCAATATCTACTTCATTAAAAAGTACTTAATCTTTTTAAAATTTAAATCCTACACATTTCAATAAACTTCTCCTATTTCTGGTATTGGGGTACATGGTGAATAATTACTTTGTCTTCAGTACACCTGATGCTATTGTTATGATTTTTTACCTCTTGGTCATATTTCTTCTCCTCTCCAAACTACTGAATACTATCCCTTTTTGGTCTGTCTTCCTAAAGCATCTGCTCCAGCCTCTTAATCATTTTGAATACCCTTTTCCTTAACATTTTCTCAGTTCCTGTGTCTCTGCAATTGACTGTTCCTACCTCCTGGTAGCTCTTTTCTCTTCCCTGATTGAATTTAAACCTATTTTTCTCAACATAGTCCCTAAATTGTCAGTAACATCTTTAAATTTTAATCTAGTCTTCCATCATGCTCTCAATTTCCCTGCTTTGGTTTGATTGAAAACTCAATAAATGCATTTCATTTCTAGTCCATAATTTAGATTGTTAATGAAGACATGAACAAAAACAGATATGTAGCAGAATCCTGTGAATTTTCCCTAAGACATCCTCCCATTTTTTTCAGTGAGCATCCTTATACCTCTCCTGTAATAATCTGGACAGAATTTCTTTGGTTTGTAGGAAAGTTTTTATTAAAGACCAAAGTGCATGACGTTTTCAGCTTCTCCAGCAGCATACCAACGCTCCTGACTAGGAAAGATGGAAATCAAAATTGATTGATGTGACTTTTTCTTGACAAAATTTCTTATCTTCTAGGTGTGAATGTACAATAGCTTCCTTACATACTTGTTCAAGTATTTTCTAGAAATTGAAGTTAAAATAATGAGTTTATTATTTCCCAACTTCTATTGCTTGCCCACCTTTTGTTCTTAAATATGGGTTTGCTTTTGCCAGTCTTCAGATACTTCATTTGTGCTTATGAGTTTTCAGAGGTAAGTGCTAAAAGTTCTCTGTTAGTCTCAGCCAGTACCTTCAATATCCAAGGATGAAGGTCACTAGGCTGAGACAATTTGAAAATATTCAATTTATTTTAGGACTCTGGGATCAGTTCCCCCTCATTTTTGTTTAATAGGAACCTTAGCGTTGATTGATATTAATGACACAAGCTGGGAGATTTAAAGCTGCAATGGAGATTATCCTGTGCATGAATTCCAGATTAATGGAAAACAGTCTTTTATAATAATGTTTTTCTCTGATAAATACACATAATGTTTTTAAGAAGGGAAATTAATCCCAATGTGACTGGTAATTCTTAAAATCCAATTCCTTGCTACCTTTGGCAAGTCTACTGTAGCATACTATAAAACCCCCCTCATAAGCTGAATTTTAAGAGCTGTTGAACAGGTTAGTAGTGTTGAAGATGAGTACTTTATTTCTTACACTGGTGTTCAGACATGATGAAGCAAAGAAAAGACTACTGATATGACAGAAGATGGGATAATCTACTTTTTAGAGCCTTTGTGGTTCTGACAAGCAAATGCAAACTTCATATTAATATGCTGTATAAATTTATTCTTTAAATAGAGAAATGAAACACTAGGTGAAAGTCATGGCATATTTTGTAATGTGCTCAGTTTTCTCAGTAGATGCAGCATTGCAATTTCATGGCTCCTGTTTGGGGAGAGAAGGACATTTTTGTACTGTATTGGGGGAAAAGTAAATTCCTGATTAAATTTAGTGTTTAACACAGGTACCTATTGTTTGTGAAGAAACTAAAAGCTTTATGGGGCATCAAAGTTTTCTTAACAGCTTTTGGTCAGTGGGAATGCAGTCAAGATAGAAGCCTTTTTCTTTCTCCCATTTTCAGTTCTGCTTGAGTACCACAGGTCTGATGCAACCTTAACTGACAGACAATCATCCTTTTTCTTAATCAAACAGAATCATGCAACAGAATCTCTGGGCTTAGAGAAGATATATCTCCACACTGTTAAGAGTGCGAAGTCAGTCACTGTTGCCCTCTGAGAGGTGCAGTCAAACTAGGAAGTGCTCTGGGCCCAGGTCTCTTTGCACCTCCAGCAGTCTTCCAATATGTAAGAGGCTGGAGCAGGAATGAATTTCTCTCTTTTCAGCAAGTATGGGAAAGAAAAAATGCACTGCAGCATAAAAGACATAAGTTAGGCTTCAATAAGGCACTGACATGTGGGATGGGTTGCCTGAAAACTGGAGATTTTCAGAGACAGACTACACAAATGTCTGCTAGAAGTTATATTTGTGTAAATTAAATTTGTATGAATTAATCATATTCATGGGCAGATGGGCTACATAAGCTTTAGAGATCTCTCCTGACCCTAATTAAATGTTGAAGTCTGAAAACTTAAACACAGAGAGATTTTAGGCATTTACTGTAGGAAGCAGGTGGAAAGGTCTGTTAAGCTCTGAGGAATCCCAGTTACAAAAGGGTTACACAGTAACATAGCATCAAGAAAACAGTTTGCCTAAACAGCTAAATAGCTCAAGAGATTGAAGAGTAAATTTAAAAGATTCCTTTTGTTTGTCTACGGTGTGAGCTTTGGTATTTTAAATACTTTCTAGAAGCCTACTATTATTTGCATGTGCAGACACACACACACATAGGCATATGTGGATGGAGTAGCAGAAGAGTGATGTGGTCTATTCGTATCGGGTTTTGTTAGGAAAACTCTATTAGAGAATTGCCCACAGCATAGTGTTGGAGCATGAAAATTGATATTTACTGCCTTTGTCAAAAGAGAGACCTGGAAGACTTGATTGGTGTCTGTGGCTAATTTTATTCTTTGTTTTCTAATACAAAGATAAATTTGAATCTAAGCAATATTTAAATATACATTTCAGTGGAATGTTTAGATTTAAAAGCAATTAAAAATCCCCACACAGCAGGAGTTATTTTGAGGTGAACTGTAAAACCATTTGAAAATTATAAAAAGGTCTTTACTCAACAATTCAGACCTGTGACTAAAAACATAAGGTTAGAAGAATTACAAGCTTGGAACTTTTGCTCTGTTCTATTAATTTGTGCTATCCTTAGCTGAAAGAAAAAATACCATTGTCACAGTTTGATAAGGTGGTTCCTGTGTGTGTGTTTGGAATTAACAGGTCCCCTGCACCATAGGTAGCAATACTGTTAAGCTGTTACTTAAGAAAATGTGAAATATGCAATGTGTTATAACTGTCAAAAACAAATGCATAGAATCATAGAATGGTTTGGCTTGGAAGGAACCTTAAAGATCACCCAGTTCCACCCACCCTGCCACGGACAGGAACATTGTCCACTAGACCAGTTCGCTGCAACTGTCCCAACTCCCTCACACTAAAGAATTCTGTCCTTATATCTAACCTAACTCTACCCTTTTCCAGCTTAAAACCATTAACCCCCTTCCTGTAGATTATGTATAGCTTTTGGGCTTTAAATTTGCAACAGGCTAAAAGTTTTTTAGGGCTGTTGTATGACTTATGATATCTATGATAGAGGTATTGCAGACTTCTAATGAACAATGTCTTGCTCCTTCCATGTGTGCTGGCCCAGCCTTGAGGGCCACTTGAGGGCTACTGTGATCCTTGGTGGTCCAGTGACCCTGCAGCTCTCTGTAGTTCTGCTGCTTGCACAGAGATGCAGCAAGAAGATGGAGTTATTCCATGGGGAAATGGAATAAAGAATTTATACCATGTGCCAGGTAGGATGCTTGTTGCTACAAATTTGCCAAAATTTTGGACTTGGGACTCTTCCCAGCTGCGGATAATCTGGTTTGAGAGGAAACAGAACACTTCTGAGTGTTTTGAGCTGTATTGGGTCATATCCTCTGCTCTTAGGGGATAGAGATTCTTTTTGGCTTGCTGGTATGGGAGTAGTTTTGCTATCTTGCTACCATGGTGATATGCTTAGTGCCTGGAAGAAGCTGCATCAGTTTCTGCAACTACACTTACACAGCTGTAAAAAACTGCTTGAGACATTGGTCTCAGCAAGAGTGTGATCAGTCCTGCTGAAGAAATGACATAAAGCAGTGTCCCAAATCTGTATCCCTCTTTATGTTTGGCACATCTTAGTTTTACTTGCCAGTAGACACAATGGTAAAAGACAGTGTTTTACCATGTTTCTCTTTAGTCCCACTTTGCAGCCTCAGTTGAGGACACCAAATGCAGTAATTTCTAATTCTTTTCATACAATGCCAAGATTATACATAGCAGCAAGAAAAAAAGGTCTGAATTTTATTTATTTCAAAAGTAGGCTTCATATGCTCTGCATTCTTGTAAGGTTTTAGGTAATATAAAATATTTCAAATGTATACAAATGTCTAATATGAATTATACTTAGAATATGCATGTAACCTAAGCATATTCAGTGTTACCATTATGTAAAAGGATAAATGATTGTGTTTCAGATGTTCACAGACTGGAATTAAATTCCTATATCTTTTTTTTTTTTTTCTTTATTTTTCTGAAAGGCTTGAACATTTTTCTTTTGGGTTATGCTGCACTTTGGAAATTTTGGAAACTTTTTTTTTTTAACTAAGTCAAGCTTTTTTCTTTATGCATACAGGAAAAACTTATTACTCTGAAACTTATTACCACTTAAAATGTCAGGAACAATGGAAATACTATGAAATTGGTTTTAGCTGCAAGTATGTTTCATTTCCCTTACATTTTTTTCTGCTTTCCCATATAATTTCCCACTTTACCATTCCTTCATAAAGCTTCTTTCTCTATGAGACATTTTAATTACAGGACAATAATGAAAATTAAGAAAATAGCTACAGCAACAAATGTTAAGCTTCTGACGTGTGGTTTTGTGTGAATCTTACTTCAGTAGCAAAACACATTTGTTTGAACATTTGGTTTTAGAATAAAATATACTTTACATTTATGCAGCTATGTAAACTGCATGTCAGGAGTTTGCCTTTAGGAGTTTTCACATTTCTAGGGCTGCACGCATCATTTGCATCTGACTTAGTACTGCAGGATTTCATATTGTACCATAAGGTAGGGCTATGCAATGTTTTAATATTAAATCTGAGATGAGGAGAGCATTGCCTATCACACTGAGCAGCAGTCTCCCACTGTTTCCTTGAACCCCATCTATCACCAGTGAGTCTGTTTGCCTTTATACTATAAAGTACTGTGGGGCAAGGAGTTGCCATAGGGTCTCAGTTGCTGTGACAATCACACTAACAATGTCACTTAATTTGTGTAGCAACAAAAACCCCAACTTTGCTCTTCAGCCTACTTGCAATGACATGTTTTACTTCAGCCAAACCCAAGAGGATTCTCAAGTCTTTATTGCCACCCTAAGTTGTACTTTACCTGCGGGGCACAATCAGAAAATGCGTAGTTAATGTGGAAACAGTTATTTTGATGCATAATGTTTTCCTTCTGGTACAGACAGAAAACAGGTCAAATTATGACTATTATTTGTTACATGAATTATTTAACAATATCTGAGAGATTTGAAATGCATCTCAAGGTGCTACCTGAAGGACAGCTTTGAGAGTGTTCTCATCTTGAGGTGTGTTTTATGTTAACAGCTATGCCAGTAAGATCTTCAAAGAGTTTTAGATCTTATGTAAAAGTTTGAGTCTCAGGTCATTGACTAGAATATGCTCATGCCATTAAAACTTTTTTAATCTTAATCTCTTTCAGTCCCAGCAAAGATGCATTGTGATCTTTGCACTGGTATGCTGCTTTGCAATTCTGGTTGCACTGATATTTTCGGCAGTGGATATTATGGGAGAAGATGAGGATGGACTCTCAGAAAAGAACTGTCAAAATAAGTGTCGGTAAGAGGTAACAAACAAAACTTCTCTTTTGGGGTGTACGAGAAAATACATGTCTTATATTATAGCATGTAGTCCTTACCATAGTCCTGTGGTATAACTGTAAGAGTAGGTAACAGAAGTAGAAGTGGTTCCTGAATTTAGAGGTTGGTTTGAAAAAAGAAAGGACAATTTTTGAAGTTATTTTTTTGTTTTATGTTTTGAGCAAGAATCTTGCATTAGTTGAAATATTTTGTAAGCCAGAGTCAAAGCCCATTTAATTTCAGTGAGTACTGAGGTTGTTTACATAGTTCCCTATTCTGTCATGTCTTTAATCAAGAGGTTTATTTCAGGAAGGTGACTTGTCACTGACCTAAGTCTGCTGCTCCTTTTATAAAGGGGAACATTTTTAGATCCATATCTGTTGCACTCCCCTGATAGACAGAGTGGCTTGCCTAGGAATTGTGAAGAAAATAACTGATACAGTCAGAAAACCTGGAGTACTGATTATGTTTAGGATTTGCCTCAGACACCTGCCGTGATTGTGTTTATATTTTAATTTTATATTTAAGCAAGTGACTAGATTTTTTTTTTGCCTTTCATTTCCAGACTAAGTTTCATTTTGTTGTCTCTCACTGTCAGGTTTCTCCAAGAATCAGTTTATCAGAGATGACCAGTGCTCTTTTCACTGTCCAAGATCCTCTTCTGTCCACCAGCAAAGCTGATTTAAGAAACTTCTGTAGATTTCATTCACAATTGTACTCTGCTATTTTTTTTTTTTTAAGGCTTTAACTTTTATAGAGAGCACCTTCTCAGATTAATTTTGTGGAAAAAGAGTAATCTTTAAATAATTTATTGTAAATCCATTCTAATCCGAGCAGGGAATTGCTGGAGCGGGAAGGGGCCTCTGGGCATCCATTGCCCTACTCGGAGCAGGTTGCTCAGGGCCATGCACAGTCAGGCTTTGCATAGCTCCAAGGATGGGCTCCACAGACTTCCTGGAGAACCTTTTCAGACATTTATTTTTCAGAATAGCCGAATGAAAAATTAATGTTTCTTTGAGCCCTTTTGTCCTTATTTCTGCTATTATATTTCTGCTATATATTATGTTTTTGCAATTATACTGGATTCTTACAATATTATTTAGATGCTGAAAAAAAAAAAAAGAAAGAAAAGGGGTGAGGGGAGAAGAGGGAAAAAGATTCTTTTATTTTGTAGCTCCTTTCAAACAGGTCACACCAGCAGCATCAGGTAGCTTTGCTTTGCAACCAACCAGCCTTCTGGAGCTTTTTCCCAGCTTTATTTATTTAGTAAAATGGCTTGGCCCTGACTTTCTTGTATGCTTGGAATTCTGGGCAGCTTTCTACTACTTAGTCTGAATTTTCTGGAGTTCAGCTATCTTCCCCTTCCCCATCAGGGTCTTAGGTATTCTTCACTGAGAGTTGTTGGTTCCAAACTTTTAAAGATACTGCATGTGTCATCTCTACACCCACTATATCCATGTGTGAATCTCTGACAGAACCAGGTCAGATGAAAGTCTTACTGCTCATTGCCTGCACATGACTTCAACACACACAACAATTATTACACCAGATTCTCCTCTTAGTTGTATCAACTAATGGCACCCATTTTCTGGATGCTGCATAGGCTTTGTCAAGGAAGAGCTTAATCTTCTTCACTTTGTGTGCTTCACATGGAATAAAATTCAGAGTGAGAGCTATGTCCAGTGCTATAGAAAAATGGGATATTGTATTTACCATGTGTAAGGTTAATTGCTTCTCTTTGTGTGGTTTACACCAATCTGGCTTTCTAAAGAATACTCACCTTTCACAGTTTTTGGTGATCAGTGTGTCATTCTTGTCTCTCCCAGACTGGTGTTAGAGGACCCTGAGAGTAAATCTTGCACGTTGACTTTAAACATAAGAGTCAACGAAACTGCTCTGCATCTAATGGTTATAGCAACCTCAGACCCCAGCTCTATTTTAAGGTGCCTTTCACAGAGCTGTTCAAGCTCATGATCCAGCTTCTAATGGCTGAACCAGGAGGCACCTCAATGCTGTGCATGCAACCTGGCTAAACCATTTCCCATAACAGTATCCAAATCTGACAGCTATTACCTGCTAAATATTGAATCCTTGTCTATGTGAGTAAACTGGGCTCCTCTGTGTTAAATACATTGTAGAATTAGCTGAAGTGCTGTAAGATAATTGCTGCCTGTGGCATATATTTATCACATGGAGTAAATGCTTTTAATATGTAAGACAAGAATGATTGAATTCTTATATTTCTGCTGCGTGAGTGAAATACGGGAACAGGCACTTACATTTGAAGGATGTGTTTTGACAGAATGGTAATAGATGGTCCTTTTTTTTAGGTGAAGTAAATGTCAAATATAAGTTTACATATATGATCCTAGAATTCTAATTCTTTTTAGTTTTTGCCTGATCAAATTTATGAAAAAGGTTGATGTGACAGGATGCTATTGATCTGAGAACTTCATTCATGGCTTGTAAAAGGCTTTCCTCTTCGGAAAATTGATTTAATTCATGTCTGATACTAAAGAAAATATGTCTGAAATAGAGCTGTAGTCTAGAATAGGTCTTTGGATAGAAAATTTTGGAGCTTGTGCAAAAAAGTAGCACCTGAGAATTATTTAAGAGAGAGGGAAAGAAAAAGAAAAAATAAAAGGAAGACATGTTTCGAAGCTGAGAGCATTTTTTTAGCCTGGTAGAGGAATCATTGTGGTATGTTGCAAACAGTATTTTCTAGTAGAGCCCACATCTATTTTTGTTACTGCCATAGTATTATTGTTCATTCAGCCTTTCTGATCATCTTGTTCTAATTCAACATGAGGTTCCTCTTCTGTTGATAATTCTTTAAGCTCTTACTAAATAATGAATTCTTACTGTGTATGTTATCAAACAGACCTTCCCCTATACTGATGTATTTATTTCTCTTAAGGGCTTTGTGACAAAAACTACTCAGGGAAGTGGGAAGCCAGGCTTCTTTGCATGTCTACACCAATTGCTGAAGGGATTGTTGCCACCCATCTAGAAGGGTGCATAGGAAATGGCATTTCATGAATGAATAAAAAATATATCCTTGAAAAAAAAAAAAAAAATTGTGATTTGTAGAATTTGAGCTTCTTGCTGAAAAACTCAGCCTGTGGTTGAGAACTGAAATGCATCTTGCCTTACAGTTATTTCTGACTGCTGCAATGTGAAGTTAGGTAGCTGTAGGCTGCAAACCATTTTTTTTTTTTTTTGTTACACAGAGGAATTTGATATTCAATAATAATGAGTAGAACATTCAAGAGGAACTTTGAGTTCTACCTAAGAAATAGCTGAAATTAATTATTTTTTTGTCTTTTGAAGAGTAGCTACAGAAACATTTTTTTAGTCTACTTTGCATGTTGTTATCTAAAAATATGAATGGGTAATGTAAAAGAATTTGCAACCCTGTCCTAATAGTTGTGGGCAAATATTAAGGCAAGTAAATGTACATAATAACTACCAAGCTGTAAAAATGTAAAAACTGTAAAAATGTGGTACATATGTTGCAGTTCAAAAAAAGAGCTGGTGGGATATAGAGGAAGTTCTGTGAAATTTATCAGGAGGAAAAGTTTTGGCTTCAGAATTGAAATTAGAATCTGAGCTTTACTGACTGGAAAACTGTATTAGTTTAGATATAATAATTCTGCTTGTATGTATTTACTCTCTGATATTTAAGGGCAGGAGGCAAGTGAAAAATTGAGTTTTTGCCTGCATGGGTTACAAGTAAATCTCTTGAGACATCCCCATGAATGTTGTCAGGCAGTCCTGATGGATGAGATTGGTTTAGAGGACATGCTTAGCAGTCTGGGAATTTTGCCTGTCTTGCCATGGGTCCATTATACTCTTCATCTATAAAATCAGGTTATTGTAATTTGAAAATAATACTTTTTAATGGCTGATTTATTGTGAATAAATCTTGGATAGCCTCTGAAGTGATGCCAGTCAAGATTTACCTGGCCTTGTTGAAACTGGATGGTAAATTACAAAAATGGCAATCTGGAAACAGAAGAAATTACAGCTTTTAAGGAAATGGATTCTATTACCTAAAGTGTTTGAACCAAGGTCACTTAGATTTATTGCCAGTAGCTTCAGATGTTCAGTATATACCTCTTCTCCTGCTTCTTACTGCTGATAGTCATGCTAGGGCCTACAAAGTTGGCACATGCCTTTAATTATCCTCATCTCAATAGATAACTAAATATATAATTAAAAAATATAAATATATAATTCATATATCCAGGTATTTGCAACTGGCATAGCTTCCTGCTCCTGGGAGTGGTTTGGCCCTCTCTTTTAAGAGTGGCTAAGGAGCAGCAAAATGGAAATGGAAACGATGTGCTGCTTTCAACAGGTCCCACATTTAGAGTATATTGAAACCATTGTCACAATAATTTTTTATTTCACTTTTTGTCTGTCTCTGATAGCGTGAGGTTTTCTTGGTTTGTGTTTGAGTTTCAAGGCAGATTCTGTCTTCTATTCCAATGATGTAGTTTTGCTATTTTGACAATTTCTCTTGTTCTCAGAGTAATATATAATGAAGGCACTTGGGTTTTTTTGTCTTTGGAATTGTGATAGAAGAATCTGCTTTTCCATGTGACGTGAGTGGCAAAGCTAATCAGTTCACTTGGTGACTGCAGGGAGAGTTTGACCAATTCTTTGCTGTAGCAAGTAGGTGGTGGTGCTTAGTCAATGTTTCTGTTTGCTTTGGAAATAGTTTGGATTGTTTTGGATGAGGGTTTTTATCATCTGTAATTTCAGTATGCTGCGGAGAAGCTGAATTGTCCTGTTGAAATGATAAGTTTTGCATCACAACAGTACCCTGCAGCAGTGAGTTCCAGAGGTTAAATCCAGTCATATATAATAATTATTGATATTATTCAGTTATGTGTGGCGTGCACTGCTTTCAATTTTGTTAGCTGTTTCTTTTTCTCGGGCTGTGGGGGAGGCCCCACAATTGATTTTTTCTATTGCTTTATAAATCTTTAGTTCAGCTCCTCTCTGCTGTTTTACCCAGTAGGGTTCTGCAGCTCTGAAATAAGCACTGCAGCACATGGTTATGTTGCTTTACCTTGGAAGTGCTTTGCCCTAGGCTGGATGAGTGGGAGATTTTCTCTGCACTGTGTGGGTTCTGAACATAGCAAGGTTTATATTGACTGATTTCTATTTAATAAACAGACTATGACAGGCATAATAATTACATGTCTAAACAGAACAAGATGTTCAGATTTTGAAAACAAGCCTGGTAAAGAGCAACTGAAGATTTCTACTTACCAAGTGGCATCACTTGGCAAAAATGCCTTCTGTCAACATGAAGGATGAGGGGATCATGTGCACCCTCAGTACATTTGCAGATGACATCAAGTTAAGCAAGGGTGTTGATGTGCTTGAGGGTAAGAAAGCTCAGCAGAGGGGTTTGGACAGGCTGGATTGATGATCTTAAGCCAATGTATGAGGCTCAACAAGGCCAAGTGCCTGGTCCTGCACTTAGCTGACAACAATTCCATGCAATGCTACAGTGCTGGGGAAGAGTGACTGGAAAACTGCTCAGCAGAAAAGGACCTGGGACTGTTGACTGGCAGCTGAATGAACACGAGCCAGTAGTATTCCCAGGTGGCCAAGGTGGCTAGCAACATAATGGCTACTATCAGGAATAGTGTCGCCAGCAGGACTGAGGGAAGTGATTGTTCCCCTGTTTGGTGCTTGGCACCTCAAATACTGTGCTGAGCTTTGGGCCCCTCACTACAAGAAGGACATTGAGGTGATGGAGCAGGTCCAAAGAAGGGCAACAATGTTGGTCAAGCATCTAAAACACAAGTCTTATGAAGATAGGTTGGGGGGACTGAGATTGTTTAGTTGAGACAAAAGGAGTCTGAGGAGAGACCTTACTGCACTCTTCAGCTACTTGAAAGGAGGTTGTAGCAAGGTGGGTGTTGGTCTCTTCTCCCAAGAAAAAAGTGACAGGACAAGAAGATATGGTCTCAAGTTGCACCAGGGGAAGTTTAAATTGGATATAAGGAAAAAATTCTTCACTGAAAGACTTTCAGAACAGGCTGCCCTGGGGAGTGGTGGAGTCATCTTCCTTGGAGGTACTTAAAAGACATGCAGATGTTGTGCTCAGGGACATGGTTTAGTGGTGGATTTGGCAGTGCTGTGTTTAATGGTTGGAGTTGATGATCTTAAAAGTCTTTTCCAACCTATATGATTCTGTGATTCTGTGACTACTGTAACAATAGTGACAATGCTCTTGCATTGGGGTGATGGAGAGAATAAGCTATAAGCCCACTTAATTTTTAAGATGATCCCTAATTGCAGTAATTTTATTTTTGCAACAAAAGAAGCAATATCCTCAAAGCTTAAGTTTCTGTGGCAGAGGGGTGGGCAGAGCTCCTGCAAACGCATTCAACACCCTGAGCCAGGGAGGGAAATCAGTAATTCAGTAAGCTTGTACAAGAAGCTCTACATTTTCTACCTCTTACTTTCCATTTATAAGAATATATTTTAATGACAAATACAAGTTCCTTGGTATCTGTACAGAGTAATATTTTTTCCTTCTATTTCTGCACTGTTACAAAAAAGGGTCTTTTGTTTGTTTTGCATTTACTTCCAGCTATGAGGAATGTCTTCAGAGATTAAAAAAGTAGTGTCAAAACCTCATCATCTGTTCAGATCCTAGTCTGTTTGCATTACTGAGAGTAGATAATTCATTATTAGTTACATAGTATCAAATAGATCTGGGCTTCAACTCATTTCATTTAAATGCACAAACCATTAATTTTCTTCTACTCTTTGTTCAGCTAAATCCAAAGGTTTTCTCTGGAGTTTAGGATAGAGTGCTTTGGAATATTATTAAGTCACCTTTTCCTGCCATGCTAAGCATTGTTTAGCATGTAATACAAATACTGACATATTTTGTATACTTGGAAGTTATATATACAAGGATGTAGCTTTTTGTCTTTGAGTTAGAATTTGTGAACACACACGGGAGACAATGTTCCAACCTTAATAGAAATCAAATTGCTTAAAGTTCCTGAGTAATGTAGGTGAGATAAAGGAAAACTAATGTACTATAGTAGCCTTTCTCCTATGTAGTTTTCTGTGGTTTCTCTGTGATTGGATCTTTTTTTTTTTCCCCTTCCTTTCTAACTTAGTGTGTTCAGATAACTGAAATTACTTTATCCCAGCAGGACTCATAAGATCGCCAAGGTAATCTTCTTTACTGGATTGTGAGACTACTCTAAACAGAGTTATTAAATCTGAAAGTACTGGTCATTCTTGTGATCTTGGAGACTGATTTGTGACATTTCAGAGAGGTTTTTATTCTTCCCAGTGAGAATACCAATCCAGCTTAATAAAACTCCCTGATAAATTGTTCTTCCTTTCCTCTGTTGGAGAGGCATTAAAAGTGGCAAGAATTTGAAGTCAAAGCTGCCTGATCTCATGTTCCATCTAAGAGCAACCTCTTCCTTCAGCCAGGGCTGATTTTTCATCAGAGCCTTGTGAACACCTCTTCCAGTGCCACTATTTATTTTAAATTGCTTCTCCACCCTCATAGCAGTATATAGAAAAAGGTACTTGTTACCTTGTCAGCTTAGAGATGTGTTGAGTTCTGTGTCTCAGCCTATGATGGTACTGTGAGTGTCCTCTCAACGTGATTTGATACTGCTCAAGAGAATAAGTGTAACATGCTTAACATTGCCTTAGGTGACCTGCTGAGTACAGGGCTGGCTCTGCCTCCAGAGCCACTGAAGCCCAAGCACTATGCCAGAGCTGTTGGCACAGGTTGGCTGGGTGAGCCAAACTTTTTCAGCCACATACAACACATTTTGCCAGTTGTAGCACTGAGATCGCTACAGGCAACAGTGGTTCTTGGCATTAATGCCCCTCTGGGAGGCATGGAGGAGAACTGATGGTTAAGTTTTATTGACTGTTCTGCATGTGTTTTAGGAAGATGTAGTTGGAAACATTCCAGATTTTCTTTGTTATTCTGAACATTTTGTCCTGATTAGGTTTTCCTCATATTAACACACAGGTTCTGATACAGACTCCTCCCTATGGTCTCTGAAATGGTCTCTGTATGTCTACAGATCTCTAGTTAGTCATCATTGTCTGTGAGTAATACTTTAGTTACAAAATGCTCATGTGTGTTGGGCAGCTTAATCTCTCTGTTTGACCTTTGCTAATCAGGAAAGTGTGAGTTTGTTTCCTTTGTTTCCTTTTTCCAACATTGGCTTGACCAAGGTGAAAAATGCACTGGAGGTCTTGATCCATTTTATTATCATTACTGTTCTTTACATTTTAGGTTTTTGCCATGATGAATTTTCTTCCTGTCAACCAGAATGGGAAACAGAAGAATAACATACAAATATCAGCCTTGGCATCTACCACATGCATTTCCTTATCTGTCATTTATTCTCCATTTAATGGCCAGTCCTTTCCAGTCAAGACCATTGCAAAATTATCATGTGGTTCAAAAGGAGTTTCATGACTGACAGCACCATAATTCGGTACATTTAAATTTGGCTTCTTCACATACTAAGTGTTGAAATGCTCTTCTAAGAGCCATCAGTGATTTGCATGCCTTCTGATATGAGGGGGAGGATTCATCTTGTCTCAAACTAAACTGATGGATATCTAATGGCAAATTAAAAGTGTTGGCTTTGGCTTTTTACTGTTTTTCTAGATCTGCTTTCTAGTATGTCAGAATAAATACATTGTGTGCATACATATGACCACAGATGGTAATCTGATAGCTTTGATCAATTTGGTGGGTATATAGCTAATTGATCTTCACTGATCTCCCAAAATATTTATCTAAAATCCTCTTGGGAAAATGAGGTTTTAGTTTTCATTGTCATTTATTGTATGTTTTGGCTGTCATTTATTAAATACCTCCTCAAGTCAGCTGAACTTGGATCAGTCTCTAAAATAATAAATTTTAGAGCTCATCATCTGCTGGCTGGGTATTGGAGAAAAATGCAGTTTTCCATTTAAAAGAAAACTTTATCCTTCTGTAGCTGAAGGTCTGGTTTATTTAATCCAAAGCACTGTGATTCTGGTTTTCAGAACAAAGACTCTTAAGGAGCACTTTTATGGGAAAAATTAAAAAGCTACAATGAACATAATCACTAAACTTATAAAATGGATGTTACATGAGTTCATTGTTATTAAATCTGGCAAGTAAGATATAAATGAACACAGGGCAGCAAAGTGAGGACTTTTCCTATCGTAGGGAATAAGTAATAGGATATGGTGATAGATCTCTGAGGTCCCTTCCAACCCAGCCAATTCTATGATTCTATGATTCTAAGTGCAAAATACAAATATGCATAAGCTCCATAACTAATCATGAAACATTAAGGACAGAATGAATGTGTCCTCAGCATGAGGAGGGGAGCCACAATTTTATTGTTATTCTAACATGGAAAAAAATCTCACCGTTGTCCTTTTTTTTTCTAATTTTTCGGTCACTTGTAACATATTGGTAGTGTGTGTTTTGCAGTTTGTTACAAATGCTGGTGTAAAGCAGCCAAAAATTGCTTAATAAGAGGCATTGGGGGATGCTAGGGGTGACAGGTTTTCGGCAACAGGGGCTGAAGTGCTGGACCAGTAGCACCATGTCTTCTCAAGCAAGCAGCCAGTGTTACTGGGGTGATGACAGTCTCCCAGATCTGCCCCATCTACCATGGTTTATAGATGTATGTGAGCCTAAACAACTTCAAGTTTTGAGCAAAGAAAGACTGTCAGAGCCTGGAGCCACTCCATGACTGCAGCAGCTTTGGGGAATGGCAGGGGAAAGCAGTAAGGGTTTAACTCTAGGACATCAGATAAACTTTTCTTTTTCCTAGTGACTCACCTGTTGGCATGGGAAAAGATTTGTTCAGGATTGAAAGGAGTAAACAGTGAGCTGGCTAAAGCTGCCCTTGAGAAGAGTCACACAGATATCTGAGATGAGCACGTAGTGAAAGGAGGCAATCAGGTGTTGCTAATTACAGGTGGGAGGCATGAGCTTGTGTTAAGCCCACCTGTGCCCCATTAGGGCTGACCCCAGCTGCGCATGGGCAGAATTGGGGACCAATAAAAGGGGAACTTCTGAATGCATGCTCAGCTCACTCTGGAGCAGCCAGAGGGGGAGGTGAGCTGAGTCGGGAGCAGAAGCACTGAACAAGGCCAGCCAAGTCTGAAGGCAGCAAGATCAGAGCATTGTTTGTGCACCTTGGCAAGAGCACCTGCTTGACTTTGAAGTGCCGTGCCCCAAGAAAGGTTTGTCTGATACATGAGCAGCCAAGTGATTCTGTGTCAGAGATACTTGTCTGGACACGTGGTAGTGTTCCAGCTAGAAATGTACTTCTAATTGAGGATATTTTGAAGTTTTCAGGGCTTTTTTTCACAGTCAAGATGTTGCTATTAATATATATTACTTAGAGTTCTCTATACAGAGTAATTACCAATAACTCAGGTAATGCTTTCCTGAAAGGAGGGGGGGGGGTTTTGTTTGGTTTTGTTTTGGTTTGGTTTGGTTTTGGTTTTCCTCTCATTGCATCAGGTGAAAAGATTTTCAATGGAAATATAAATACTACTTTATCAAACTATGTAGTTTGTGTCTGTTTTGGAAAGAGGTCTCATCACTTTCCTTATCTTTTCCAGAAATTATTATATTTTTTTTTCCCCACAGAATTTTAACAGAGATGCAACAAATTTTAACAGATGAAATGTTAAACAGATTCTATGTGGACTTAAATAATAACACCTTAAAAAAACAAAATAAAACAAAACCCTATCCAAACAACAAAAACCTCACCCAGAAACACAAATAGATACCTAAGAGCAACAAATAGTCAAGCAGTCAAACCTACCTTGGTGATGCTAAGGTGTCCTGCAACATTTCCATAGAATCTTTCCTCTGTAAATTGAGGCCTAGATATGTCCTCTGGGATTGCATACTTTGGGTACTTTGTTTTCATCTGTGGATTTTTATCACCATTCCTACCTTGACTATATCTGCTGAATTTGCAGTGCTGATTTCAAATAATTGCTGACTAAAAGTTTTACCTTGGGCTTTCCTTCATTGTTTGGCAAAGTAATTTTGTTCTTGTTGGGTAGGAAGGGCATTAATTAAGTTTCAGGGCAAGTGTGAACGTTTTGAATAATGAACATTGGTATATTAAATTTTTAATACTTTACCAACAAAGTCTGACATAGTGGGTGGTGTTGCTGCTGGTGCTGACTTAGTTTCTCTTGGCTTACACTGTGGAAAGATTTTGTCATATAAAGAGGTTTTCTCATTGCTTCCTTATTTTTATGATTTTAACTTACCTTTCCTTCCCCGTGACAGACATCTGTAACTGTGTTTTCCTCCTTTCTTTCTTTACCTTGTCATTTTGATTTGGCTTTGTGAGGTTCTGACAGTATATTTTACTTGCTCTCCCCTTGGATTTTTCCTCACAGGCTTTTTGTGGTCTTTCTGTAACCCCCAGTGGTTTAGGAAGTGGCATGAACTCCATTTCTTGGAACATTTTCAGACTCCCTCCTACCCACATGCATGTTCCCTGCTTAGATGAACTATCTCGAGTTTATATTTGGAGACAGAGTGTCTCAAGGATAAATCTGTTTTGGTCACAGTGCTGCAAATATCAAACAAGTCCACAATTTTATGTATTAGTATAGCGAAGAGAAGAATTTGGCTTATTTGTTAAGAAATATGGTGTATTTATTAGAAGATTTTCTAATAAAATCATTAATCCAGTATATATGCCTATGTGATCTAAGTTTTATTATCAAAATATATCAGCTATTCTACTCCTGTGAGGGTTAATTTTCTTCTGACTGCAAATGGTAGGCTTTGACATGGTACACTAAAACAGCAAAACAGGCTCTTTTTGGGCTGTCCAAAGGATGTCTTTTTGGGGGGAAATGTGAAGGGTTAGTGTTTAACCAGGAGACATTATGAAGAAGGACTTATATTCTGCTTTTAGCACAGGGGAAAATCCATTTAAGCCCTTCCTTTTTGCATGCAAGCACTGACCAGCTCTTGGCATTACTGCTACCTCTCCCCCTGCCCCTTCCTTGTACATTTAGGTGAGGCCCTTTGAAGAAGCACCTTTAGGTGCAGTTCAGCACCTAACACTGCTGTTCCCAACCTTCACAGAGCCCCTGGATCACAGAGGGCTTTCTTTAGGCATGGTCATTGCAGGTGAGAGCTGCTCTTTGCATCTGCTGTGGACTGGTCAGGTCAGCTGCTTTCTCCTGCCTCAGCACCCTCAGGCTCTTGGCTCCCAGCAATCTGCCAGCAGAATCCGCTGACCAGCTCTCAATTCTCCCCACACAGCTGCAAAACCCACTAGAATGTTTTAGTGCTGACAGGCAAAAAAGTGTGAAAAAATGCAAATTTTCTTCTGCTGAAGGGCAAGATGCCAAGAAATGCTTTTTAAAATATTTCACTGCTGAATAAGGCTTTAGGGAGTTGATAGGGCTGGAAGGCAGTTTAAAGCAATGGGAGAGAAGCTTATACAGTCAATAAGATCACTGGTATTTAGGTTCTTTAGTTACTATAGAATTTTGGCACAGTTTGCTTTCTGTATTTTTTCTTTTTTTTAATAGAGACTAATGGGCTAAGATATGATGTTCTGCTCTGTTGGAACACAAAGGAAGGAGTGCTTCATAGGATTCAAAATGGCACTGTCTTCACCTGCCTAAATATTATACTTAGGATTCCATAGAAAGGTCAGGAGGGAAGAGTCAGCTTTCATTCATCAGATATTTTAAGTTTGTGTGCACATTGATGCTCTGTAGAATTGTGGCCAAGTGAAATGGACAGAGCTACACTCTTGGCTGACAGTGGACTATTGAGACAGAGATAGTTTTTTTTTTTTCTTTCCAGCAAGAACATTTAATGTAAATAATAGTGTTTTCTGCTACAAGACGAATAGATGGTGAGTGTTTTGTTTGGAATTCGAAACAGGATGTGACCCTTGATCATAGAATTAAGAAAACATTTTTCTTGTATCTCCCAGCCGAAATAATATAGTGAGTGCATGACAGCTGATATTCTGTTTTGGAAGGTATTATTTTCTCCCCTTAGCAAGAGGCTGAAAAAAAAAGAGAAGCTGATTATATTTCTACTTTTTCCTGCTTCAGAAATGTACTTCCTATATCAACAATGCAATAATTCCATCCTTTTAGTCTGCCATTGCCCCTTTTGGGCTGTTCAGGCATAATGTGCATGAAGCATTCTCCAAAGTACAGTCACCTCTATTGAACTCCTGTATTTGTGTTATTGTATTTCATCTCAGCTTTCAGTTTTCCATTGGATACTACATAATGAGGACAGGTGGAATTAACCCTTTGCAGCAAATTACTTTGTCTGAGGATTGTCACTACCATCTTCAGAAAGTTCACATAAATTATAAGCCAAAATAACATCTTTTTCAGGTACTTTCTCATAACACTAGTAAAGTCCATAGTGAGTGTGTCATGAGTGTTGGTTGGTTCAGCAGTATCAGGAAACATTAGCTCTTTGTAGTCAAATTTCTGTAGTGATCCACAAATGCAGAATTAATACATACACTTCAATATTGTCTGATTTTAGTCTGAGCAGCCACCTAAGGGGCGTACAAATGTATTTGAAGATTCTCACAACTTATTCTGAGAAAAATCTGGGTCACACAGAGCTGTCTGCAGTGTTCAATGCAATGTGTGAAAGCCCCGTTAATAGGAGCAAAATGGAAAGAAGGCAGAAGAAATCATACCCTCCCACAGGGGAAAGAAGCCAAACAATTTCAATGGGACATTTAACACTGTTTGAGAAGCTCAGTGGTGTTGGCACAAATGTCCCCTGAAGGTGTGCACAAATTAGAAAGGAGTAGGTTTGCATTTTAAGATCCCAGCAACCACAGACTTTGCTGTCTTGTAATCCTGTGGTAATCAAAGGCCTATCAGCTAGATAATGTGTCACTGAACCAAATTTATTCATCCTCAAGTTGTATCTGAGAAACCATACAGGAAGATAAAGAGGTCATCGGTGTAGCTTACTTTAGATTAGTTAAGTGAATTATTGTATTAAAGTTATGTGTATTATTTTTATACTTGACCTAATTAAATTAACTTGGTATGCTATTAGATAACTAATCCATTTGTAGCATTTCAAAGAAAAAGGTGGTTGTAGATACATTACTTGAAAACCTGTATTTTAGTTGTTTTTATCCTGTCTTTCATCAGGAAATAAACTGGAACTCTCATCTCTAGAGTCTTGACTTATAGTTTCTACTTTGTTGCTTTTATCTATAACCAAGATCAGCTGACAGATCCACTGGAGTTAATAAAAGCTGTGGATCCAGTTAATAAATTTATCCACAAATAATAACAAGTTTGATTTTGATTTCTTTGAGAGGTTCATAGATGGAATGTCTGATCAGTGGGGAAAGAAATCAAAGACTAAACATCCATTTTCTAAATGCTCACTTTTGCTTATAGCTACCTTGCTTCATACTGAATGTAAGGGGTCTTTGTAACAATCAATTCTTTGTGGCACCTCCTCTTTTCCTCTCCTTTGCTCTCTAGCTCCAGCAATCCATCATGATGATGGCACATAACTTTCTTTCCCTCTTCCAGGTTTCAAGTGATGTGAATTCATTGAACTGGTACTGTAACTAATAATGTGGCATTGAAGAGGGACATTTGCTTGACATGGTATTTCAGGCTTAATGGACTCCCCGTGCCTCTCACCATTTAGCAAGTCAAGAATGCCAGTTGATCTATTATTAATAATGACATGTGTGGGACACTCCTCCTGGAAGTAAGTGACAGGTTAAGAGCAAAAGAAAGCTGGAGAAAGAGTGGAAAAACAACTAACCTTTGGCTATTGTTCCTCAGGCTCCTGGAAACATTCTGTTTGTCTTTGTTCAAGGTCGAAAGTAGTAGCAAAATTTTTAGCTCCCCTATGCAACACTTTTTTTTTTATTACATTGCATGTTGTAAATATTGTTCTGTTGTTCAGTGTCAACATTCTAGAAAGATAATGCATGCTAGAAGGTTATCACATTGCCTGCACATGGACAGCCTTAATAGTTTTTATACAGAATACCTGATTGCATGAGATGTAGTGTAAATGAAAATTGCCCATCTCTACATCAGAAAGAAGAAAAGATAAAGAAATGATATTTGCTTATTTTCTGAGAAGTGTATTTCCAGCAGGCTTTCTTTTTATATGTTTAGGTTTTTTGTTTGTTTTTTTAATTCAGAAATGCTTTTTTCTTTAGCTTAAACAGCTGCAAGTGAGCAGTTTTTAAGGCAAAGCACCACTCTGTCTTGGTGTGAAGTTGGTCCCATGTTGGTATTGGATGTAAGTGGAAAGGATAGAGTAACTGCTTTTTAAAATAATACACAGTGAAAAAAGAGATTTTTAGTAACAGCATTTGTCTCATTAAGAACAAAGTTAGGTTTCATCTGAAATGCAGTTTGTATGAAAAGTGTTTGTAATAATTTGAAGACAACTTGGAAGTCTGCATTGAGACATGGCACTGAAGGAGTGTGACAGTAACACAATAGATCCCACTGCCTTAACCACTCACTGAGGTTTTAAAACAGTAACTGTTCCCAGTGAAAAAGAACTAATTTGAAGCAACAGAAAGCATTTTCAAGCTGGTAAAATCTTTTCCCAATGTTGCCTTCAATTTTGTAGTAATTTTCATTACAAAGTCACTTATTTTGTGTATGGTTAGAAACTAGAAACAAATTAGCAAATATTTTTGCTAATGCTCAGCAATATATTGCTGAAAACTTACAGTAATTTTCTTTAATGAAGCAGATTAATTCATGTTCTTGTTGCTTCTTATAGCACAATAGCCCAAATTTCAAGTAGTTCATAATTTAACTAGTCAGTTCTTTTAGCTTGTACAAGAAGCTGCTTTGTGTATGTGGGTTTTGGGCTTAGAGCCTTGACAGTTTTTCATACAATAGCTGATGTCTTCTACTGACTACAGTTTAGTTAAGAAAATAAATTATTTCTTTCTGGAATGGTTGTAAGTAAAGGTACTGAAAAAATCTGGATCTGTCAGTGAACCAAGTATAGCCCAATACTGTCTTGACATCTCACCAACTACAGAACTAAAGATTGAAAAACAGTCCCCAGTCCTTAGTTTTGTAGAAAGCTTGTTGTTTTGAGAGGTGGGCAAGTAAGGGAGTGTTCAGTATAGATTATTATGTCAGCAAAGCTCCTTAGTGGTTTTTACAGCAAGTGACTTTATTGTTCTAAACTTCAGTTAACTCTGTCTCTTAATTATAACAGAAAGCTTGCAATCACAGAAATTGATTTTCATCAACAGTCCCACCCCCATCAAGCAGTCTATTTATGTGCTGAGCAGAAGACAGCAATACATTTTTTCAGCTTTCATATGCTTTGAAGCAGTAGTAATTTCTTTTTCATGAGATCATATTGTTACAGCTCACTGATGTATAACTACAGCATGAGTTATGTGCCTATTCCTTCTTGTTTTCAATAACTGAAATTAGAGAATATAAGAAGGGGTAAATTTTTCATTTTCCCATGTTTTAACAGAGATGAATGTACCCAGATGATGTGATTCATAGGTATTTCAGTATTCCAGTTCACAGACACTAGGGCTGGAAACTTGATTAGAACTTACCTCCAAATTATTACATATGAAAAATACATAGTTATTTGAAACAGCAAATGTGTGTCATTTTCCACCAAAGCTCTCAAAATTAGGATGCAGTGTGCTTATTAAATACCAAATTTAAATTCAGCAATAATGGAGATAAGGAAGAAAGGCTGTCTAGGAGAGTACACAGAATCCATAAAAGTAAAATAGTATTATGAATTTTCAGGTGATACTGAAAATTACTGTTTTATATTAGGAGCCATCTCTTCAGCCAACTTGGGTTTTAGAATTAAAATGTTCCTCTGGGTAATTACAGATCTAGGAGATCTGCTTGGTCCAGTCTGAGCATAAGTGACACAACTGAGCTTATAACCATGCCAGGAGGTTGGTGTTTGCTTTCATAGAGTGAGCAGTAGCTGGAAAGCAGAACTTTTCTTTGGGCTTTTTTTTTCTTTTGGCTGTTCTTTGCATCTTCCATTTCAGAAGAGTCTTTATCATCAGATCAGGGACATGGCCAGGTATTTACTTTGTGGTGTGCTTTGTGCTGGCTGTGAAAACTAAATTAATGCATAGTTCATAGGGCCCATAAAATGAGCAACCATGTGAAGAGAAAGCATGTGCTTTTTTGAAAATCTGTGTATATCCACTGATGAGGGTACTCCCTGTGGATCCAGGCCTCTTAAAGGAGATATTAAATAGACCTGAATGTTTTTTTTCTGCAGTAGTTTTGAACATCAATAACCATTTAAACTTGGCTGTTAAAAAAGTTGATTTGCAATTTTCATGCCTTGCAAATTGAAACATTTTTGAATCTTTTACATACTAATAACTTATTCTTTTTGATATTCATAAACTCATGAGGCACAAAAAATTGCTGGGCCAAAATTAACTAACATTGAGTCTTAATGAGATCAAACCAACAGTTAATGGGTTTGAGAAGTGAACTGCTCTAGAATCCCTTATGTATAGGCTTTTTTGGAAGTTACTAGAGAATGATTAAATTAGAGCTAAGTTCTGTTCTATCTGAACTTAGAGGAATTTTGTTTTTCACTTTAGGAAGGTCAGTTTTTAATTTGCCTTGCTTCACCACAATCCACCATCTGCTTCCTCTGGTGAGGGATACATGGGGTTCCATGGAAGGATACAGTTTCCTTAAACAGTTGGCTTGCTCCTGGGGAGGGAAAGAGGAAACCCATTAATTCTGTGAGAAGCCTTTTCTTGCCAATGTACAAACAGGAGAGAGAGAGAACTGGTATTTTGTTTCTGCCTTTCCCTCTACCTTCACCAGTAATATAAGCCTTTTTTAGAGTCTCTTGTTTTCTGTAGCTTTGTCACCATTTCTGTCTTTGGAGCATCAGTAATGGGGTTTGTTGTTGATCCTCTACTATTAAAAAGTAAATAAATTATCTTAACCTATAAATTCAGTGTATTCAGCTTCAGTGTAATATTTTAGCACAGAGATGTTGTAAAGAAAGATAGAAATTTCCCTTTATTTTGGAAGATAGGTTGGATCAGACTAATATCTTTCCAGTGATAAGGTTACTGACTTCTTTACCAGACAAAACAGTGGATCTACTTAGAATCAATATCAGTATCACTTGGTGGATGAGAAATTGCCATAAGGGAGAAAGCAGAGTAGTCTGCAACCTTGGAGATATCCAACGCGTTACCAAATGATTTTACTTCAGATGATGTTCTAAGAAACCTGATCTAAGTGGGCCTGTTTGGAACAGGAGAATAGAGGATGTCCAGGGATATCTTCTAATCTGAATAATTTGATGATAGAGTCTTCTGAGTTTTTTGTTTGTTTGTTTTTTTCTGGAATGACTATTGGAATTACTGATTCTCCTCTGCAGTTGTGTTCTCCCTTGTAGTTATACAAGCTTTTTACACCTACTTCTCAAGAGGGGTGTGTCTGCCTTCCCTAGAGGTGATTCTCACAATCTATCGTCTTTGCCAAGGCTTCATTCCTGAAGGTTTTCTTTGCTGCAGATTCCAGACATGAAATCATGATACAGTTTCTTATCAGGAATTAGGATAATGCCTCAAAGTTGCTTTTTGCACACTTTCTATTTTTATTTCTCCCTGCTTCACAACATTTCTCATGTTTTGTATTTTATGGAGTTCATCACTTCTCAGGTTCTTTGGTTGGTCTGTCCTTGAATTGGTTGAAAATAATAAGACAGGCTCAGAAACAGCTTTGAGAGAAATAAAGCTTCCTCAACTGTCAGGTGTTTTGCTGGATCATCTTGCTTGAACTTTCAGAAAAGGGTTGGAAAAAGATCTCTCGACTGTTGCACATATCTGCAGTTGTCTGGCTTTTAATTTTTCTGTTTCTTTAATCCTGGTACCTTTTTCCTTTCACTCTTTGAACTGCAGAAATTACAGCAGTCATGCAGAAGGAGAGAATGACAGAGGTCTGGTTTAGACAGTTTTCTGAGGTAAATAAGTGAATAAATTAACAGCTTAATGTAGAGCCTTTTCCACAGACATCATTAGAATTAAATTTGAATGAGGAAATATGTGATCTGAAGCAGAAAGTGATCACAAAATGCCCTTGCCTCAGATTGAGAATGAGGAAACCCTTTATCAAAATTACAAGGTTATAATGGATCTTAAATATGCATTTTAGCTAACACTTTGATTTTAGTCACTCTTAAGCAATAGTCAAACTGTAAATTAACTATATTTTCCATATTTGCATAATTTAAGGGAAGAAGCTCCTTAGGGAAACTGTAATAAAAGAAATGAGTTGCTTAAAGATAGGAACAATTCTGTTTACATCAGGCAAGGTGTAAGCAGAAGTGCACAGGCAGGGTAAATGCCATTTTGAAAGGCATTGGTAAGTTTAAATGGGCAACACCAGGTGTGACCGTCTACCAATAATCAAAAAAGCTGAACTCATGCTGTGTAGGAGGAGGTTCTAGGAATGAAGGGTCTGTTTAATAAGGGAGACACAAAGCTCTTGGCTGTGTAGGGTGAAAGCTAGGAAGGGAAATTATTGTCATCCATAAAAATAAGGATAGAGAAATTCTAGGGTGGCATCTGGGTTACTGAGGATAAAGGATACAGCTGGTAAAAGAATATAAAATGAAGCAGGTTTCTGCCTACAAAAGGCAAGATAAAAAATATTCCAAGCAAGTGGTGTCAAAACTGCTTTTCCTCACCTGCATAATTCAAGAGTGTATGAAACATAACCTGAAGTAGCAAGGACAAGGACTTGATCACCCAAGAAACCTTTTCCATTTGAGTCTGAAACTTCTACCTAGGTTCCTATAAACAGTCCATGGATTACTCTGTTACTATGTAAGCTGCTTTTAGGCAGGGTAACCACATTTTAAACCAATGTATCTTTCTGCTTACTGCAGCTGAAGGTAAGCTGCACCAGACTTTCAAATAATTATTGAAATACTAATTAGAAGTGTTGATTGTTGCTGCTGTGCTTGTTGTTATTGGGAAGCTGCCAGGATGCCTATAAATCCCCTTAAACAAACAAACAAACAAAGCCAAAAGCCAAAAAAACCCCCAAACAACAACCAAAAAAAACCACCCTGAAAAACAAACAAAAAACCCCTATATTAACAAAGTACCCAAAAGAAAAAAGCTCACCCAAAACAGTAAGTCCAATTAGACTTGCCTCATGCCTGCAGTGTAGAGTATGAATGTTGACAGTTTGGGAAGCAGTGCTTAAAAATCAGAATATTGTATAATGATAATGGAGATTTATAGAAGCCCATACTGCTGCTTCCTAATGTGGTTATTCCTAGGAATTTACTGAGGATGGATCCCACTGTTTGTCCCTACTATTAGAATACTAACAATTCCTACTAATGAAGAGCTTTCAGTCTAGTTAGACAAATCAAATTTGATGGAGGAAGAGGACAGAGCTGTGTCTTGCAGATTTAACAGCAATACTGTGTTTTCTACCAGTGAATTCATTTAGAAGAGATTTAAGGAGTAGAAGACTAACTGGAAGGAGCAGAGGAGGTCATCTAGGCTGTAATACTCAGAAAAGGAGCCAGGGGAATAGAAAAATTCAAATTAGAGAATAACTAGAGCAAAAGATGGAGGAAAAAAAAAAAAAGATGTGGCACATGGTTGTAGCAGGGTATTCTGATGCAGATGATGCCCAGGAAAAAGTTACAGAAATCAACATATTGTCTTTAAAAACCTAATGATCCCCACAGAAGGACTGTGCTGACTCCGTTCTTGGGCTTCTCTGTTGCATTTGTTTTCTCAAGAGCAAGGAAAGC
This sequence comes from Calypte anna, assembly GCF_003957555.1. NCBI lineage: Eukaryota > Metazoa > Chordata > Aves > Apodiformes > Trochilidae > Calypte > Calypte anna. Next base: position 8,635,568 of record NC_044246.1, on the reverse strand, counting down.
AAAATCTGCCTTGAATGAACAGTTCAATCAGAATTATGCATTTTGAGCATTTACCACCAAAGTTTAACTTCTACTGTATAAAACATCATCAAATGAAGGGTAACTGAGAGAAATTCTCTTTGCTCCCTGTCACAAAGTCCTCCATAGTGAGTTGGAAAGAATGTCTGGGTATATCAGACAGGGAGATGATGAGAAATAAATGGAAATAAAGAATGAAGTTGTGGTTGTCATAGAGAAGCTTTGGGGGAAATTTTTTATGGTACCTGATATTTGGCAGAGCAGATGTGGGTTCCTGAAGCACCATTTTCACCCAGAATAAACTTCAGCTGTACAGAAACTTTGAAATGGCATCCATCTCCATCAGTGTATTTTTTTAATAAGCTCATAATGTAAGTTGTTTTAACTCCTTTGCTTTTAACCACTCTTGTGAAATAAGTATAAAAGGAAGTTATTCTGGCACGTGACAAGGTGCTGAACATTTTTGTAACATTTTTTGGAGGTGATGAGGACAGAAGAACGTCAGAGACAAATTTTAGAGCTCCTTGTCACGGCTCATCACACCCTACAAATAGCCTAATGAAGTGTCTTAAAGAAAGCCCAAATATATGCAAGAAACAGATGGCAATTTCCATTCTTGGTCTGTGTCCATTAAATAAAATTCACACATATCCCCAAGGCCTATGTTTGTCATGAATAAAGAGAACCATGAGCAGAACTGTGCAAGGTTTGACCTCTGTATTCTTGTACCTCCTTGAATACAGAATTCAGCTACAGTACACTCAGAAAGGAACCATCATTATGATGATTTTTATCTATTGATTATTAATTTTGAAATGTCAGTTCCCATCAGAACACAGGGAGAGTGAGCTGACTGCTGTGCTGATGGGGTTCAAATACTGTCTTTTTGACATCCCTAGTGGCCTTATCAAACAATCCAAGCACATTTTTGCATTCCATTAAATAGTAAATATATTTATCTGAGTGGTGAACTTTTAGGTTAGTATGAAAGTTAGGATATGCTGCAGTTCTGATTCCTGTTTAGACAAGATAGGGGGACTTCAAGAGCTACTGACACAAGCTGGATTTAGATTCTGATTATCTGGTGCTCATCAGATCATGTAAGACTTCACATGAAGCAAAATGATGAGGTAACACACTTGAATGTTTCCTAAAATGAAATTTTGTACTCTCTCTTGGAAACTCAGATATAGGGGTTGCTATTGCAGCCTTTCCCCCTGGCAAATAAGTCTTTTGATATGGGATAAGGTACCAGCTGTCATGGACGAAGATAAGAGAGCTGGTACCATAAAGCACTGGATTTTCACCTGGATAGTGTATTGGTTTTCTGGTCAAATCAGACTTAATTTAATCTGTGGTTAATCTATTGTTAGTTTCTGGTATTAAGTTGGGTTCTTTTCTCTTCATGGGCCAAATTAATGTTTTCAAAAAATGAAATCACGAGCAGCACAAGACCTCTATCATACAGGCTAATGAACTCCTTTACCAATCAGAAGCCATGAGAAATTCCTATAATTATTCTGTAAAACACAGACCAGTTTTAACACATAGGGTTTTATTTGTTTGGTCTATAAATATATATAAATGGTTGCAGAAGGTAAAAATAGAGGAGAAACTTGGAATTTTGATTATGCTGGGCTTTATAAATGGTTTTCATAAAGTTTGCATTTGGCTTACACTCAATGTTTACATTTACCAATGAAAAATTAGGTTTGTATGTCCAGAACCTGTTAAATATCTTTGCTGAATTGCTGAGAAATGCCAGCTGGAAGTCTAGAGGACCAAGCTCCACATCCTATCTCTTGAGTAAATTAACAGTCAATTTAGAAAATTAAAGGTTTCTTTGGTACTCTGCGTTGTACCTGTCACAGAACAATCTCAGGGTCTCAGCTGATATTACCTATTAGCAATTGAATCAAAACACCTGGAGCAAAACTACATTATTTTTATTCCAGATGGCTATTTACATATATTTTATCTGTCTCCTTCCGTTGCATTCTAATTTTTTTTTCTTCTGTTACAAAGGATTTGGTTTTGAGTCCTAATGATGCTAACAAGTTTTGTACAATGGAATCAACAACTTTCTTTTCAGCACTGCAAGGGGCAGTTGATAAGGATTATTTTGGTATGAGCCTGGGTATGTAAAAGTGGAGGCTATTAATGAGCTGGACTGACTTGCATGATTCAAGAAAATATCCAGTCCTGCATCAAGCATATGAAAGGTCCTAAGTTTTGGTATAGCAGGTCCTTTTCTTGAAACTTCTGTATCTATGGCATGTTGTAACACAACACAAATGTTGTGTTGTTCATCACTTGTGTGAAGTGGAAACATTGGGATTTTAGTGATTCCAAAGATGATGGTATGGGAGGGAGGGAATATTTTTTTTACATAATGGTGCATGGAATAGTCCAAAGGGAAGAGGTATTCCTGGAGTGCTTGTAGTTCTGTATTTTATTGTCTCAGAGAACTGAGTCTAATCTTCAGCTGGTAAGAAATAATACTGTTCCAGTGACATAATCACTGACTGAAATTCTTATTTTTTATATTGTACCAGGCAACAATCTGGCATGTAAGATTTTCCAAGTTTGATGGATATATTGTGCATTTCTGCACACTATACTTGGCTTGTAGACATTGTGATGAGTGGGCACAAAAGCAATTATGTGGGAACAGCAATAACAAAGTGATCTCCAAGTTGATTATGGAAAGTATAAAAATGTCTAAGTTCTGAGGAGTTAAAATATATGTTGGTATATAGTTAGCATACTTCCATTTCCTCTGTGGACTGGTAGGAAAAATTGAAAGGAGACAAAGTGCAAAGAAAGGGCAGCTATAGAAGGGGAAAGGGCAACTTTAATTTTATGCAGTAGCTGAAGTGCTTTGGGCTGGAGTTCAGTGAACACCTGAAGCTGGCAGGGCTGTTTATTCCAACTCTGGTGCTACAGCCACCTCCTGTAGCTGCACGTGAAATAGGACCAGGCCACTCACTTGGCTGAAGGGACATTTGTCTTCTGAGACCAGTCACAGACAATCTTGACAGAATTTAGACCATTGGTTAGGAGTTCTGTCAAACTTTTGTAGTAGGTGCAGGATGGCTCTAACCCGCTCTAGCTATGTTACTTAGCCAACTCTCTGCATATCTTCAATTTTTAATGTCAAATGCTGTGGTCCTTTCTTGTGTCAGAGTGCCCTGGTGGCATCCACGCTGACTCAGGTGATCAGTGTGACTGAGGAGTCACTGAATGACTTCTCTGAGGAAGAGAAGAAGCCAAGGATTGGTGTGTGCCTGAATTAAGACAAACTAAAGTGAATGATGTTCTACAGCTTACAGTTTCGATAGCATTCAAAAGAATTTTCCTTTTATACTTTTCAACAGACAGAGACAAATGTCTATTTGCCTATTTTCACTCGCTATTCCTCTTTCTATTCTAATTAACTCAGATGCTAATTTAAAGAGTATCTCTGTTTCCCTCAGATGAAAATAATTGTGTAAGATCAGAAACAAACCATCTCAGTCACTGACCAAAGAACTGTCAAAGATGATGACTCTTTGGTGTGGGACAGAATTCATTTTGAATTGCTAAATGAAAGTCATGTAGCTGAACTCAGAAGGGTCTTATTGAGGTCAAGGTCTATTCTCTGGTAGTCATCAAATACCATTATACTGCTTACCACATTTCTCTTAGTATAGAGGATCTTTAAGCTCAGCACGGACCCACGTCTCTAACTTCACAGAAGTCATATAGAGTTACTTTCAGGTTTCTCAGTCTGTATGAAGCAGTTTTGAGAACCTTTAGCTATATAACTGAACAGGCCAGTCTATGCTGGCATTAATCAGATGAAATACTTAGAGCACCAGGAAATCAGGGAAGGGAAAGACATCACATCCAACAGGTGTAAGGTTATATGCTAGTGGTCTTGAACATAGGAAGTCTGTTTTAATCATTCTGTTATATTTGTTCTGATTTGCTTAGTTAATATCACATTTTTGCAGAATACATTATGTCATGATGTCTGATCTTCCTCAAGGCCTGTGAGTGACCTTCTTTCCTGGAAGTCTTTTGTTAAATCATATTTAAAAAACCTCTTTGTGTGTCATATTGGAACAAAAATGAGTGCTAAATTTAGCTTTTATTGATGGAACTGGGGCTGGCAAACTCAAACTTTTGCACAGGTTTAACAAAACTCTTCTTCACTAAGCTGGAACTCTGCTGTTCTGCCAAGGGAAGAGGGAAGATTATGAAAGCAAAATCACTTAGTTCAGAAACTTGTTGGTTGATTTTTTTGTGTGGTTTTTTTTTTTTTAACCTCTGAACTTGGTGTTGAATTTTTCAGTGTGTAAGGGTGTATACTGGGGGGGGTGGCAAATACATATCATTATTAAAGGGAAGTCTAAACTCTGAAACCATTTTAACTAGTGCCCTAGTTAGGTGAAAGCTAACTTTGTCTGCTAAAGAATACAAAGAACTCACTACTTGGTTAAACAAAAGACTAGGGAATGCATTAAGAGGTAATATCTGTTCTGAATGGCAGTTTCACTAACTGGAAAGAATTTGGCTTCTGTTACATTATCAAACCCAGGTTATAAAATGGCAGGAACTGCATAGTCACATCCCTAATTCAGTGCTAGAGCTGTAGCCTACTGATTATTCTGCAGACTGAAAAGCTGGAGCTGATCTGCTGGTGAAGAACAAGCTCAGCCCAACAGTCAGGACAAGCTTCCTTACTAAAAGGCACCTTGTCCCTGACAGAGGCCCTTTTAAGACTTAGATCAATTTATTTTTGCCCATCAAATTTGCCTTGCTTCTTTCTTTGAAATAATTGGTTTTAACCTGTGGAGCAGGAGGAAGACCCCAACTTTTTTATATTTCTGATAGCATCTGTACACAAATGTATCTATAGAGAAATGACCCACATCCCCAGCTCTTTCTACATTACACTTTTAAGGTGTAGTTTCCAGTGACATCTGAAATCTGATTTTGTAATACATATAAAGCATTTTTTTCAATGCCAGCCTAAATATCTGCAAGTCAATTAATCAGAAATAAGCATGTATGTGTTGGCTGGATCATGGCTTTCATCTGCAATATAATGTGTTAAACTTCTTGGACCTGGGGGTGTTGGAGATATTCAAAACCTTACTGGACAGCATCCAGCCTTCCTCTGTGAATGTGCCCATCCTACAGCTCCCCATAAAACAACTGTGGGGGCATAAAAGCTTCAGTATAATTATTAATGTTAATTATTGAAAAAGAACCATCCAGTCTTTCAAGGGATATAAGAAAATTTTTATGAAGTTCTTTAATAAGATCAGAGGTAGCAGAAATAAGTCTAAAGCCTTGAGTATTTGAGTAAAATAATTTATTTTTTTAAAGTTTGTCTTTGCTAATAGACTAGTGAGGGCACTAAGCTTTTAGAGCAGTAGTTATTTTGAAAAGTTAGTGAACAAGGTATGTAGGATGTTTTAGAATAAAATATACTTTGAAGACTTAACCATATTAATCAGGTTTGCTTTGTCACAATTCCTGCTGTGCTTTCATTACACTCCTACTAGTATGAATTTTCTGTCTTTTAAAGAGCTAACTTCACAAATATGTTTGATATTCTGTTTGAACTGAATAAATAGAAGATACTGCACTGATCTGTTAGCTCTGACAGTCAAAAAGTGCACAATTCTTGTTTCTGTCAGACTTGTATTAAAAATTTACTTAAATAAAAGTTTACAATTTATATTCATATTGTCATAGTTGATAATTAGTGCCATTAATAAGTACAGAAACAGTCTAAAAATACTTGATGTACTTGGAAAAGGTGTATTCTCCAAGTTGTTGCCACACAACCTTTGTTTGATTTCCCCCCAAAAGTGGCAGATGTAGGGGAGACTTATAAAAGTGCCACTTGGATAACTTGAAAATTTCAGCTGTTTATATGTAGGCAGAATTCAGAAACCTGTTTGACCTGTGTTTATTAGGAAGAAATTCTTCAGTACAAGGGGGTGAGACTCTGGAACAGATTGCCCAGAGATGTGGATGCCCCATCGCTGGGAGTGTTCAAGGTGGATGAGGCTTTGAGCAACCTGGTCTTAGATGAGAGGTGTCCCTGCCCATGGCAGGGAGGTTGAAATAGATGATCTCTGAAGTCCCTTCCAAATTAAGCCATTCCATGATATGATTCTATGATATTTTAAAGATTCCCCTATTGGAACTTAACTTGCTGCAATTTAAGGAAATCTAGTGGTGAGGAAATATGCTGAATGGAACACATAATTTCCCTGAACCATAGGAGCATATTTTGAACATATTTCTTTAATCAGTTTATTACAATATTTATTTAGCTTCTTGGATCCCTGTGAATATATGTAATTTGCAGGTATTTGAATATAGACAATGAGATCAAGGAGTCTTCCAAAAAGAAAAGGAAATTACAAGGGCATAATTCTTCTTTTCTTAACCACTGGATCCCAATTAGAGCCTTACAAAGGTAAACAAAAGCTGAAAAATGAGGTAGCTTGGTGCAGCTGGAAAGGTAGACTTCACATATAGAGACTGCAATGTAATATCAGCTGTAAAAGCAGACTTGAGAGAATGCCAGGGAGTATACATTTTGTCATGTAGCTTAGAGGCAAGAAGAAATTAAATGCAAAGAGTAACAAAGCAAGAAGAAATTGTTTCATTCTTTCTGTCTTAACTTAAGGACCGATTCACATTTGCTGTGTTTAAAGAAGTAAGCTTTTTCATGTTTAAGCTAATTTGGCAGATTTCTAAAGCTTAATTGGCTTAGCTGCATCTCCAGTAGGCCATTTCTGCATTTCATTGTTTTGTGGACCATGACAGTCAGCAGTTTCAGAGTGAGTTGTGGGGTGGCACGCTGCTGAGAGCCTCTGGGAGCAGATGCTTTGGCTCCCTGACAGTCTTTACAATTTGGAACTTTTTAATAAAAGTGTTTTTGTTAAGTGGTTATTTTTTCCTTATCTATTCTCAGGGTTGCTCTTGTGGAAAATATTCCTGAAGGGATCAACTATTCAGACAGTGCACCATCCCATTTGTCTCTTTTCCAAGGCTGGATGAATTTACTTAATATGGCTGAAAAGTCTGTTGACATAGTATCTTCCCAGTGGGACCTCAATCACAGTCATCCATCAGCATGCCAGGTATGTTCTAGCCTAACAAAAGGGTGGGAATTGAACATTTTTCTTGTTTCACCATTAATTTTTAGAGCCACAACTCTTCCCTCTAGCAGACCTATTTGTTTGAGAAGTCTGAAAAAACCATTTTCATGTGGGGATTTTCCTGCCAGTGCAATAATATTCTGAGAGTTTCTGGCACACTTGGCCTGGATAACACATTCAACACCTATTCATATCACTTCCATCTTAGGAAAGGATGTCACTGGGTAATCTTGAGGAATCTGCAGATTTCTACCTATAGTAACACATCCATAATTTTTGAATATGGATCAGTCTATACACTTTTTTTTTTTTTTACTTGGTGCAACTGGTGAAGTAAAAGAACAAGCATATGGATTAATTTTGCAGCAAATGAGTAGAATTACGCTTGTAAAGAACAATGTAGTAGCAGGTGATTTCTTGTACCTTTTCAAAGTGAATTTTGTGAGGGAGTAGTGTCTACAACTGAGATCAACAGGAAAAAGTCAGGAATCATAGCAAATGAGATAAACATGCAGTATGATGATGCTGTGCCCACTTTGTTCTTCGGACCAGTCCTCTTAGAAATACGGTAAGGGCAAGTTTCCACTTACGTGAGGAACTAAGATTTGGAAGAACTGAAAGGCACAGTCCCACCTCTTTCCCACCAAATGGATTCTTTGCTGACAGAAGCTGCCCAGCTGACATGAAAGGGTGTTAATAGGACAGTTGGGTAATTGTGAGGAATCAGCTCTATGATACTATCTCACAAACTCTTCAATTTCCTCTTGTTTTGTTGATGCCGTGCAGTAAAAAAAACGCCTTTTGGGAGATGATAGGCAAAGTCTGGTATTCCAAGCAACTAAAGATAGTAAAGCAAGAAGCCTGTGTTTTCAAGTAATGAACTGGATTCTACTTCTTTTGAAACAAGCTGTAGCATAGTGGAACTATACATATATTATCTGTTCTTCAGAATAAAACTTCTCTGTTTCCATTTAAAGTGAAGCTCTGAGGTGAGCAACCACATGTAAAATGTAGAGCACACCCTTCCTTTAAGAATGATTAGAAATATTGGACTCTAATTAGTGAATAAATTTATTAAATACAACAGTATTTATACTATTTTTCACAATGTAATTATGCAGCTGAATTTTATTTAAATTCATTGCCTGAGAAACTTCAAGCCCATGTACTGTCATTCAAACAGATGAATTAAGGACATAGTGCCTTAGATGTCTTTAGGATGTGCATGAATTGGTACGTGCATGAATCTTTTAAAAATGCTTTGTCTGAAAAAATTCAACATGCCATTTGCTTCAAAACCAACTGAGCCTAAAAACCCCAAACAGAGAACAAAAATAGCAGACTGGAAATTGGGATTTCAGTAGTTAGGTATCAAAACAATTCACTGTTTCACCTTGTCACGCAAAGTAAAAACTGTAAGATATTGCCAAATGTCAGAGCAGGGAAAGGTAGAAGAGAAATTTAAGAAGTGGATTTGCTCTTTCATCCTCAAATGCACTGTTAAATACAGATAAAATCAAACATTTTCATAATATTCTATCCTAATTATCTACTTCTGCCTACTAGTAGTCTTACAAAAATGAATAATTACTTCTGTTTAAAGGCAATAAATATTCCAGCAATTTCTTCATTTGTGCAGCAGTGTGGGTTGAATAGCTGATAGATCTTTCTGTCAAGCTTATTCATCCTAAACCACTGCACTGTTATTGACCAGGCTAATGGCAAAAAAAATTACTAAGAGTTAGTGTTTCTTTGCAAATCACTGTCTTAAAAAATGTACACAAAACTTAGTTGTGTGAAAGAGAGAATATTCATATCTATATGAGAACTTGTAAATGAAAGTGTCATTTCAGAGCAGCTTCAGTAATTGTAATTTTCAGAAGTATTAGTCATATGTCCTCAAGCCTTTCTAAATTTGGGTTCAGGTGAATTTGCCCTAAAATAGCAGAAGCATTATGCAAGGTAAGGGGATGAGATGCAAGAATTCCAGGTTGTGTGGTGCTTGGTAAGTAGTAGTTGTTTTACCAGAACCTAAGGACATAACCATTTTCCATATGGATCCAAATCCCACTGCTCTTCAACAGGCGTGAATTTTTGAAAGAAAAAAAAAAGCTGAGTAGGCTAGATTGATTTTTCTTAATTAGTTACAAGATTTAGCTACATTCTCTGAATATATGTTTTCATGTAGTTACATACACACTCCTATATGTCCAAGATACATATTGCATAAAAATACATCAGGAAATTCCATATTTTTATATATACATGTGCATACATATATACATATGTGTATCAGCCATATGTATACATATTATCCATTATGCCCAAAGGTAAATTGTACGTATATACACACACATGTGGATATATAAAATTGCAAAATTTCCCAGTGTATTTTGCTTCATTTTTGTCTGTTGTAAATCTAAATCAAAAGCCACTGCTGACTGAGCTGTCCAGGTCACAGCTGCTCTGCTCAGACTTCAGAGCTCACAAGTCCTGTTAAATTGGAGCCTCCCAAGTGCAAACACAGGGTGCTACAATGTCCTGTGTGCTTCCACAGCTTAGGTGGTCAAGTTGACAAATATTTATTTGGCAAAATACTAGACTTTGTACACCTCTCATTCAAAAGAAAACCCTGTGGTTTAACAACTTAGTGATGTCACCTCTGTGCCTTTGCAAGCCAGCAGGGTAGTTCTCATACAGCAGTTTAGAGTTTTTTGCAGAATGTGGACCTGTGATGACTCCTGTGGAAATCTGATGTTAGAGGTATCAGAGGAAAATGAAAACACAATTTTTGAGGATGAATCTTAAATTTGCAGTGGAGAGATGAACAAAAGATCATGCCAATTTCATTGTTTTCAGAATTCACTTCCTCTGGCTCATCTCACATTTAGAAACTTCAATTCAGAGTCAACTTTTATGATTCCATCAAGTCCTGCTTCAAAAATTTCATTTTAAGTTTAGCAAAGAATCAATGCTGTCATGGTTTACTGGTATTGCTGCAAGTTATGGCACGGTTCTCGCTGGCTGGCTGGCTGGATGATTGAAGGGTAAACCTGCCCCTGAGTGTCACAATGATCACACAGAAGTTGTTCAGTTCCCCCATGGCTTGATGGTTTGACTCCCACATTACCTGACAGTTGGCTTGCATGAGAAAAACAGCTTTGTAAATGTAATTTCTGACAGTGAGTCTTGTGCCAGTCTCAGGCAAGTATTGCCCAAGGTTCTACAGTGATTATTTTTGTTAGAACAAATGTTAGTGCCAGGACTTAATTACTCTTTTTTGACAATTACTAAAAAATGAGAATAACTACAATGAAGAGTTCTTCAAACCTAAACCACAAAAAATGGCTACAACCAGCTGTAGAGTGTATTTGTTTCTCTGTGAGCTCATCTTCACACGAACATGGCTTCAGGTGGTGACATTTCCTACTACTAGTACAAACTGAGGCAGGGAAAATAACCTTTAAAAAGGGAGTTATTAAAGTGAAAGAATTTCTTAACTCTGACTGAAATTAAAAAAATTTAGTCCTTCCCTTCTCAGTAGATATTCTGCTAGAAGAACTTGAGGAGCACATATGAATTTCTGTGCATTAAATGGCAGAAATTTAATTCAAGGTTCTGGGTTTGTTCTTTCTGTTCTATTGCTTTCTGCCTACATGCTATGAGTTTCAATGATATTGTATGGATACATCCAAATGTTTTATCATAGGACAGCTGTTGAAAATATTACTAAAATCATGTAGAATAAATCAGAAGAAAATTCTGGACATAACCAGTTTTATTTTTGTGAAAATAAAAAGTTAAACATTGTCTAAATTGCAGGAATTTAAGTTACAAAAGAGCACAATAATTCAGTTTTAGAGCACTTCAATAAATACAGCATTTTCATGTTTGTGTTTCCATTATTTTTATGAGGAATACAAGCTGATGAAGACAACAGTAGTAAAGGGAAATCAGCCAGGCTAGAATCTGCCTACCCAGTGACTGCTAAGAAATTGCTCTGGGGGCAATTTCAGGGCCTTTTTTGTAGTTATAACTTTTTCTTTCCTTTTCCTTATTTTCCTTTTTCCTCTTTTTTTTTTTTTTTTTTTTTTCGCTCCTCTTCCCTCCTCTTCCCTCCTCTTCCCTCCTCTTCCCTCCTCTTCCCTCCTCTTCCCTCCTCTTCCCTCCTCTTCCCTCCTCTTCCCTCCTCTTCCCTCCTCTTCCCTCCTCTTCCCTCCTCTTCCCTCCTCTTCCCTCCTCTTCCCTCCTCTTCCCTCCTCTTCCCTCCTCTTCCCTTTTTCTTAACTGGGTGTCAGTGTCAGGTGCAATTAGAACTGATGTTTCAGATGGATGGTAGTTTGAAGACACCATGAGAATGTCAGTTTGTTCATGTGACAAATACTCTCTATTTCCTATTTTGCCATTTTCAGTAGGTTTTTTAAACAGCTCAGCAAAAAGTGTAAGAGAATATTTTATCAGGACAGGCAGATTTCTAGTGCTATTATTTATTAAAACAGATATGACATGAAGGAGCATACTGGAGTTTCATAACACTTGGCTGCTATTTCTCAGTCCTGACAAGCCAGGTGTACAGAAATGATTCTGATCACTCTCACGTAGTCTCACAGCAGCCTGGTATTGTCTGGCAAAGGGAATACGGTCTGAATGACAGCATGAAGGTTTTATATTTACCAGAAGCATTTCAAATGTTCTGACAGCAGTGACAAAACTCTTCAGACCTTCTGTCCTGTATTTCTTCCTTTTCCTAATAATACAATTGCAAGTAAATATGTCAGATTGAAACCGAGTTTCAGATTAATATTAATGGTGAAGAAGGCCAGGTTCTCCAGCAATCAAGGAAGAATTCCTAGTACCTTAGTTCACTCTAGTACTTACAGATTTTTAAAAACAAGCTGTGAATTTTTCATAGTTGTATAGAAAGTCAAGGCTAAGCTTTGGTGAGTGTTTGAATGCCAGGGACAGGGTAGGGCATAGTGGAACTTGGTTGACACAGTGATTGAAGGTCCCAGGTTTGATTAGAGCCTAACAGTGCTGGTCCACATCTATTGCAGGAGGGACCACATTGTGGAGACCCAGGAGTCCTGGTGAATGCCCCTCTGTTCCCTCAGGATGATGCCAGAGCTGCTGTGTAACTCTGTACCCACCACCCCTCCTCTCCATGCTATTTTCTCATTATTGTTACCTCTGATAACATCTGCCCCTTTCTCCTTAAAGCAAAACAAAAGACAAAACCAAAACCAAACACTCAAAACCCAAACCAAACAAACACAACAAAAAAACCCAACCCAAAATAAAACAAAAAACAACCAAACAAAAAACCCCAAAAAACCAACATTACTGATGTTAGAATTGAAGATCATTTTGGCTTCATGGTGAATGTGGGAGATGGACACTCCTTGACTTGCTGTTTTTTGAGTTGCTACCTTTAGAATGACTTAACCATATCTAGGAACATATTTATGTGGATGTACAATGTTTTGTTTGTGTTTTTTTTTCAACAGGCATCTTTAATTTGTTGATATGTGCTTTGCATGATTCTGTCTCACCACTCTTACTTTCTTTTCTTGTTCTCCCCAGGGCCAGCGTCTCTTTGAAAAATTGCTTGAACTGGCATCCCGAAATATTGAGATAAAACTAGTGAGTGATATCCTGCCCGTAGAATCCAAGGTATTAAACGACTTGAAAGCAAAGGGTAAGACCACCATCTTCACATTGTTATGCCATTGACTGCTACATAATGCTCTTTTTACTTAAAAAGCAGACTCAGATGTTATGTAAATTGCATATTATTGGTTTAGCACTGGTACCACAGCTACCAAAAGTCTGAAAGTCTGTTAATAAAATTGATATTTTCATTTTTGCAAGTGGTTAAAAAGGTGATAAAGTGATTAAAAATGTTTGAACTCACTGGAGCCATTCTAATTGTAGGCATTGTGTCTTGGCAAACTACTGTCATACCTTGTAGGACAGATAACTTACCTTTTTTTGAACAAAATAAATTATTAAAACATCATGTCTATGGTACTGATGATTCTAAAGCACTGGAAAATAGACTGTCAATCAGATTTAGCCAAGAGGCAAGTTTTTTGTGCTATATTTATTTCTTAGATACCTGCTTTCCTAATCATTGTTTTGAGGCTTTGTCCAAAGAGGGATTACACGCTGGTGGGCTGCATGACCAAACTTGCTTTATGTAAAACTGCATGGAAAAAAAGAACACAGAGTTGAAGAAATGCTGAAAGAAATTAGAATCTCTTAGGAGTTTTCAGAAGTATGTATGAGATTTTTAATATTAATAATATGATAATCATCTATATAATCTGATAAAAGTATAATCTTAACGGTAGGATATATTTTTCAAAGGGCAAATAGAGCCCATTTATTTTGATGGTGATATTTTTTGACATTTACTAAGGGAATTCTGAAAAACGAATTAAGTAAAGCAGTTGCTATGCATAGCATCACTCTAACGGAACAAATATGTTTATGGTAAAGAATAAAAACACCCTTTCCCCACAGAAATCAACAAGATTGTTTAAATTCCTTGTAATCTCACTTGGTAAATAAAAGAATATTTACTAATGGAAGTCCTGGTCTCTTAAGGAGACCATCTTTTGATCAAGACTGATATCTTATTTAAATGGAATAAATACAGATTTTTGTCATTTCACAACACTGCTTGTTCCAGGGCTTTGATTATTTCTGTTACATAACCAAAAGTGCTATCAGACATTTGATAACCACTAAGAATGCATCAGCTCTCTCAGACGTCTCTGATACAAGGACTTATATTGTCTGATGCCTTGAAAAAGAGATAAGTATTTTAATATCAACTGTCTTTGAAAAAGTGATTTCTTTTCCTTGGGATTCTAATGTCCCAGGTTCCCATGAGTCAGAGGAGATAAGAGGTAGAGCCTGTACGTTTATACTTTTATGTACCTGGCAACTGATATTTTACCTATCATTTATTTAGAATACCCAACACCAAAAAATATCCTCTTTCAAAAAAAAGTGTGCAAAGATTTTAGCTAAAAAAAGGGAGTCACATTTGTGATTAACATTTTCTTCAGTTTATGTGGGAATTAATTAGACCTTTGAACTTTTTGAACAAACAAACAAACAAAACACAGGCCTTTACCATCCTACTAGCTTCAGTTTCCCTTATGCCTTGTTCAGATTTCTCATAAGGAAAATCTTAGAGTATTCAAATGAAGTGATCAGTATCTTTGAATGTTCCAAGCTGCAAAGAATTGGAGAAAGGTGTAATCCTTTTGAGTTTTCCTGTCACCATCTTTGAACCCTATAATTGTAGATACCATTGTGTATTGTTGGCCTTTTTCAAAGATCAATATTGTAACTTCTTGATTTTATCATTATGATTGGGTTTTTTGGTAACTCCGTTTTTTGATTTGCTTATTTCTACAACTTCTGATATTTTTTTATATTATTGGTTATGATGGTGGTCATTGACAACTTTGTTGCAAATCTTTCATCTGCATTTAGTTTTGTTGTTTGTTTTTTATCTCCAGTAGAGCCAGGGGAAACTTCTGCATTCCTAAAAAGAGATAAGTTAGGTTTAACATTCCATCAGATTTATTTCTCTTAATTAAATATTTACATGAATGGGCCTTGTATGAATAACAGATTCATGGTATATCCTGCTTGTGCCAAACTGGTAGGCTAGCTTAAAAAGAAAAAAAAAATTAGGTTAATATTAATAACATAGTAAAAGGAAGAATTATCTATGTTAGCCTTTTTCACATCTGCTGGAGAAAAAAAAATTACTCCTGCCTACTGGTTTTGTCTTAGAGGATAGTAAACATATCATAAAGACTTGTTATGCTATTCTAGAAGATCTCTCTACTAAAATTATTAATCTCCTTGCTTGTGAGGCACTGGCCACCTGCACCTTCAGAAATCAGTCAGAATTGATCCCTAAATAATCACTGTGTGTCGCCATATTGACACACTATTCATGTAGATAACTGATTGGTTTTTTTCCCTTCATCTAGTCAGTTTTGTCACAGAAAGTATGCCATCCCCCCTTTTTTAATATAAAAGTTCCTCTCAGGGAAAGGAAAGTGGTAAATAAATTGATAATAAATCAGAAGTTTAGCCAAACTTCTCAAGATGGAGAACCAGAATACATTTAGCTGAACAGACCCAAACTCCCTCTTGGGAGAATTAGGCAGAGGAGTCCAAGCATTACTCTGCTCACATAATAAACTGAGCAGCAAAGAAGCTTGGAACCCAAGCCATGGGCAGTAGCATGGAAAGAAAGCACATACATAGCCTGTGGGCATCTGGGATTTTTATGTGGTTCTGACCTGCCCTCACTTTGATAATTGAGCATCATCTCACCTCTTCTTTCCAAGGCAGATTGTATGTGAGAGGCCAGGCAGTGGGGCTGTCCTACGACCCGTGAAGGGCAGGGGCTGTGGCACAGAGAAGACAGACAAGCCTTGCTTTTATTTTCAGTGATCAGAACCCCTGAACTGTGTCCTCAGGCTGTGCAGCCTGGGTCCTGGAGTCAGGATGAGGGATAATTCAGATGACAGCCCCAGGATGTACCTGTTGATTTACTGGCCAAGAACCTTTAAGGATGCTGTATTTGCTTAGCCCATGATATTCACCTCACTCTGCATCTTCAGGTAGTGTGCCCCCTTGAGCAGCACAGGTTGATGTCTTACCCCAGTCACATGGGTTTATATGTGGTTGCTTGAAGAACTCTACTTGGTCATCCGTATTATCTCATGCAGTATTTTGTTTTATTGGCTGTTTTGTTTGGTTTTGTACTAGGAATCATGGTATGTTATAGAACTGCTCCTTCTCAGCAGCTGTTGAGTCTGCTTCTGCCAGCCAGATTATTCTAGCACCTATTTCATTTTTCTAGACAGGCATGCATGGAGCCCCCTTCCTCTTCTCCCCATTTCTGAAGTACTGTAGAAAGCAGCTTTGATAGACCTTTTCCAACCCAGGGATGCATCCTAGAGTCCTCCCTACACATCATTCCTCTCCAGCAGCCGTCCCTACTGATTAACAGAGGAGAAAGTTGAAATCTGACTTCATATTTGAGGGGTAAGATAAAACATAACTGTGTGGACAGGAGAGGAGAACTGAACTGATGTAGAGTAAAATAAAATTAGTAATTTACAGTTGCATTGTTAGTAAGGATATCTAGTTGTGAACCTGTAGGTTTGTTGCCACTGCTAAGCCTGCTTTGGTCATGTCTTTGTTATCCTGACTCTCTTGAGCTGGGTGTAAAACAAGGCAGCTTGATTACAGAAGCAGTTTAGTAGCTGCAGTGAGAAACATGGATTGATTTACTGTGTTACACACCTAGAGCTGGGGCAACAGGAGCCCCAGGGTGCTGTGATAATGTACAATTGGTAGTGATTGCTGCACTGTGGCAGTGTTGTTTAGTTGCAAAATTAAGCATACAGAAATGAGGATATACTAGTCACAGAAGATATATTTATGATAGACTTAAATTATATGATTAGATTCTATATTTTGCATAGAATATCTGGCTGGTACTTGCTATAATCTCATCACATTAATCAGATTTTTTTTCGCTTGTATTGAATGAGAATATGTCAAACATTCAATGCCTTAGGCAGATTATGTCCATTCAGGGGATATTATTTCTGATGGTAATGGCCAAAATCTTTTTTTATCTTCATATTTAATGTATGTCTCTAGGCTTTCTTTATTGCACATCTGCCAGGTCCTGTACGGAATGCAGAGTGATTAATTTCATAGGTTTTTCCATGCTGCTTCTCACTGTGGTATCTGAGTACTCTGCAAATACAGTATTAATGAATTTCTTTTTACACCCCTGGTAGATGAGGTCTCTTGATGGTTCTGTCTCTCAGGGACAGCTAGCAATTATTCATGACAGCACAAGCACTGGAAACCAGATCTGAGCATTTGTATTCTATAGCTGTAATTAAAAAATGTGTATTTGTAATTTTAAAAAGTCGACAACATGTAAGTTCAGCCAGCTCATGTTGTCAAAATTACTCCTAAACAGTCCACAAATGATGATGTTATTCCTGTAGGCCTTTTTGTAATATGCAGTCCTAGGGTGTGAAGTCTTGAGTCTCTATAGTTAACTTTAAATCTGCATTTCACTTTCACATATGTATACAAATACTGTGCCTACACGTATACCATTCTTTTGTGAAAGGTAGGTCTGCCTGTAGGCAAAAATTGGCTCACTGTGTAAACAAACCTTCACTATCCTCCTTGTGCTGTGACAGTAGCTTATTATGCTTGTTTTCCAGGTTATTGCTTTAGCCTTTTCTCAGCTGTGGTTCAGTCTACTAGATTGAAACATTTCTTGTAATCCTCCCCCTCCTTGCACATAATTATGTACCAGTCTTCTTTGTTCCTCAGTAATATTTGACTAGTATTGTCTCCAGGTAGCAGGTTGTTGTAAGATTTCTTACGTGTACAGAATCAAAATCCCTTTCTAATTAGAATGTTATTTTAACTGACAGTTTTAACGCTTTTTAAGACATGCCAATGGATTCCTTTTCTTCATTTTGCATTGCTTCATTCCTTTTCTATTTGCTTTTTTCCCAATACTCCCTTTTCATGAATCATTGTTCATATATTTGCAAGGAATATTTTTTAGTCAGTGATAGCTGAGGGAGATGTGAAAAGAGAAGTCTGTCCATGTCACAGTGGGATTTTAAAAAATGTATTGGCTAACTCCACTAAGAGCTGGTGAAAGTTACCAATGAAACTGGGGAATGGAAATTCCTTGTGCTAGGGCAGGATCTGATCACACGTGTAGCTGTTATTAACTGAGCAGTTCAGTTCATTCACATTCGTCCAGTGTAATACTCTCCCTTACTGAGAAACTAAAGAGAAATTAAAAAGTTATTTTATTGTAACAGGACAAAGAACTGAGTGGAAATAGGAGCTCTACAAGCTTTTTTTGCTTTGATTCAGGCTCTCTAGGTTGCAAACACTAGCAGCTATCTTTCCATAAATTAAATCAGTCTAAGTCTGGCTAGCTGCATGATCCCAGCCCCCTCTTTGCCCTCCCCACCATATGTTGTCCCTGCATTCTTCATTGCATCAGTGATCATGTGGAAAGACAGTTCAGGGTGGGCTACAGACTGCTTTTTTTTTTTTTTTTGGGGGGGGGTGGGGGGGACTGGCTTAATTGTCATTTGCACTAGATTTCTGCATCAGTGTATGATCTCTCAGGTGCAATGTCTGGGTACAACACAGAGAGGAAACATGTAATGGGTTGGCAAGGGAGGTAATAGCACTGTTGGAATGAAATCTGATAAACTTTTGTTTTAATTAAATCATTGCATGATGGACAGCAATAGTTAATGTGATTTATATATCAGGTGAAATATGTTTGGTTCCATCTTTTGTCTTCTCATAGGATGCTTATGGTGCTGCATAGTGTTAGAACTTTGGTGCTTATGGGACATTAGATCTTCTTACTTTTGTTCACGATCATGTTCCCTTTGTCTAGTTTGTGGAAGGATGGGAAGGAAGATGACACACGTGGAAAAACACACACACAAAAAAACCTCATTATAATATAAAGGCAACCAGAGCCTTGGGTTGTACTGTCTTGTTTTGCAAAGAGAGGGAGGGAAAAAGATTCATTTAAGCCAAAATCTCTGTACACACCAGAGCAAGTGATAAATTCCAGTTCTAAGCTCTGTGGCATCTGGGACTGTGGGCTTTACTTAGAAATTATTACTTTTGATGAGAGGAATGGTTGTGTTCCCAAAGACAGCACCCTCCCACTGGTAATGTGTACTTTTGCTTTGCAAAATATCAGTCACGTGCTTTCCACTATCTGTAGCCTTTGCTTCAAAGATCCTTGGGTAAATAACATTACATTTTTCTTTATCGATTAAGGCAAGAGGTACTGTAAGGCACTTGGAAGCAGATGCTAGGTGTTCAGTAGAAACAACGTCATAGCTCTTCTGCTTTGAAATTTGTAACTGAATTTATGGTAGATTGATCAGTATTTTAGTACATAATTTCAGTTCTTGCACTCAATTCTGTTACTAATGTGTGTATATTCCTGAATTTGGCAGAAATGGACACTTCTGTATTTCATAAGCTCCAGCTCAGCCATGTGTTGGTGATCCAGCCATCTTGTAAACAGCCAAATTACTTTTGTCATTTTAGTAACTACTCAGGTCCCACATAGCAGGTTTGTACCACAGGAATCATCTCCAAATCTTGCTTGATAGCTTACATGCTGTAATGGATTCTTCCTGTGTGGCAGTGGTTGGTTTGAGTCATTGATATGTTTTAGTACCAATAAACGATGGAGTGAGCAGAAATTAGTTGTGACATATGGATAGCATGCAAGTTCCCACCAGCAATAGCTGGAAGAGCTGCTAGGGCTGTCTGAGCTCAGAAAACATTTGTGAAATAGCTGTGCAGAATCTTGGCACCACATGCTTTCTCTTGTATACAAAAGCATTCACACTATCTCATTCTGAAAAGAGATGAAGGGTAATGGCCCTGGGTAGCAGTCCAAAGAACGCAGGTCAGTTTGCCATCAGTGAGTTTTGTCTTCTCTGTTTGTTTTCCCTTCTGCTGGAAGCCTGACTGTCGTCCTAGAAAGGTGCCTGGTCAGGCACAGCAATGTATATTTGATTGTTACTGTTTGTGAGCAGGTTCAGCCTTCTTGGTGATGGTGAGTCTTTGGTCTCTTACCTAGTTAAGTTTTTGTCATCTAGAGTGAAATGCAACTATATTTTATTTCACTATCATTTTCATTGTGTTGTCTCTTCTTTCTCTTATTGAACACTGGTCAAAACCTCATCTGGGGAAGAACTTGCTTCCTTTTCTTCCTGTGCTGTTAACATTGGAATATGAGTGCTTCATAAATATTCAAGAATAAACATTCATGATGCTCATAGAAAACAGAAGAATATCTTCTGTTTTTATAGATGAAAACATAAGACACAGGTAAGAGCCAAAACATTCACTTATTTGATGCCAGTTTGTGGCATAAAGAGTATTTATCACTGTGTAGTACTTAATGTTTCAGTGTTGGTGTGAGCAGAATTAAACCCCAAGGGCTCAAACTCAGTCCTCAGAAAATGAAATGAATGCCAGCCCTGCCCTGCCCTCTTTCGTGCTGTGTTTTGTGGAACATCAGCTGTGAGATCCAAATATTCTGGCTAGTTTCTAGCAACTTAAAATAGGTAACAATCCTTTTTCTCTTGAATCCTTACCTTATTCATTCCATTCATTTTGTCTTTTATAACACACAAGGTAGAGGTCCTACAGCAGCAGATTTTCTTCCATGAATCTGATCCTCCCTCACCTCTGCAGAACAGTCTCCTGTGCTTCAGATGACCCTATTGATATCTAGTAACTCTTTCAGTATGATCTTTCATTATTTTCACACAGGAGTTGCCTGCTTGCCTATGGATTCACTGTACTTCATGTCAGTATTCAACCATGTTCACCATTAACTCATTATAATTTACAGTTTACATGCATTTTATAGTGATTTATAATTGATTCCCCTTTCTTCCTCTTTTCTTGCTGCCCTACACTCTTATCCCTCTTTGTGTTCCCAGCTAGTTCAGATGGGCTTCTGATGTCAGGGCAGCAGTTTCTCCTGCAGCTCAGAATGAGTCCCTTGAAGGCACTGGCACCAAGTCCATGACGGGATTGTTGGGAGTAGAAGTGCTCATGCTCCCTTCTGGCCTGACTTTCATAGGTATCCCAGTGTGCTGCTGCAAGCAGTGCAGGTGTGCCACAGGCAGCCCCTGTCTGATACTCTACTGCAATCCCAGATAACCCTAACTGGTCAGTCTCTGTCTCTTGTTGTCCTCAAGATCATTCAGTCTGTCCTGTGAGGTTTGGAGAAGGCAGTCCTACACACCTGGGTGTCCACCAGTTCAAGATGTCACAAGGCAGTGATAGAGCTCTACTCCTGTCCTTTGCAGACAGTTGCTGATATTTACACAGGAGAAATAAGAGGATACTTGTGGTCTGGGCCCTCTGGGATACTAAAATTCTCCATGGTTTCAGAGAGTTGTCACTTTTATTGACCAAACATTATGTGTGTCCTTCACCCAGCTAGTAACACAGAGTTATGGCTCCCTTTTATTTTCCTTTCTGCATTTCAAATAGGCTGTTTAGATGAAAGTCAATCTGTGTTTAAAAGGTGCTAACTGACAAGCTATTGATTTATATCCCCTATGAATTTCCTCAAAGACAAAGAATTTTTTTTCCTCTTGTGCATTTTATTTTTCCTCAGTGCTCTGTGTGACTTTTTCTGCTTTTGACATTGAAGCATGATTGTTTGTCTCTTTGAAATGTCTCCATTTTACTGTATGAAGTATCTGTGTGGCCAAACCAGAATGATGAAGCTTAAAACTGCATCTGACAGGCTGGTCTGAACAGTGGCAAAGCAGAGCTGTGGTGTCTACTCTACTTTTATAAAAGAAGAGACTGCCCAAGTGCCATGTTTTAAGAACCTTAGACCTAAGATAAGAAAAAAAAAGCAGTTTCAGTTGTTTGGACTAAGAAGTCAATAAGAAATTGCCAGAGACCCAGTTTGCCACAGCAACCAGTGATCTTTGTCTGCCTTTGGGTTGTGAATCATTAATTAATACTTGTAGAAGTTCTAGCATGTGTTAAATAAAAGTAGGACCAAATTAAGTGCCCCAAGACTGTGTTTAGCCCTAAAACTCCTAAGAAAAAACATTTTTTTCCTTTCCACAAATGTATTTGGAAAGGGTTGGAGAACATATTATTCTGTTTGTGTAGTTAGAGAATAAAATATGTTCCTGAAGGAATTGGGAGTGGGAGTGTGAATGAATAAGTGCATGTGTATATCTAATAAATTAAACAATGAATGAGTGGGCAAAGGCCAGAGTGGAATGATTAACTGAGGATTAAGTGAGAGAGTGTGAAAGAGAGGGAGGAAAAATGATGTGAGTGGCAAGAAGTGGGGAGAATGAAATAAAAGGGAGGAATTAATCAGATGAATGAGAAAGGCAAAAACAGATAACTGAGTAATTAATGTAGGAAAACATCAGAAAGGAATGTTGGCTAAGGGTGAAGTGTGTTCTTGGTGGGCTTGTGACAGCACAGATGAGAGAAAATTAATTGGGCTGGAGGTATGAATTATCTGAAATAAAAAGGAAAGTCAAAACTGATCTGGTAGTATAATTGGACAGAATCAAAGGAAAGAGGTAGGGAGAGATAAGTGAGAAGAAAGTAATAAAAGGAAACAGCTGGGCCACTGACAGAGCCTGGTCAGTTCTGGCTGTGCCTCTGCTTTCCTTGCATGGCCATGGCCAGGTCAGGTTCTGCTCGTGTCTTTTGGGAGCCTGGAGACATTACCCAAAGGGCTGCTCAGAGTCAGCTAATGAAAGTGTAGGAAAAGAAATCAATTCTGTTATGAAGGTTTTGTAAAACTAAAAAGCAGCAGAAGCTTAGGGCCAAAAAATACTGCCCTATTAAGGTGCACATTCTGGCATCTCCTCTTTGCTCACCCTGCATTTTCTCACTTTGCAGAATTAAATCCTTCACAGGAAGGAAACACAGAACCCAAAGCAGACCCACAGATGTCTGAGAACCACATTTTTTTAATGATTGCAGTAGTGCTGTTATTGCTAGCACATTTAGAAGTGACTGTTAACAGTATCAGTGGTTTTAAAATACATAAATATCACAATGAAATAATGTTGATAAGTTAAAAAGAAAGACAGGGATAAATGCTGCATTTTTAAATTTTTTTAGAGGTTTAGCCTTCAACATTCATAGGAGGTTTTGATTAGAATTCCATCTTATGTTGAGATGAAAAATGTGCCTAAATTCTTGGATGTTTCATCTAGGAAGAATATAAACAAATCTAGTGCTTTATAATGCTAATATGAGTAAAGAAATTGAAGGGGAGTGGGGTAGAGCAGTGTGTGAGTTTCCTAATCACACTATTATATTTAAGATAGCTTTCCTCTACAGTAAGAACTTATGCAATTATAATTAGGCAAAGAAATAAAGCCACAATCCAACTTTACTAATGATTCTACTTATAATATTATGGTCTTTCTTTAAGTGGTAATATGCTTTGTTGCCTGAATCAACTAAGAAAATTACTTCTCCCAATCTCTAAAGCAATCACTTTTATAGCTTCATCTAGTAAATGAGCGACCTACTCTCCAATAATGAAGGGCAAAAAAAGATAGAGGATTTTTTTTTAAAGCCTTTCTATCAAACTTCATCGTACACTAGTTATCTTCTAGACTCTACTGAATCATCAGAGTCCTAAAATGGATTTATAATTAAAAAAAAAAAAAAAGCTATTTAGAGTAAAGCTGAGTTCTACTAAGGGGAAAGCATTGAAGTGATCATCAGTGCTCTCATTACTTGAAGTTTTATTCAAAATAATCTTCTACTCTTGGTATGAAATACTTCAAATAGTTCAAAAAAACAAAAAAATTTGATTGAAAAATACTGATGTCAGAGTTATATTTTAAGTTTCAATAGATTTTTATGCATCAACTCAATTTAATTATTTTTTTTAAAAGATAGTAAAAAATGGGAGTCCTAAATTTTGTGCCAAAAAGTGAGGCTTTCTATAGCAGCTGTAGCACAAAATTCACTGTCTTCAGAGACCAAAACCAGGTGAGAAAGTGTAAAGTCAAAGCATGACTGCTTTTCTGGCTTGTTCCATATAAAGAAGTGTTGGCCAATTACATTTGTGGGGTTCTTGCTTATTAAATATCTTCTGGGTGGCAACATGTGCCTTCCAAGGACGTGATAACATAGATATGTCTTTGTTAAGGATAGAATAGTTGCTTTCTATTGGAAAATGTAGAATGTAAATTTCTGCAGTGATAGAAATCTGAAATGAAAAATCAAGTACACAGAATAAGTTTTAAAAAAAATAGGAAGACAGGGAAAGAACTATTGCAGTGTGAATAACAAAATATCATGTGTTAACAAGGTTAATTTAGTTTTACATTTTATGTATTCTTTGTTAGAAAAAGGGGTATCAGGCTTCAAATCCTGTTTCTAAATACTGGGTGGTTTTAACATGGACTGCTCTACATTTTATTTTTTGTTTTTCTTGTACAATCTCAGTGCTGTATGGCTTTCTGGAACTACTCTGTCTCATATGTGAAAATGAGAAAGCCACAAGTTTGCTCTGGAAACCACATTTTTATCTTTGAAAGGACCTGAAATCTGTAACCATTTGAGTTGCTTCCTTGTTTGCAGTCTAAAATTCTGTGCCCAGATTAAACACACATGTGTGATTCTCCAGCTGAGCTCCCTGCTCCAGGGAAGCTCGAGTAGATCTTGCCTGTGCTGTATCCATTCTGAGGGTAAAGAAGAGCCCTCTTATCTCTTAAGCCACCATTTTTGTCATGGTTTGCCCACTCTACATTAAAATGGACCTTTTGGCTTCTTGTCTGTAAATCAGAAATTATTTTTGGCTGGGTGATTGTGTTCCAAAGAACTGTTGTCAGCCCTCTCTTTTCTGTGAAATAGGCTGGGAAGTGTTTTGGTTATGTGTCCATTTTTTTCTGCTGAACAAATCAAACAGGCCCTGCAGGCAGCACGAAATGAATTCATGTGGGTGAGAGTCGTAAAGCTCTTATGCTGAACTCTCTGTGCAGCAGGTATTTACCTGAGAAATTGGAATTTTGATTACTTGGACAAGCAACAAAGGCCTAGAACTGACATCTTCAATGCCCATCTTCTGTAAGGGCATACGTAGGTAAATGTTACCTTGGGAACTAACTAGCTCCCAGGATGTCATTGAAGTTAAACAAGCAATTGAAAGAAATTAATTCTGACCTTTCCCTTGTTCTTAAGAATCTTCCATCCTGCATTCACTGAGCAAACTCTGCCCAGTGGAGGAGGCTCTGATGAGTCTTTTGTGGCACTGCAGACCCCTGTGTGAGCATGTGGGAAATGTCATCCCAAGCAAACACCAGCATTGCCCTCCTGTCTGCTTTGTTTGCACACAGCAAATGGTTCTGTAAGATAAAAGGCAAACAAAGAATTTCTGAGACACCTGATTCTGAGGGAGCAGAGGCTGTGATTACGTGGCTGTACCTTTACATGGCAGTATTGGCGTGAGCAGATCTGAGTCTCATTGATCCCAGACACAAGCCACTCATTCCCACACTGGCCCAGTTGTGCCAGAAAAATTGTTTGGAGCCACGTGGTGAGCTGGACTAGTGAATTGTTCTCTGCTTAAAATATGTGGCATTTTTTTTTAATAAGTTGGGGTTTCTTAATATTTATTTTTCATCTGGAAAAGCTCCTTGGGCATAGTTGAGAATGTGCTGGAGGGAAGATGAGTTGCTGGAAATAAGATCTATTTGTGCCAGTATTACTGGATAGGTTTTTTTTTGTTTGTTTTGGGGGTTTATTTGCTGTTTTCACCATGCCAGTTGTAATTCTGTAATACTTTGTTTTCAGGATAGCTCTCACTGCTATCTCACTACTTTTTCCTTCCTGCTCTCTCCTGTCATCTCACTCAGCTCTTGGCTTCCTCACTTGTGTGGACAAAGCAGTTTCTTAGGATGTGCTGGCTAACAAAAAGTATTTTAATCCACTGAATGTGTGAAAAACAAAGCAAAAACCCCACCGTTGAGCACAGAGGATATTTTTTTTCTCCCTGACAATGCAGGACAGAGCCTGACAGCCTGACAGAGCCTGTTCCAGTCTGCTGGGGAAGGGAGGGAAGGGAACCAGGTGAGAAGCTGGCTGGGTGCCTGGAGAGGGGGCTGGGAATTCAGCCAGCAGTGACGGAGACCTCTCCTCAGAATCCCAGCTCCACAGGGAGATCTTTGACTGCTCAGGGCATGGCAGCCTTTCCTCCAAGCTCCAGCCAGGCAGGGACACATAAGCCAGCTGGGAAGTGTGCCAATGGAGATGAGCAATGTATATGGAGCTGATAAAGAAAAGGGACAAAGGTTTTTATTGTACACTTTTTTTTTTTTTTCCCAATTACTACATGCTTGGACTAATGTCTAAGGATGTAACCCTGGAATGGCAGGGTTCAGCCCTTGTAATTCTTAAAGAGGAAGGGAGCAGGGGTGTGAGGAGTAGAGGGCAAAGCAGGCAAAACAGCTGATTCCAAGTTAAGGTAGAGATTTCCCTAATACTCCTTGAGTGTTCTCTCTTCAAAACAAGTCTCAATCATTAATCCTCCTGGTAGACTTTTAAATTGCATTTCAAATCCAATATTCCATAAAGAGCACAGAAAATAGTAAATGGTCTAGTTGGTCTATTAATCATTCAGAGACATAGTAAAAATAACTTTGTTGTCAAGTTGTACATTCCTCTGCTTTTGTACTTGTTCTCCTCTGAGTGCTGGCAGGTCACACTAATGGGGCTTCTGGAACAACTCCAGATTTTTGCAATTAGTTGAGAAAAAAGCATGAAAATTCCTAGGGAACTGATCCTCCACCTGGTCCTCTTGTGTCTGCCCAGTATGAGACAGCTACTCTGCCACTGATGAAGGGAGTGTGGAAAACTCTGGTTATTTGTCTCAATAGGAAAAAATGTTTTTATTTATGGGTGTACTTTAGCTAAGACCTGTTAGTGAAAGCATATATAAAATAAAAGTGTCTGTCACAAAACTGTGGGGAAGGAGACATTCCCTTTTTGTAACTATCTGAGTGTGCATCCATATCCTAGTGAGCAATTTGGATTTATAAAAACAAGCTTTAGGCTTTGGGGTAATAAAAGCTCTTTTGTTATTCTTTGTGAGTTAGCACCTGATTAACTGCATCTCTATGGAACTGAAAACTCATTTTACCTGAAAGAAATACAGGAGGTCTGTGGCACATGGGGTAGCCCCCCTGAGGGGCTGTGCTTGGGTGCAGATGTGCTGGTGAGCTCCAGGGCTCACGGTATGGACTAGTGAAGTCTGCTCTTGGCTCTGGCTTGAGGCCACCTTCCAAAAGCTATAGATCGAAAGGTGAATCTGTGTGTGCCAAGTGACTGTCAGCAGCAGGGCGAAGCAGAGGCCACAGCTCACATTTTTAAAGGTGTCATTACTTGGAGTATTTGGTTGGGAATTTAGAGAATTAGGAGAAGGGAAAAAAACAGTACTGTAAGCAAAGGGTACAGATGTGATGATAAGGAGAGTGAAGGGACAGCAAGAATGGAATAAGCAGAGGAGGGCAGCTGTACTTACTGTGGCCAGCTTGGTGGTGACATTGGGCAATGGTGGCTGGAAGATGTGCAGTGGATTGGATGTCATGCAGGAGCATTTGTCAGGTTTGAACTGCCTATATACACCGTCCAAACTTACTTATGATACAAATACTTCCTGACATCCCTTCTCCTTCACAATCCCTCTACAGCTTCCCCACTCCCCCATTCTACCAACACCTCTGTGTTGCTCCCCTCACCCCAACATTCTCTACATTTCCCCCCACCTGCTTTGCCTCTGTATTTTATACCTTGACAAGCTCTGTTTGCCCCAAAAGGGGAAGGATTCAAAACCTCCTTATTATCTCCCCCACTTCTGCAACTCTCCCATTCCTAGCAAGTGGTAGCAGAGCCCACCCTGGCCTCATGACCCTTTCTCCCAGGGCTCTGTACAATGCACAGTCCCAACACATCCCATCAGATTATATATCTTCATTTCTCTCCAGGCTCTCTTCTGCTGCAGCACTGTTTCCCACTGCCAGGGCTAATGAGGGCAGGGTTCTTGGTGTTTCTATCATCCTTGCTTTGTCTGTTGTGAATTATCCATCACTGTTGCTGCAACTTTCTATGTACCTCTGTCTGGCTCTCTCAATCCTTATGTCCTTCCCCTTTCCCATTTTCCTTTCTCTCTGGTTTTGGAAACACTATAGTGAAAGTAAGAAAGCTGTGAAGACAGAAGGCCAATTTTAGCCGTGGTACAAGCAAATGCAGCTTCTGTTTCTTGGGCGTTATGTTTGCTAACTTCAGAGGGAGTTTAGCCTGTAACTGGTGCTTTTGAAAACTGTTGCCGAATTTGCATGTTTGCTTTCAAGGCAGCTGTGATAATCCCAGCCTAAACAGTTGCTCTTTCTGAGTCTTCTTTAGAAAAAAACTTTCTCCTATCTTTCAGATCGGTGACTGGGCTTAGTGGTGTTGCCTCTGTACCAGGGAAACCTGGTGATATCCCAGACTGCTTGCAGACTTTGGATCCAAAGCCTCCTGGTGCACCTTCTGCAGACTGTCACATAAACCTGGATCTGGAGGCCAAGTAGTAGCCCCAAGAGCCCCAGCCTCCTGCAGTCTCTCAAGAAGTCGTCTCCCAGTTTGTGTAGCTGTCTGGTGACCTTTCTTGAGCAGCCATGAATCCACAGCTTGCATATGCTGCACACAGCTGCACTGAGATGCACTTTTCCATGACAGCTTTTGGTATTAGTGCATGTGTAAAGTCCCCTGCTAACTGCTTAGAGTGCTTTGACTCAACTATATAGTAAAGGTCTGAGCCATAAGCTCCCATTCTTGAAGTTAAGCTTGCCCTGTGGCCTTCTTGAGGTCATTAGTGGAGTGCCTGAGAGCAGGCTGCTGAACCAAACATGAAGTTGCAAGGCTAGAAATGGTCAATGCCTCTTGCTTGTGCCATTCTTCTGCATGGAATGGCTTTGAAGAGATGGATTTCTTTGGGAAATGGATGAAAACAGTCTTTTTGCAATACTGCTACTGCTTTCTGTATACTTCCTCCCTTATGAGACAGACAACAGCCTGGTATAGCTCAGGAGCTGTGTTTCCAACACATGGGAAAAGTTTGGGGTCTCAAGAGCAAAGTTCTCTGTGCATCCCAGACCACATCAATCATCTCTCTTTTACAGTGTACAAAACATCCCCACCTAGAAGAAGAATTACTTAGAGAAATGTCTGTTACCTAAGACATGCTTTGATCCCTACAGTGCTCGTTTTTGGTGCAGAAAGAGAGCAATCTGGCCCAACTTTTAGAAAGCACAATTTTATGGGACAGGCAAATCCATTTGAGTTTTAAGCAACAGGACTATTTTATAAGATCTCACCCCGCAGTTTAATCTTCAGTGAAACTAAATTATCAGATTTATTATCTGAGAGCCTGGCATCTATATTAGCAATCAAGACTACAAATTGTGCCTTCTGGTTGAACTCAGTAGACCAAGAGCTTTGTGTAATTGAGACTGCAGCATGATAAAGAGTTCTGTTAGGACTTCACATATTGATCAGTCCAATTTAACTTTCACATGGGACCTGGACCACGCTAGGGATGATGGATTGTGTTGAAGGCCTGATAAACCTTTTTTAGCAAAACATCTCTAGGGCATCTAGAACAGAGGCAATTATCAATACCGTAGCATGTTTCCTTTTATCAACAGTTCTGGGCTCTTTAATAGGCTGCACAGCAGCTGCTACTTGCAACACATGACTTTCTTTTAATTAACTTGGAACACTGTTTCCTCAGCCTTATGAGTTGGCTTTTTCTATAAGGAAAAGAAACTGGGTTCCAAGTTTTAATGTTAATAATATGTGTGATAGCAGTATCTCCTGCACTGCTAGATTCACTATTTTGGTATTTGAAGCCTGGGTTATATTTTAGAGTGATACTCTCACCCCACTGCTTATCCCTGTGTCCAAACTGCCCACAAATCCTGACATCTTTTGATTTATTTTTTTTTTTGTCAGGTTACTGACAATGTTTGCTATTTCTAATATTAGTATTATTGGTTAAATAGTCTCCTGTTGTAACTTCAGCAGTTAGCATTTTTGTTCAGCATTGAATATTTAAAATATTATTTTAAACTCAATTTATTTTAGATTCTCCGTTATGAGAAGGAAGCTTGTTGTTGCCCCTGACTTTTTTTTACTGTTTTTGTACAAAAGCATTAATGTTTCATTTATAAACTATTTTATGCAGGTGTGTTTAAATTCAGACTTTATTTAATGTTGCAAACTGCATGTATGGAAAGAAAATATGATGAAAGCAAACTGCTATGTTAAACTTGTTTTAACCACAGTTTTTTTATCAGGAGCTAGAAGTACCTACAGAATTGTTTTCCTTGGCTATTAGAGGAAGTTGCTTTAATTTTGCTTGTTCATCAGAAAACATTTAGAAGTATTTAACACCTGTTATAATGTTTTTTGATTTGTTTTGCACTTCACACACATTATCTCATTAATTAGCACAGTCAGCAACAACATATTCCAAGAAATATTGGGAAAATACCTTTGTTTCTAAGCATAGATGAATGTGGGTGGGTACCTGGAAAATCTTGGTACCTGGTAACTGGGCTGCAGCAAATTTTACAGAGAAGTAAATTCTGTCATTTGCTCAAAATCCTGTGTTTTATGTCTGGTGCTTCATGAAAAGTGTCATCTTACAGGATTTTTATTTTTCTTTTCTTGATGTCATTCATTCAAGTGAGATTACAGTTTTCAAAAGCAGAAAAAGAAATCTTAGCACTGGTAGCTGTTGCTTAAAATTGTAAGTCAGATGTTTATTAGAAGATCAGAAATAGGAAGCTAGATGAAAAGAAATGTATTTTAGTTCTCTGGGTATCCTGGATTTCTTTTGAAGTTGTGAATCATATCCAACTATTACTGGAATTCCTGGTACTGAAGATCCCATGAATGTTTGAAGGAAGGCAGCTGGTACCATTCCTGCCCTCCAAGCTGCTGTTCACTTCTCTTCCCCCGTTACTGTCATGACTAAAATGTGAGGATGAGTGGGTTTCTTTAACTTCAGCAATGATTAACTCAGATTAATCACTTAATCTGACATACACTGGAGCACTAAGAAGAACAATAATGATGTGAGAAATCTCCTAAAATCACCTAATATAAGTATACTCTGGATATAGTCCTGCATATATATCGATGGGTCCAATTCAGACATTCCTGCTGGTGTGATGAAGACAATGTGCTTTTACTCACTTAGTAGCTCCTCTGACTTCAGTGGTTTATAATCCTTATTAAAGCCATGTAGTTCAAAAGTGGTAGGTTGAATGCCACAGATTAGGAGGATTAAGTGCAGTTTCAGCATACTTCAGACCTTAGCTTACTTCTTCTCCCAAGTAACTAGTGATAGGTTGAGGGGCAATGGGTTTAAAATGTGCCAGGGAGGTTTAGGTTAGATATTAGGAAAAATTTCTATACTGAAAGAGTGGTGAGGCGTTGGAATGGGCTGCCCAGGGAGGTGGTAGAGTCACCATCCCTGGAGGTGTTGAAGAAGCATTTAGACGTGGCACTTCAGGACATGGTTTAGTGGCTGTGGTAGTTGGATTATGGTTGGACTGATGGTCTTGAAGGTCTCTCCCAACCTTTACGATTCTATGATTCACTTCTTAACTCTCTGCCCATGTTCCTCTTGTTTGGGGTCTGGTCCATGCAACAGGGCCCCATAGGCTGCCTGCCAAACCATTGCACAGAGTCTGCTTTTCTGGGTGGAGCTGTAGTTGGGTTCCTAATTTAAATGCCATTATTAGAAAGATTTGATTTACAGAATGGACTTAAAAAAATTAACTGGGTTTAATGTGCAGTGCTGGGAAAAATATAGTAATTACTTTGTTCTAAAATGGAAGATAATTAAGTAAACAGTATAGTAGATGGGAATGTTCCCAATATCTGCTTTCCTGAAACGTATGTTAATTGAAGTCTTAAACAGTAGGACAATAACAGTGTTTAATACTGGTTGTAAACCTTAATGGTGTGTTTAATTTCATCTGTCAGTAATTTTGGAAGCTGAACTCCTGAAGTGTGAAGTTGTTTCTTTTTTATTTTTTT